>NC_052070.1:72119208-72420863 GCF_015852505.1 Tachyglossus aculeatus
CCCTTTGGACTTTTAACTCTTTGTGGGCAACTGTAAACTCTTTGTCTTTCAATTCTGTCGTATTGTACTTTCTCAACTGCTCAGTTTAGTGTTCTGCGCACCGATTATCTTGCATCTGCCCCAACACTTGGTACAGTTCTTAGAACATAGGAAGGCTTAAAAAAGACAATTAGTATAATCATTACTATTATCATTATATCTGACAGTAGCACCAGTGTGCAAAGAAGAGCCATGGAGCTACTCACCTTTCTTGACAAGCTTTTTAATGATAGGGATAAACCATCAAACACCCTACTTTTTCCTTTCTAACTCAAACCTTCCCCATAGTGCCCCATTTGTGGTCCTTTCTTTCATTAATTTATCCACACTCCGCTTAGACCTACTGATATTTTAGAGAACCAAGTCCTGTGAGAACCTGTGAAAACTTCCTGTGAGAACCAAGTCCCTGTGCTTACCATCCTTTGGGGGAAGAAATGATTCTCTCTGTTTGTTTTGAGCCTGCTACCTTCCAGCTCCAGTGGGTACCCCTTTGTCCTTTGTCAACCGTTTCTTTAGGGACAGGGCTCCGTCTATTCTGCATCTGAATATGGCCTCCTGCTCTCCACACTCTATCACTTTTCCCACCTCCACGGAAACAGGGGCCAACTGAAGGAAGAGACGCTGTAATGGTTAATGACTACACTTATGGACAGCATTAGAGAGCTCACTCTCTTTTAAATGTCACCTCTGCCCAGGGGAAGACACCAGCCCCACAGCCTGGGCTCATTAGTCTCGTTCTCCCCCTTGGGTCACAGAGAGTTTCCTATGAACCGTCGGATCTGGCTGGTGGGTGGGTTTTGAGGAGACTCCACAGGATGCTCATTAGCCAGGAAGATGAATTTCGAATAAGGTGCTGAAAGAAGTTTGGATAGGGAGGACAGTAAGAGTCCAAACAAAATGTCACCTCAAGGGCGTTACAGAGTCACCATAGACCTCCCCACCATGATTCCTACTCCTCTCAGCCCCTTTGGCCCATTCCTGCTCCTGCCCCTCCCAACATCCTCTTTCTCGTTCCCTTCTGGGACTTTCTTAAGCCTTCTGACTGCCCGTCCTTAGCCAGAATAGAATGGGTGTCAATTGACTCGTATTGCACTAGTTGACCACCTGATGAGTACAGTCAGAAGGACCTCAGAGGGCAGGACTCCAGTCCCTGAGGGGCAGTTGAACCGTCCCTTCAGGAGCAGATAAACTGGAACCCAGTCTTCTCCTCTCGGAAGCCCTTTATCGTGAAGTCCTAAACAGAGCCTTGGCACACCTCCCTGGTGAAGCAGATTGGTTGGTCAGGGTGAGTAATGATGATGTCATAGTTCTACTGGCCAATTTCCTGAGGTGTGAGATCCCGGACGCCAGGATATTTAGTTATGTGTTGTTTGTCTGTGTGGCTGGATCTCACAACCAGGTGTAGAGCTGCCCTGACCTGGAAACTGAGCCCTGGACACAGGGAGAAGCCAGAAGAGTAAAACCAGCAGTGGCATAGGCTGTGTTGGTGGTTAAAAGCCAATGGTAAAACTGAATGGTGGAAGTCCATTCCACACTTCATTGCAGCCCCAACCTCCTGGAGTCCCTGATTCGTGGAGACAGGGCCCTGTCCCCTCCATCGCTTGAAGTATCTCTCCAAACAGTGACCTCAGGAAGGGCACCTTACTGACTTCCCCCAGCCCATGAGGGGGTCAGAACCCACACGCGCCCCTTCCCCACCCTCCACCGCTCCTAACACCATACCTGTTTGCAGGGCCAGGGTGAACAGGGGTCAGTAGGGTCTGTTAGCATCTTTTGGCCGCTTTAGTTGAACCTTTAGCCTCTTCATGCCGATCTGGAAGCCGTTCATGGCCTGTATGGCTGCCTGAGCACTAGTTGGATTGTCAAAACTGACAAAACCTAGATGTGTATGATATGGGGGGAAAAGGGGAAAGTGGAGGGTATCAGGTTGGGCGGGGAGGTGAAGAACACATTTCAATTCCAAAGCCAGTAAAACCCCATCAACACACTCAGCCTCCCAGCAGCCAACAACCCCAACAGCTTCCCAGAAGGGGAAAGCTCAGCTCACCCTGCAAGAAATCTTAAAATGCGATCTCTGGGCTCATGTTTCTTCATTTCACGCTCAATGGTGTTATGACCCAGGCAGATTTGAATTCAGGACAATCAATCAATCTTGTGTGGGGGGGGGGGCCTCATCAATCTGGACTGTGTGCCTTCTAGACTGTAAGCCCGCTGTTGGGTAGGGACCGTCTCTAGATGTTGCCAACTTGTACTTCCCAAGCGCTTAGTGCAGTGCTCTGCACACAGTAAGTGCTCAATAAATACGATTGAATGAATGAATGAATGAATGAATGCAGACATTCCCTTAAATCCGCCCACTCTTCCCTATAATGTTGTGTATGCCCATGCCCCTTCTCGAGTCTCCAGTGCCCACCTGTCTCCCCACCCCAGTCTACTCGAGCAGTGGACGGCCTGCTCTCTGGGGCCTAGAACCTCTCTGCTGGTCCTACTTTGGGATCAACCCTTCCTTGACCCTAAGGAGGAGCGCTTAGAACAGTGCCCAGCACACAGTAAGTGCTTAACAAACACCATTTAAAAAAAAATAAAGAATCCAGGGTTTCCAGGTGGCAGTTGAGAGAGAAAAGCTGTGGTGGTGACTTCCTCTAAATTATAAGCTCATGGTGCGCAGGGAATATGTCTGTTATATTTTGTTGTAATAATAATAATAATAATAATGGCATTTGTTAAGTGCTTACTATGTGCAAAGCACTGTTCTAAGCGCTGGGGGGGATACAATGTGATCAAGTTGTCCCACATGGGGCTCACAGTCTTAATCCCCATTTTTACAGATGAGGTAATAGAGGCTCAGAGAAGTTAAGTGACTTGCCCAAGGTCACACAGCAGACTTGTGGTGGAGCTGGGATTCGAACCCATGACCTCTGACTCCAAAGCCCGGGCTCTTTCCGGGCTCTTTCCACTGAGCCACGCTGCTTCTCTACATTGTACTCTCCCAAGTGTTTAGTACAGTGCTCTGCGTGCAGTAACCGCTCAAGAAATACAATTGATTGATTGATTGATTGATTGCTCTCTCCAGCCAGCTTGCATGGGGACTTTTAGTTGTGTCGAGCAAGTGACTTTAATGAAGAATTTGCAATTTCTGGTTAGGCCCATTAGATGGCAGGCATTTATCTCTGATTGGTAGAAGGTTGCAGTCAGGGTCTGGTCAGCATGGGGAAAGGATGCCCCTGAACAGGTCAGATCTACAGAATGCAGTGGAGGATTTAGATAAGTGGACCAAAAAAGGGGAGTTTTTAAGATAATTGAGGCAAAAGTCAGCTTTTACTTGAATCATCTGCAAAATTGTCCCAATATTTCTTTAAAATCATTATGGAAGTACTCTACTAAATGCCACTATTTACATCTGTAGCCGTTGCACAGATTTATTATTTTTTTTGTGGTATTCGTTAAGCGCTTCCTAAGCACTTATTTGTACTAAGCGCTGGGATAGATACAAGCTAGAGAAGTAGCATGGCTTAGTGGAAAGCGCACACGCTTGGGAGTCATAGGTCGTGGGTTCTAATTCCTGCTCTGCCACTTGTCAGCAGTGTGACTTTGGGTAAGTCACTGAACTTCTCTGAGCCTCAGTTATCTCATCTGTAAAATGGGGATTAAAATTGTGAGCCCCACCTGGGACAACTTGACAATCTTGTGTCTCCCCCAGTGCTTAGAACAATGCTTGGCACATTGTAAGTGCTTAACAAATTCTGTCATTATTATTATTATTATTAATCAGGTTGAGCCCAGTCCATGTCCCACGTGGGGCTCTCAGTTTGAATTCCTGTTTTACAGATAAGATAAGTGAGAGAAGTTAAGTGACTTGCTCAAGGTCACACAGCAAACAAGTGGCAAAGCAGGGATTAGAACCCAGGTCTTTCTGACTCCCACGCCCATACTCTATCCACTAGGTCAAGCTGCTCCTCAGTTTTTTCAAGAGTTAAATCATATGTCCTCCAGATTTTTACCATTTGTAAGATACATTCTTTATAATGGAATCGTTATATGTCAGGTTGATTCATATGGCTAAAGAGTAATTTTTATAATAATAATAATTATCATTTTCCATGAGTCTTTAGATATGAATCACTATTTTTAAATTATGGATACACAGAAACCATGAAAGCCCATGAAATTCCCCTCTAAACTGTAAGCTTGTTGTGGGCAGGGAATGTGTCTGTTATATTGTTGTGTTGTATTCTCCCAAGTGCTTAGTATATTACTCTATACAGTAAGTCCTCAATTAATACAATTGATTGATTGATTGATTAAAAACCTATGAGGTAAAGTCTGTTTTCCTCTTCCTTTTCAACCAACCAAGGTATCCATCAATCAATAGTATCCATCAATCAATAGTATCCATCAATCAATAGAATATGAGAGCCTACTGTGTGCAGAACATCCTCCTCCTCCTCCTCCTCATCATCATCAATGGTATTTATTGAGCATTTACTGTGTGCAGAGCACTGTACTATGCAGAGTACTGTACTATGCAGAGCTCTGTACTAAACACTTGGGAGAATACAATAAAATGAACACAGAACTAAGGGCTCCAGAGACTATAATTGGGTATGATTGAGGGATTGTGTTTCAACTTTCATTTTCAACTTTCCTAACAGGGCAGCCTAGCTTAACAAAAGAATGAAAGAGCTTTCCTCAGGAGGATATCTGGATTCTAAATTTGTCATGGCCAGGCTGGTCACTTAATCTCTCTGAGCCTCAGTTTTCTTATCAACAAAATAGGATTAATCATCTGTCTACTTCACAAAGATCCTGTGGAGCATAATTAAGTCAATATACCATATTTATTTGTATATGGGAAGCATTTTCAACACCAATTTTTGGATATTAACTCGCAAGCATGGGGAATAAAAGTGGGCAAATGGAAGCTATTACAGTATTAAAGTTAGTGTTTGGCTCCTACTTGAAGTTGCCCTTTGAGTTTCTTGGAAGACAGATGCTAGGTGAGTTCCAGCTGTTATCAATTTCTCTCTGGCTAGTTGACAGAGGGACCATGAGGTGCCAGATTGTGACTTGGCCAGCTGAGAGAAAGATCTGAATGAAAGTGTTGGGGGAAAGCAGACCTACTGAGGAATAATAAAAATCATAGGATGAGCAGCAATCTGCACAAGCATTTCAGTTGGCATGTGAAAATCGGCAAAGTATTTAGTCAAGGCTTTGACACATAGGTGTAAATGACAAGGAAGCATTTTGAAGTGTAGGGTGTGAGTGCACATTTTTCTCCCAATCATGCCTATTTGGCATGATTTAGCTCCAAGGCCCTACTGAGAGCTCACCTCCTCCAGGAGGCCTTCCCAGACTAAGCCACTTCCTTCCTCTCCCCCTCGTCCCCCTCTCCATCCCCCTCATCTTACCTCCTTCCCTTCCCCACTGCACCTGTATATATGTCTGTACATATTTATTACTCTATTTATTTTACTTGTACATATCTATTCTATTTATTTTATTTTGTTAGTATGTTTGGTTTTGTTCTCTGTCTCCCCCTTCTATACTGTGAGCCACTGTTGGGTAGGGACTGTCTCTATATGTTGCCAACTTGTACTTCCCAAGCACTTAGTACAGTGCTCTGCACATAGTAAGCGCTCAATAAATACAATTGATCGATTGATTGATAGATTTGGAAAAATGTCTCCAAGTCCATTTAGCAAATGATTTTCAAAAAAAAGTAAGTCTATCAAAAAACAAGCACAGGACTCTGTGAAACCACCTAGTGGGAAAGAGCATGGAGCTGAGGATCAGGAGTCCTGCGTTCTAGTCAGCCATCATACTGTACTTACTGTGTGCGGAGCACTGTTCTAAGTGCTTGGGAGAGTACAATTTCACAATAAGCAGAAACATTCTGCCACTTGCCGGTGAGCGCTTGGGCATGTCATTTTACCTCTGTAAACTAGGGATTAGACACCGGCTTTTCCTAACTCTTCTAATTATCCTGTTATGTTATTTACCCCAGTGCTTGGCATAGTGTTGGAAACATGGTAAGACCTTATTCAATACAATAATTATTATCGTTGGTAGTCAACAAAGGCTGGATGATGATCTGTTACTGTTATTAGTGATGAGAAAAATAGCAATGATGCGTCTACCTGAAGGGGATGGTCATCCCTGGCTGGGACCCCTGGCTCTCTCTGCCAGCCCCACCCAGGGTGACAAGCACCCTCACTTAGGTGAAGCAGCGACCACTCAAACATTTAATTGGTTTACAATCGGCCTCGAGGGAAGCTCTGAGAGAAGTGGTTTCAGGCCATGAAATGCTCATCCCTGGAGGCACCTGGGTGAAATGGGAATCCAAGTTACCTTACAGTGAGTTCGCCTTTCACTCCCCCAAATCGAAATGGTGGAAGGGGAGGAGCTGAGGGCGTGGGTGAGTTCTTCCACAGTAGCGTGGGGAGTCCCATGGTGACTTACCAAAGCATTTACTCTGGTTGGTGGCACGATCAACAAAGACTTTGGCAGAGATGACATTGCCAAAAGGCAAGAACATCTGCATGAGCTCGGCATCTCCGAACTCCTGGGGCAGGTGATAAATAAACAGGTTACAGCCTTCGGGACCTGAGGCGACACACAGGCACACACAGAGGGACAGCCACGGGTTAGCTGAAGGTCCCAGATGCCCCACAGTGGGGTGGATACCGCCCCATCTTAACTCTGCTAGTCCACCTGGAGGCTGGATAGGAACCCCCTGCCTCCAGTTGGTCCCTCCAGCGCTCCCTCGATGCGCCCCTCCTAGAGGCTATTGGCCCAGACTTTGACCCCCTGATCATGGTTGCAATTGGTCCCTCGCCCCGGCTTCAGTTTGGAGAACCTGCTAAAAATAGTGCGCTCACCAGCTGTGAAGGAGCGGCTCCCCTGCCCCCCGTTCCCACACTGCCATTCCATGGTCTGGGGGCTCGGAAGCCTGGGGGAAGCAGGGCCATCCCAGCCTTCCTGCCATGTCCCCACCCAATGCCCCACCTCTTTCCTTCCCTCACCATGGCTTAAAAATCTGCTGCCTATGTCCTGGGCATAGTGGGGGCCCTGGGTATTGGATTTGGAATTCACCCCGACGGAGTGCACAGATGCCCACATTTGACATACTCTTACATGCTCGACATTCCTGAATTCAACAGGCAACTTTAAGCAAACTGCATGCGAATGGAGACATCCCAGGATTAACTGAAAACATTCTCATTACAAACCACCAACTAGGCACTCACCCGTCTGCTCAGCCCTTCTGCTTCCACGCCTCAGAGGGCTGGATGTTACCCCTTGTCCACCTGCCCACCGGCTCTTCTGCTCATCCGCTTCATTGGACCGCTCTTTCTCTCTTCCCCACCCGCCCTACACCCCTCTCCACTCCTCTTCTGACCATCCATTGTCCATTTTCTCCATTTCCCTTCCCTTTTTCCATTCAAATCCATCCCCATAGCAACCCTTTGTCGATCACTCCACTGTTTCTGGCATCATCTGTCTTCCCACCCACTTTCCTCTTTCCACTCGCCCTTCCTCCTCCATATCCACTTTCCCTCTTGTGTCCATTGAAACCCTTATCTCACCATGGATCATCTGGTCAGCCAATTACCTCCCTCTTCCTCCATCCATCACTCAAGCCATCATTCTTGCCTTCCTTCTCCCCCCACCTAATCACCTATCCATCTTGCTGTCCAACCCTCCATCCTGGGAACCAGATACTGACAGGTAGCACATGAATAAACAATGGCACCAGTAATTCTTTTTGCCCTTGGGGTCAGGCTGTGGTGTTTTGGGTAACCTGTCTATGAAGATCTTTCACACGAACGTTATTGTTCTTTGACTACAGAGGTGAGTGCTCTCTCTACCTCTCACTTTCTCTTTTTCACTCTTTCTCTCTCATTTATCTCTTGTTCTCTTTGTGCGTCTCTTTCTTTCCCCTATCCCTCACCCCACTCCTCCATTATACAGGTTCTCTGGGTAATTCTGTTGAGTAACCAACAAGTTCAATTCTCTCAGCCTGGAATGGATCCATTTGAGACTAGGGTTTTTCAGAACAGTCTGACAGGAGAACCAACTCGCCTCTCTGACCCTATTAGATCAGCCCTGGCCAAAATCACATAGAACACTTCTCTATCGACTTCTATCCATTCTAGCTCTGCAGATCTTGGGGTCCCTAGAAGGGCCTACATCCCCTCACAAATCCATTAGGGCCTGAACATGTTTGCTTCAGAGTTTGCCCAGCTGCTGTCTCTCAGTTAGCCTGCTGAGGTGCAGAACGGTGTTTCTCTCTCCTCAAAATGCACACCACCTTGCCAGCATCTTGCTTACCTTCTCTCTGCTGCTGTGGAATGATTGGGGCTTGCTGGGGAAAGGCTTGGCTGATTGGTGCATAGGCGGCTGGGTATGCTGCTGGAACACAAAGAGGGAAATGATCAGGGCTGCGGGGCAGGGCTAGGCCAGGGCTTTGAACAGTGAACTCCACACCAAGCAGAATCCACAAGCAACTTTTCCCTCAGCCCCTCTCTCCTTCCCCAAGTCCTGAATAGTGCCTGAAACTCCCTCGTTCCTGATCTCTCCTGCCTCAACTCAGTCCTTCTTTCTTCAGCCCATGAAATCCTCTCTTCTCTCTGGAGAAGGAGGGCCTCATCCTCTGGTGTCCATAGACCAAGAGTTGGGGAACAAGAGCTGAGGGGAGCTTAGAGCCCTGAATTTGAAGGCTGCTGGGAAGGAGGAGACCTCTGGATCATTCCCTAGCCCCCCAGAGGAATTCCTTTTCTGACCCAAATCCGCAGACAGCCAACACTCTTTTAGGTAATAAGCTAAGGAAGGACTGTCTCTATTGGCTTCAAGAATCTGAGGCAATGCATGGCTAGTTCCAGCACCAAAAACCAGTGCAAGGAGCCCTAATATCATCAAGTCCAGATTAGCAGACTATATTTGGCCTATTCTGGCTCCCAGCTTGATCACCGCAATCTTTTGCCAGAATGGAGGTCTTCAGGACATTTCCTCCAGGTGTTACAGGGAGAGGAGCAGCAAAGAGCTAATAAGGTGTGAGCTGCTAATCAGTTGGTCTAGCAGGCCAATCAGAAGGGTCCGTGAAGATGTCATCTTGTGAAAAACACCTTTCTGCATGCCTTCCAAGAGGGCTAGCAAATCTTCCTACCACTAGCCAACAGGGCAAGATGATCAACACAATTTTGACAAATTGATCTTGGCTTAGCCCCGGTAGGCTGGACTATTCAGCGGAGGAGCTCAAATTAGATTGGACCTCAGAAGAACCATCTTTCTTCCTCATCTCTGACCCCAAATTTTGTATTTATTCCTATGGCTGACCCTGGTGTATGGTAGAAAAGTAGGACGTTCTCTGGCCAAAGTGCCTCCTGGGTTTGCTGCGATCCCATTTATCTCTTGGACAAGAAAGGTGAAAAGCGTGGTAGTGAGCTAAGGGACGATAACCATTTGAGAGGCCTGAAGAAGTTGTTTTCAGAATTTCAAAGCTCTCTCTGCCCTTACTGGCTCCTACTGAGGCCAGAGAGTCACAGAATCCCATTTTCTGCTCAAGGCTCCAACTTGGAAATAGCAGTAGCTGGGCTGGGCCTCTTAGGTCCAAATGCCCAAGACTGTCTAGAAGTTGGATAAGTGCTGACTATTTCACCTCCATAGCCTTGGATTTCCTCAGAACCTTATAAACCACCCCTCTGGCCCCTTCACCCTCCCTTTTCCCACCCACCCACCTTCACACACTGAAAGAGATAGGGCAGAGCAAGAAGGTGAGGGATGGATAATGAAAAGGCAAAGGGTGAGACCTGCATAGTGCTGCATGCCCGCGTAGGCCTGCTGGAGAGGGTCAGCCACACTGGGGCTTTGAGCTGGGAAATCAAAAGGAAGAAGAGGGAGAGAGTAAGCGAGAAGTCCTCAAGAACTGTTGTCATGTGCTTCTGCCGCACTCTCCCAAGCGCTGGGGGTGGTACTCAGCAAAAAGTAGGCCCTCAGTAAATGCTACTAACTGGAGAGGAACTGCCCAGGCAGAAAGGATGTCTCCTTGAAGAATCTTTGTCCTGATGTTGTGGCCCTCATTTCCTTAATGCACGTCAAGGATCAATAAATCAATTTGTAATAATAATAATAATAATACATTGTGGTATTTGTTAAGCATTTACTATGTTCCAGGCACTGATTAAGCGCTGGGGTAGACACAAGGTGATCAAGTTGGACACAATCCCTGTCCCACAGAGAGTTCACAGTCTTAATCCCCATTTTACAGATGAGGTAACTGAGGCACAGAGTAGTGGCTTGCCCAAGATCACATAGCTGATGCTTGGAACAGTGCCAGCGCTTAGAACAGTGCTTTGCATATAGTAAGCGCTTAACAAATACCATCATTATTATTATTAGAAACTTCATCCTTCAGACTGCCAGGCCTATGCTCTATCAACTAGGCTGCGCTGTTTCTCTATTGAGTGTTTATTATGTGCAGAGCACTGTACTAAGTGCTTGGGAGAGTACAATACAAGAGAATTAATGGACTTGTTCCCTGCCCATCATGAGCTTACAGTCCATGCTCTAGGAAGAGTCACTGCTGGTCTGGTCCCCAGCTGAGTCTTACCGCAGTTGGAATTTACAGGGCAATCTAGAGGCAGGGAAGGTTTTTGGAACAGGATGATCTCAACTGCTCTATGTCCACCCAGCAGAATGTTCTCTCCGTCCCCACTATCAATCAATTAATGACATTTATTGAACACTCACCATGCGCAGAGCACTTTACTAAGTGCTTGGGAGAGTACAATGCTACAGAATTAGCAGGCATGTTCCCTTGCCCATAATAGTCTAGAGGGGGAATAATTAAGAATAACTGATGTCTGCCGCCTCCCCCATTAAATTATACATGCCTTGAATATTTTGCTTCCTGGTCACCCTTCTAACTTCTTAGTACTCCTCTGCACACAGTGAACTAGCAATCCCAGTGAGAAAGAAGGACGCCCCCGTCAGCCTGGCCCTAGAGGTTGGGGGCTACATGAAACTGTTTCACCTGAACCAGATGTCATTGGAAAACAATAATAATTAATAGTTGTGGTATTTGTTAAGCACTTACTGTGTGCCAGGCACTGTTCTAAGCACTAATCAGGTTGGACACAGTCCATGTCCCACGTCAGGCTCACAGACTTCAAAACTCCCATTTTACAGATTGGGTAACTGAGGCACAGAGAAGTGAATTGACTTGCCCAAGGTCACACGGCAGACAAGAAGCAGAGCTGGGATTAGAATGCATGACCGTCTGAATCCCAGGTCAGTGTTTGGACTCCCATGGGCCCAGGCTTGATTTTCATGCTTTGCTGACACTACAGTCTGTTATCTTTGGCAAACTTTAAGTCTCTCTGCCCAAATCTCTACTTGATATTAATTAATTGTGGCATTTGTTAAATGCTTACTATGTGCCAAGCATTGTACTAGAGAAGCAGCGTGGCTTAGTGGAAAGAGCACAGGCTTGGGAGTCAGAGGATGTGGGTTCTAATTTCGGCTCCGCCACTTATCAGCTGTGTGACTTTGGGCAAGCTGCTTAACTTCTCTGTGCCTCGGTTACCTCATCTGTAAAATGGGGATTAAGTCTGTGAGCCCCCTGTGGGACAATCTGATTACCTTATATCTACCCCAGTGCTTAGAACTTGGCACATAGTAACAAACAAATGCCACAATAATAATAACAATAATAATTATGTTGCCAACCTGTACTTCACAAGTGCTTAGTACAGTGCTCTGCACACAGTAAGTGCTCAATAAATACAATTGAATGAATGAATGAATTACTAAGCTCTGGGGTGGATACGAGCACTGTGAGAAGCACCGTGAGAAGCACTTAGAGAAGCAGCGTGGCTCAGTGGAAAGAGCACGGGCTTGGAAGTCAGAGGTCAGGACTTCTAATCCCAGCTCTGCCACATGTCTGCTGTGTGACCTTGGGCAAGTCACTTCACTTCTCTGAGCCTCAGTTACCTCATCTGTAAAATGAGGATGAAGACTGTGAGCTCCACCTGGGACACCGTGATCACCTTGTATCCCCCAGCACTTAGAACAGTGCTTTGCACATAGTAAGCGCCTAACAAATGCTATTATTCTTATTATTATTATACAAACAATTGGAGTTGGACACAGTCCCTGTCTTGCATGGGGCTCACAGTCTTTACAGATGAGGTAACTGAGGCACAGAGAAGTTAAGTGACTTGCCCAAGGCCACACAGCAGACAACTGGCAGAGCCGGGATTAGAACCTGTGACCTTCTGACTCCTAAACCATGCTTTATCCACTATGCCATGCTGCTTCCATAGCATTAGCTGTTTGAAATTGGATCTCGAGAGCCCCACCTTGCTGTATTCTCCTTCAGCCCTAGGCTGGGGGTCACTTTGGTTTGGGACATTTTTAAGCCAGTGACGCTCTCCTGCTCTCCCTCTCCCTCCCCCTCTAAACAGGGAATTAGGCCCGGGTCTCTTCTCCAGTTTGCCTCTCCTACCTGGGTATGGGTGGATGCCATTGGCATAGATGGTCTCTGATGCTGGTTGCCCATTAGTTTGGGGAGGGAGGGGACTGAATCCATTGACACCAATGGGCGTGGCTATGCTGGGGACCGTGGCGGTGCTGATTCCTGGAGGTGTGCTTGTACCTGGAGCAGGGAAGGGTGAGGAGAAGAGGAGTGGGAGAAAGGAGGCAGAGTTATCAGAGAGGCAATGGAAATGACTGGAGAAAATTGCCCAGTGAAGTGGGCTGGAAAGAGGGATACAGCTCCTCCTTTGAGAAGTCTGCCTAGCCTCCTGCTCCGGCTTTAGAATAGATGCAAGGATGGGCTGAGCAGGGCAGGTAGCGAATGGGGCTTTGCCCCTGTGAGGGAGCTGAGCTGGGGAGTGCAGAGGAATTTTTGATGGAGACACACAAATTTAATGCTGTGGGTCTGTTTCTAAATGGCCAGCCAAGGGGAGTGACTGGCAAGGGAGATGGGGCAAAGAACAGAGCCTTCTCCTTCTCACAACCACCCTTATTTCCAGACCTGCCAAGTAATAATAATAATAATAATGGCATTGGTTACATGCTGACTATGTGTCAAGTAGTTGGAGAAGCAGCGTGGCTCAGTGGAAAGAGCCCAGGCTTTGGAGTCACAGGTCATGGGTTGAAATCCTGGCTCTGCCAACTGTCAGCTGTGTGACTTTGGGCAAGTCACTTCACTTCTCTGAGCCTCAGTTACCTCCTCTTTAAAACGAGGGATTAAGACTGTGAGCCCTCCGTCGGACAACTTGATCACCTTGTAACCTCCCCAGCACTTAGAACAGTGCTTTGCACATAGTAAGCGCTTAATAAATACCATTATTATTATTACTGTTGTAAGCACCGGGGTAGCTAATCCAGTTGGGCACTGTCCATGCCCCAGTAGGGCTCACACTCCTTATCCCCATTTTATAGATGAGGTAACTGAGGCACAGAGAGATTAAGTGACTTTCCCTAGGTCGCACAGTTTACAAGTGGCGGAGTGGGGATTAGAACCCCGGTCCTTCTGACTCCCAAGCCCGTGCTCTATCCGCTATAGGAGTAGTGGGGAGGGGGGAGGTGGCAGGCAACGGTTACCTGATGAAGGCGTCATGGGTGCGGCCACTAGGCCGCTGACATTAAAGGCCGCCATCTGCTGCATTTGAGCAGCGGCGATGGCCGCCATGGGGTTCAGGCAGGTCCCTTGTGCTGCAGCCATCAGAGCTGCCTGCTGCTGCAGTATCTTAAAGAAAAAAAAAAGGAGGGACAGAGAGAATAAGGAAGGGTGGTCCTCATGAAGCATGGAGGGAGAAGAAGAGGGGAGACAGGTAAAAGAGGAATAACAGGAAAGAAGAAAAAGACAATGGAAGTAAAGGAAGGAAAGGGGAGAAAGAAAGAGAGAAAAAAGAGAGAGGGAGGGAGGAAGAGAGATGGAAAGAGGGAGAAAAAATAAGTTAGCTTCTCAAGTTAATGTCTATTTCCCATCTCATTATTATTATCATTAATAATAACAATAAATTGTGATATTTGTTAAGTGCTTAGTATGTGTCAAGCACTGTACTGCGGTGTACCTGCACTGTACCTTTTAGACTGTGAGCCCACTGTTGGGTAGGGACTGTCTCTATATGTTGCCAATTTGTACTTCCCAAGCGCTTAGTACAGTGCTCTGCACAGAGTAAGCGCTCAATAAATACGATTGATGATGATGATGTACTGAGCACTGAGGCTTAGTACAAGGTAATCAGGTCCCACATGGGGCTCACAGTCTAAGGAGATGGGAGAACAGGTGTTGAACCCCTATTTTGCAGATGAGGGAATTGCAGCACAGAGAAGTGAATTGACTCGCCCAGGGCCGTATTGCAAACAGATGGTAGAGCTGGGACTAGAACCCAGATCCTCTGACTTCCAGGCTGGTCGGCTCTTTCCATTAGGCCATGCTGCTTTCCAGGAAATAACTTATTTAAGTCCGACTCCTATGGGCCGACCAGGGTTCCTCCCAAGACATCAGGATATTAGCACACTACCATCGTTTGTTCTACAAAGGCCTGAAATCTTATTTACCTTCTCAGCATGCAATTATGAAACAACTCTAATGATTCCTGAGGTCAGTAGATGGAGAGAAGGAAGGACTCTAATAATAACTACACTACTTGTAAAGCACTTTACTACAATGCCAAGCACTGTACTAAATGTCTAGATGGATACAACATAATCACGTTAGACACAATTTTTGTCCCACATGGAGCTCACAGTCTAAGGGGGAGGGAAAACAGGTATTTAATTCCTACTATACAGAAGAGGAAACTGAAGCACTGAGAAACTAAGTCATTTGCCCAGCGTCATGGAGCAGGCAAGTGGCAGAGCTAGGATTAGAACCCAGGTCCCCAGACTCCCTGTCCAGGGCTCTTTCCATTTAGGCCACACTACTTCTCAATCCCAAGAAGCTCGTGAGAGCTTGGTTCCAAATCCCCCTGCACTATTATTATTATTACAGTATTTGTTAAATACTTACTATGTGCCAGGCACTATTCTAAGAGCTGGGGTAGATACAAGTGGATTAGGTTTGATACAGTCCCTTTCCCACATGGGGCTCACGATCTAGGCGAGAAGCAGCATGGCCTAGTGAATAAAGTATAGTCCTGGGAGTCAGAAGGACCTGGGTTCTAATTCCCACTCTGGCACTTGTAAGCTGTGTGACCCAGGGCAAGTCACTTAATCTCTCTGTGCCTCAGTTACCCCATCTGTAAAATGGGGATTAAGGCTGTGAGCCCTGTGTGAGACAGGGACTGTGTCCAACCTACTCAATTTGTATCTACCCCAGCGCTTAGTACAGTGCCTGGCACATGGTAAGAGCTTAACATATACCATTAAAAAAAGTGAGCACTAGTGCACAGTCAAAGTACACTAGGGACAAAAATGAAAACCAGCATGATCACTGCTGCCTTGATCTGCCCCTGATCTCTGGGATGGACCCACTGCCCTTGATGAGTCTGCAAATGAAGATCCCCAGCAAGGAGAGGGTCACCTGTGGAAAACTGAGGCTCTGGAAGACAGAGGGGAAGAATTTTACTGGCCTGGGGTCTGAAGGACACTGGGCTAGACTAAAATGAAATCATACTGTGTGTAAGAATGAATTCCAACAAAAATAGGAAATAGCCTCCATGCCCTGGCTCTGTGTTTCTTCAGGCTGCTAACATCTCATAGCCATCAGATTGACTGAGGCCAAGACAGAAATAAATACCAGAAGGGCTCAAGCAGCTATTGCAGGGCTGATTGGCTTTTTTCTTAAAGCCATCTGAAAAATTGATTAGCTGGTACTTTTCCCTTCTGACAAATACCCAAGGCACTGTACCCTTAAATTGAGTCCACCAACAAGGCTCCCACCTCAGGGAATGGGGAGCATGGTAGGGAGCAATTTGTTCTGAGAACCCAGGAGGGAGAGTGGGCTAGAAGGGGCCGGCTTCAGTGGACTCTGGATTTCCACCTAGGATGACTTGAGGCTGTGGCCAGGAGGAAGAGGAGGCCGGACTGGACTTCACAGTGGCAACACTATTAGGCAGGGCCCGAGAAGAAGGGGGTTTCTTAGGCCGTGCTGGGAGTAACCCGGGACAGGTCAGAACTTGGCCTCGGGAAAAGAGGAAGCTTCAGACCGGCCATGCCAGTTTGAAAGACGTTTTGCCATGGCAGCAGCCCCTTCGGTCATCCTTTAGCTGCCGGTAGCCAGACTGGGAAGGTGGAAAGGGATGGGGAATGCCTGTGCCTCTCTACCCCTCGCCACTGTGCCTCTCTCTCTCTCTGCCCCCGTTGCCAGAAAATGGGCTCCACAGAGGGGGCCAAATAGGCAGAGGGTGAGGGGGCTGAGGAGGTGGGGGTTGGTAATGGACTGAAATAGACTTTTTCAGAGATCAGCCAACAGTGAGCATGGCCGAAGGAGGAGGCCGGAGGTAACAGCTCTAGGGAGGCAGGACCACAGAGCACCTCCCCAACCTGACCCAGTCAGCCAGGCCTAGTCCAGCCAGTGGACCACCTCTGCTGCTGCCTTTCTGTGCACACAGGCATCTATGGCTGTTCCCCGCTCCTGCTTCGTCCCAAGCTAGTTTCTGAGCTAAAGCAGCAACAGTGGCCTGCTTACTCGCTCCCTTCTCCCTTCCCCCTAATCTCCCCGTGCTGCCCCTGCTGCCAGGGTCAGAGTTGGGGAGGATAAGTTTCAGGGAGTAGGAGGGTGAGAGTCGGGTTCGAGTAGGAGGGAATGGGTCCGAGTAGGAGGGAATGGCCTAGCTCTACAGCCCTCCTGCAACCGGAACTGTGATCCCAAGTTCCCACCAGGTCGTGGGGAAGACTTCTCTGGGGGTTGGGGAGAAGGGGAGAAGGATAATAGATAATAGTAATAACAACATTAATAATAATGAATAATTAAGCCTTCTGAAAAGCATATCTCCTAGACTATGAGCTCACTGTGGGCAGGAAATGTGTCTGATATTATATTGCACTTTCCCAAGTGTTTACTACAGTGCTTTGCACACAGTAAGTGCTCAATAAACTTTCCAAGCAGTTAGTACAGTGCTCTGCACATAGTAAGCGCTCAATAAATACGATTGAATGAATGAATGAATGAATAAATATGATTGAATGAATGAATCTCCTCCAAGGGGTTTTTCCCAACTAAGCTTTTATTCCCGCCTCTCTCACTCCCTTCTGTTTCTCCCTTGCACTAAGATTTGTACCCTTTATTCACTGCTTCCTCAGCCACACAGCATTTACATACATATCTGTAATTTAAATAATTTATATTAATATCTGTCTCCCCCTCTGGACTGTAAGTTCGTTGTAGTCAGGGAACATGTCTACCAATTTCATTATATTGTACCTTCCCAAGTGCTCAGTTCAGTGCTCTACACAGAGTAAGTGCTCAATATGTCTGATTGATGGATTGATTGATAATATCCCCTTTCTGGGGGTTTCGGTTTTCTGCTCGACAGGTAGAGGTTGTGGGGCCTGGGGCCTTCGAACTTCTGCCCAGACTGTGACATCATGATATTAGCTGGGTGCCCAGAATAATGTGCAAGATGTCACGGGTGTACCGGTTAGAATTTTTTTTAGTTTCACCCCAATTCTTAAGCCTGGTTTTGGCCTCAGACCAGGTAGAGCCTCTCTAGGTCCAAAGAGACAACTGACGTCAACCCTGGAGGGAAGAAGCCCAGATTTGCTGATCTCTTGTTGGGAGACTGGGTGGGGAGCAGACCAGGCCTGATTGGGTCTCAAAAGCACCCGATTTCTGGCTGGGAAGAAATGGGGCCACGATGAAAGACCTCAAAGAGGCAGTAGCATCTCCTACCGCTTGTGTGTACGCCCCATAGGCTCCAAACTGGATCGTCATTGGGTTGAAGATGCCCAGCTGCCCCGCCATCTGATGCATTCGCCTCAGAGTTCTCTCTTTGTCCGTGTCTGCAAACTTCACTACGAGGCTGGAGGACGCTCCCTAGGAAAGAGAGAGAGAGAGAGAAACCGGGGAGAAGGAGGCTATGACCCGGGCCAGGCCTCAGCATCGAGAGGGCCGAGCGTGGAGCTCCTTTGGATGGAGAAGCAATGGGGAAAACTGGCTTGGATCAGCTCCTGGGGCTTGGAGAGTCCCTCACCATATCTAGTTTGCTTAACAAGACAAGTACTGACTCAGTGCATTGCTAGTCAAACCTCCGATCACCTGTCCCCCTGGAAAGGCCCCTAGGACGGTAACTATGAGAGGATGAGAAATCTAGAGAGAAGGTGAGACTTCCCTCCATTTGGGCTGTTTTAGGAGCAGTCCAGCTGGAAGGCAGGAGGCTGGAAACAGTGACCTCTAGAAGTTCCCACCACCCTGAAGTTTCTCACCATCCTGACCAAATGTGGCTCCAGCTGCGTGGCCCTCAGCTGCATCCCCAGAGGTAGTCTCCAGCTCTTCTAACTCTCATCACCCGGAATCTCATTTCCTCCAAAGTCCCCAGGGTCCACATCATTCTCCTGGATCCCAGTTACTCCCTGCTCTGCTCCTCCCCTCATTGTTACAGCAGTAGCAGCAGCAGCAGCCCCTCACTCTTACAGAGGGGAGACCCTGGAGTAATGCACAGGGCAGCCAGCTGGCTCTTAGCCTGCCTTAAGGGAAGGACCGTGGGACTGGGAGTCAGAAGACCTGGGTTCAAACCTCTGACCCTCCATGTTCTGGCCAGGTGACCATGGGCAAATCACTGGACCTCTCTGGCCTCAGCTTTCCTTTGATAAAATGGGGATAAGGTAGATTTAAAATGGGGATAAGGTAGATTGTGAGCCTCATGAGGGTCATGGACTACTCCACGGCTTGGAGCTTAATAAGTGCTATAATCATAGTTTTTTATAGTATTTGTTAAGCGCTTACTATGTGTCAAGCACTGTTCTAAGCGCTGGGATACAGGCCGGATACATTTCTTGTCCCACATGGGGCTCACAGTCAAGAAGGAGGGAACAAGGAACTGAATCTCCATTTTGCAGTTGAGAAAACTGAGGCACAGAGACGTTAAATGACTTACTCAAGGTCACACAACAGGCAAGTGGCAGAGCTGGGATTAGCACCCAGGACCTCTGGCTTCCAGGCCTAAGCTCTAGGGGCCTAGGCCACTGGGCCACCTTGCTTCCCATTATTACTATTATTCCAATTATCTCACTGGCCTGAAAGGTGACCAAGGTACATAACCTCTCTGGGCCTTGGTTTCCTCATGTGTAAAATGGAAATAAGTTGTGGGACAGGGACCGTGTCTGATCTGATTCTCTTTTATCTCCCCTGGTGCTTAGCACCTAGGACGCACTTTAGAAATACCATAACTAATTAAGAGGAGCAGAGAGGGTCAAGTGAATTTAGTCTCCTAGCTTTGCCCCAGGCTCTTTTCTCTGGAAACCAACATAGAAACTGCAGGGCTTTGGTGAGCTGTTCCCATCGGAATTCCCCAGGACTCACTGGCATAGTCTGGCTGCCGTGCAGGCTGTTGATAGCTGCTTGGGCTTCTGCGTGGCTTCCGTACTTTACAAAAGCACAGCCTGGTGGGAGAAAAGGCAGACACTGCATTAGCTCCGATGGACTGGAAAGCTTGGAGGGTGGGGAAGAGGCAGGTTGTCACCCACCCTGTTCGAGTCTCTGGGAGAGCGGGGGCGGGGTGGAGATGGGGAAGGGGCTGTCACCTTTTCCCGGTGCTGGCTGAGTGGCGCAGGCCACAGGTCCAGGGCTCCTCCCGTCAGGATGGTCAGAGGCCACCTAGGAAGGGGCTGGGCTCAGAGAACGGAGGCTCGGAGGACTCGGGAGTTTTTGGGGGTTGATGGCCACTGTGGAACCATCTGATGTGGGGAATGTCCCTGGAAACCCTGCTGTTCTTGTAGGATGGCATCAACTCTGGGCTCAAGGGCCACCGGCTCGTGGAAAAGCTTCCCTGCTAGTGGCACAGGGGAGCCACTCTGTGTGCTTCTGGGCCAAGGCCTGACCACCTTGTGGGGGAGTCCTTCCCTGGGCTCCAGGCCCTCAGACGGCCCCTCACCCTCTGAAACCCACAGGGACCCCCTCCGTTTCCCACCTTTGCTGGCTCCATCAGGGCCTCTGAGGATGGTGCATTCTTCGATCTGTCCGAAGGGCTCAAACAGCCGCCTGACGTCATCCTCACTCTGCTGCTTCCCCAACATCCCCACAAAGAGCTTCCTATCTTCTAAAACCAAACGAAATGCCATTAGCAAATCGACAGGGCTGACAGGGGGAGGAAGGGTGGGGATGGGGTGGTCCCTGAGGACCTAGAGCCCCTTCTGGGCCTACCCTTGTCCTGGGAGAGAGAGTTCCACCCTACAGTGAATTGGCCTCTGTCCTGCAGAGTCAGCCGCAGCTGCCATTTTTCCCACTCTGGACGGCCACTTTCTTGTCCAACTCCTTCATGAATCCCCTTGCCCAGCAGGCTGAGGCAAAGGCCTCTTTTTCTCCAGAATTCAGGTGACAGGATTAGGAGCCAGATCCTCACCCTTATCCAGGATCCTCAGCACCCAGAGTCCAAAAACCAGAACGGGTGATGGGCCAAGATGAGAGAAACCCACCCATCTCTAAAACTCCATAATGCTCACACCCTCCCTTCTGTTATCAGCAAATCCCCTAGCCGAGGAAGAGAAGAAAGATAATACAGGGAGAGGTAGGATGAGTTAAGGGGGCCAAGATGGGAGGTGGAGAGACTATTAAGTAACAACAATTGCATTTTTATGATTGACTATGAGAATAACCCACGGTCTCAGCCCTGGCCTGAGGGACATAAATAACTTAAACACGATGGAAGTGATGGTAAATAATGAGAATTTCATGATTATTACCCGCATCTGTCTTCAGCAGTGCCACAGCCCGCACTGAGCATTAATGGCATTTGACAAAGAAAATAAGGTACCTTGTCAGGCCGTGCAGAAA
This sequence comes from Tachyglossus aculeatus, assembly GCF_015852505.1. NCBI lineage: Eukaryota > Metazoa > Chordata > Mammalia > Monotremata > Tachyglossidae > Tachyglossus > Tachyglossus aculeatus. The sequence continues at coordinate 72,140,192 of NC_052070.1, forward strand.
AAATAAATAAATAATGGCAGAAGAGGATTAATGCCTTGTCAGTTAAGGCCCCAGGAAAATTAGTTGAGGGAATAGGGTTCATATATTGTCTAGTTAAACATAAACCATCTCTATAAAAGCCCAGTTTCTATTGAGCTGTAGGACTGTCTGTGGCTTAAATTTCTCTGTCATCCCAGCGGGTCTCTTTGTGCTATGGAGCAATTGGGACCCTTCCCCATCATGGAGACACTGGTCTCTTCTGTTTGCCTTGGCTGCCTCCTCTCTTGGTTTCCTGAGTTCTTCCCTCTGAAAGCCAGAGGGGACAAAAAGCGGAGCCCAACTTCTACTGCGGCACACTGCTTCTTGTCTGGTCCCCACCCAGTTGGGCCTTTTCCTTCCTCCTCCTCTCTTCTACTTTCCCCTCATTCTCCTCCTGGGCCTGGCACCTCTCCGTTTTTCCCTCTGTCACCCTCTATCCCAATGGAGATATCACTTCGTGATGGCGAATTGTGGCCTATGGAGATCCCAGGTCTCTCCTGGAGCTCTTCCTCCCTGGGAATCTGGCGATGAGTCTCCTGAACCAGAGAAAAAAGCTCAAGAAGGGGAGGGCCAGTGGGGAGACTGGGAAGAGACATTAATAGGGATGGAGAGAGCTCCTGAGAGAAGGTTTTGTTAGTCTGGAATGAGGCTATGAGGGAGACAGGGGTTACCAGGTCTACGTTGGCAATCTGTAAATATAATTCCACAGGTCGGGGCGAGGCTTATGATCTCAAGAAGCAGACAATCTAATTCCTTTATCCGGAGTCTTCACCCAAGCACAAAAAAGTGCTCAAGTGAGTCAGCTTTTTTTTAAAAATGATATTCATTAAACGCTTACTATGTGTCAGGCACTGTACTAAGCCCTGAGGTAGATAGAAACTGATCAGATTGGACATAGTCCATGTGCCACATGTGGCTTAGAGTCTTCACCCCCATTTTGCAGATGAGGGAACTGAGGCCCAGAGAAGTTAAGCGGCTTGCCCAAGGTCACACAGCAGACAAGTGGCAGAGCCATGATTAGAACCCAGTGTTTGTGCCACTGAGGGCTCCCGGAAATACTGGAACAAACCATTCTACTGGCCGTCACCTAGAAGAGCCCCCACTATTTGGTAGCAATTACTATGCGGAGGAGAGGGTGAACAAATGTTTTCTGTTTCCAGAGAGCGCTAAACAGACTTAACTGGCAGCAAGAGAGTGTTGGTGGGTCTGCAAATGTTGTTCAAGAAAGACCTGTCCCAGAAACCTGCAACTTTGGCATTATCCTTGACCCTTTATTGTCTTTCAGCACTGCCCTGCCACTAACCTCTGCTGGTTTTTCCTCCCAAACATGTCCTAAATCTGCTCCTCCCTGCAAATGGCCACCACCCTGGTCTGGGTGCTTGTCAGATTCTGCCTAGATTACTGCATCAGCCACCTCACTGGTCTCCCATCCCCAGCCTCTCCCTTCTCCACTCATCAATCAATCAACCAATCAATCAATGTCATTTACTGAGTGCTTAAGGTGTGCAGCACACTGTACTAAGTGTTTGGGAGAGTACCTCACTTTGTTTCCTGGATCATTTTTCTAAAACAGAAATTGGCAACATTTTTTTTTTTGCAGAAATGCCAAATTAAAGAGCCTTTAAACAGTCTATGCCCTTCTCCTCCCCAGGGAACATTATTATGTGACTTTGCACATGGTGCAATGTAATAGCATCATGGCACTACATCATGGCAAGGAGATGGGAAAGGAAAGGGAAGGAATGAGGGGAACTGGAAAAGAAAAGGTGGAGGACAGGAGGAAGGGCATGGAGAGGAAGTCAGTAATAAACAGCCTGTCTGAAGGCTTCTCTGGGACGGGGCTGGTGGGAGCCTAGTCCCGCTCCCTGGGTGCTCTTGTGGATCCGGGGTCTTAACTCTGACCAGGGAATCTTCATCACATTAGTGATAATAATATTAATTGATGGTATTTGTTAAATCCTTACTACAGGCAAGGCACTATTCTAAATGCTGCGCTAGTTACAAGATAATCAGGTTGGACATGGTCCCTGGAATAATAATAATAATGGCATTTATTAAGGGCTTACTATGTGCAAAGCACTGTTCTAAGCACTGGGGAAGATACAAGGTGATCAGGTTGTCCCATGGGAGCTCATAGTCTTAATCCCCATTTTACAGATGAGGGAACTGTGGTACAGAGAAGTTAAGTAACTTGCCCAAAGTCACACAGCTGACAATTGGCAGAGCTGGGATGTGAACCCTTGACCTCTGACTCCAAAGCCCGTGCTCTTTCCACTGAGGGCTCTTTCCACTGAGGGCCCACTCTGTACCACATAGGGCTCACAGTCTTAATCCCCATTTTACAGATGAGGGAACTGAGGCACAGAAAAGTGAAGTCACAAGGCCACACAGCAGCCAAGTGGTGGAGCTGGGATTAGAACCCAGGTCCTTCTAACTCCCAGACCCATGCTTTAACCACTAGGCATGATGCTCAGGGAGGGAGTCTCCACCTCTCACATCAGCCAGAGGGTGAATCCCTACCCACCCATGGATGCTCCTGCTCTCAACAGTTTTTTGGATGGTTCTTGACCCCTGCCCCACTTCCACTCTTGTCTGTAGCCTCACATCTCCCCCTTCTGCCTTCAGCTCTAAAAAACTACTGAGCCAGCAGGGAAGGAGGCTGGAGGCAGGTTGTGTTTCAGCCCATGTCCAACTTGTACTTCCCAAGCGCTTAGTGCAGTGCTCTGCACACAGTAAGTGCTCAATAAATACGATTGATTGATTGATTGATTGACCAAGGGGACCAATTCCCAGAGGTATTCAAGGTTTAACCAGAGGTAAAGGCCTTCCCGTACTAAGCCCTCCTTTTCCTCAGCTCCCCCTCCCTTCCGCGTCACCTCAACTTGCTCCCTTTGCCCTTCTCCCCTCTCCCCGCCCCACAGAACTTATGTATATAAGTATATTTTTATAATTGTATTTATTTATATCAATGCCTGTTTACTTGTTTCGTTGTCTGTCTCCCCGCTTCTAGACTGTAAGCCCAGTGGGGGCAGGGATTGTCTCTCTTTATTGCTGAATTGTACTTTCCAAATGCTTTAGTACAGGGCTCTGCACACCATAAGCATTCAATAAATATGATTGATTGATTGAATGAATGAATGAGTGAATGATTTGGGGGAGGCTCTTCCCCCGACAGGGTGCCGATAGGAGAAGCTGGGCAAGGAGGGGAGGGTGGATTTGGCAAAACAGGCATTTGCCCCACCCTTTTAATAAGGAGAGGAGAGAAAGATAGGGGAGAGAAAGAGAGAGGGGAAGAAACTGGAATTTACATCTGCTGGTTTTCTTCCTCCCCTCTACTGCTACCGTTGCTTAACGGAGCCACTCTCCGACCCAGCCCTAAGTAGTGAGGTGCCCAGCATGGGGATCTCTTGCTAGACTGTAAGCTCATTATGGGCAGCGAATGTGTCTGCTTATTCTCTTGTACTATACTCTCCAAAGCGCTCTGCACATAGTAAGTGCTCAATAAATCCCTTTGATTGATTGATTGATTGAAAGTGGCTGAACTCACTCCTGCCCCAGGGCTTTTCCACCCAGCACTTGGCCCACGGCGTCTGCTTCTGGTGCTCGCGATGCCTGACGTGGGGGCTGTTCTTGGCTCTGGTGAGCATGGGGGGCACCGGTCTCTTTTCCTACTTGGCTGGGCTGGCCTGCTGCATCACCACGGCTGCTTGCTGAGGGCAGGAGGGTGGCACGGGAAATGGGGGAACAAGAACAGCTCGAGTAACCAACTTGGCACCCCCTGGCCCTTTCCGTCTCAAAGGGGTGGGACAACCCTGCTACTTCCTGCCCTGATTCCTGCATAGAGAAGCAGCGTGGCTCAGTGGTAAGAGCACGGGCTTGGGAGTCAGAGGTCATGGGTTCTAATTCCAGCTCCCTCACATGTCAGCTCTGTGACTTTGGGCAAGTCATTTAACATCTCTGTGCCTCAGTTCCTTCATCTGTAAAACGGGGATTAAGACTGTGAGCCCCACGTGGGACAACCCGATTACCTTGTATCTACCCCAGTACTTAGAACAGTGCTTGGCACATAGTAAGTGCCTAACAAAGACCAACATTATTATTATTATAACTTTTGTTCTGTGGAGGCAAAATTAATGGTGCCAAATCTCAAGGTGCCAAATCTGTGGGAGGGCATTTGTGCTCAAGAGCCCCTTTTGATTCCAAGAATCTAAGAGAAGCGGCATGGCCTAGTGGGTAGAGCACGGGCTTGGGAGTCAGAAGGAACTGGATTCTAATCCCAGCTCTACTACTTTTCTGCTCTATGTTCTTAGACAAGTCCCTTCACTTCTTTGTGCCTCACTTCCCTCACCTGTCAAATGGAGATGAAGACTATGAGCCCCTTGGGGGACATGGACTGTGTCCAACCTGATGACCTTGTATCTACCCCAGTGTGTAGAACAGTGCCTCGCACTTAGTAAGTGCTTAACAAATACCATAAAAAAAAGAGCCATATGAATCTCTTGAGCCACAGGTTCCTGACTTCTGTTCTAAAAATTTGTTCTTCACACTCCTTCTCAATACTTAAAAGCTTCCAATGGCTACCCATCCCTTTTTACAGAACCAGAAATGCCTGGCCAGTGGCTTTAAGGTACCCATCAGCTCTCGCCCTCTTATCAGCTGTTCTCCCATTGCATCCCAGCTCAAACACTTCATTCCTCCCAAGCCCACTGTGCCTTGTTCTAGGCTCTCCTTCTTAACTATGGTAATCAGGGCATTTGTTAAGCACTTACTATGTACCAAGCACTGTACTAAGCACTGAGGTCTCCACAAGATGATAGGTTCGACACAATCCCTGTCCCACGTGGGGCTCACAATGTAGTTCTTCCAACTCTTTACTTCTGCTCTTCCTCAGACCTGGAACTTCTGAGGAAATTTCAAATCTTTTAAATCTGCCAGATCACTCTCCCCTTCTCCAAGCTCCTCCTGAAATACCACTTCTGCTAGAAGGCATTCCCTGTTTCCCTTTGATACCATGGTACACTGAAACCAAACAATCTGGCATTGGTGGGTGAACACTCCCTAACTCCCTAACAAGGTTCCAGACCAAATGTATAGGAAAAAATTAATGTTATGGTAGAACAGAGTCTATTTTAACACCTTAGCATTTTAGGGTATTTTTTAAGTGCTTACTATATATCAGGCATTGTACTAAGCACAGGGGTAGACACAAGCTAATTAGTTTGTATACTGTGCGTGTCCCACATAGGGTTCATTGTCTTAATTATCATTTTACAGATGAGGTAACCGAGGCAAAAAGAGGTTAAGTGATTGCCCATCGTCACACAGCAGACAAGCGGCGGATCAGGATTAGAACCCAGATCCTTCTGACTCCCAGGCCTGTTTTCATTCATTCATTCATTCATATTTATTGAGCATTTACTGTGTGCAGAGCACTGTACTAAGCACTTGGGAAGTACAAGTTAGCAACATGTAGAGATGGACCCTACCCAACAACGGGCTCACAGTCTAGAAGGGGGAGACAGACAACAAAACAAAACATGTGGATAGGTGTCAAGTCATCAGAACTAGGCGACAATGTTTCTCAGATGATCTTATTTTAATTAACTCCGATTAATTTGGATTAAAAAATAGATTTATTCATCTATTTATCCTTCCACTCTCCTACTATCTAAAGCCAAATTGTTATTTCTTTCTCCTCTAACTACAAATGATATGTTTATTCACCTGAACGTTCAGTTATGGATTTGGATTACTCTGTTTGTCAATACTTTTATGCCAGCCTCTCCCATTAAAAGTGTAAACTCCTTGCGATCAGGGAGCGTGCTACTTTCCTGTTGTACTACCCAAGCGTTTAGTACAGTGCAATGCTACTACTACTACAACTACAACAACTTTAATTACAACTACCATTACTAGAAACAGAATGGTGTAGTGGCTACAGCACGGCCTGAGAGTCAGAAGCTCGTGCCACTTGTCTGCTGTGTGATCTTGGGCAAGTTATTTCACTTCTCTGAGCCTCAGCAACCTTATTAAGACTGTGAACTCTATGTGGAACAGGGACTTTGTCCAACCCAACTTGATTGCATCCACCTCAGCACTTAATACAGGACCCGGCACATAGTAAGCACTAACAAATACATAGTTATTATTATTATTATTATTATTATTTCTACTGTAACTACTCCACCTCTCAGGTTTGCACCTGGAGAGTTTCCAGTACTTTACCAGTCTTGTCTATGGGAGGGAGAGTCAAGCAGAGGCATACCATTCCATTCCTCGCTTGGCCAGTGGCTAGTGAGTGGAAGGCAATCTGCTACGAGTCAAAACTCACCCGTGCTGGGCAGCAGCAGCATGGGAGAGAGTCAAAGATGGGGACTCAGGTTTATTGTGTGGAAGGAGGCAATGGTAAACCACTTCCACATTTTTACCAAGACAACTCTATGGATTCATGAAGCGTTCCATAGCTTTCTATTTATTTTATTTTGTTAGTATGTTTGGTTTTGTTCTCTGTCTCCCACTTTTAGACTGTGAGCCCACTGTTGGGTAGGGACTGTCTCTATATGTTGCCAACTTGTACTTCCCAAGCGCTTAGTACAGTGCTCTGCACACAGTAAGCGCTCAATAAATACGATTGATGGTGACGATGATGATGATACACACACAGTAAGCGCTCAATAAATACGATTGATGATGATGATACACTACCATAGTGATTGCAGATGGAGAGTGGGGCGTTCTGGGAGAGATGTGTCCGTGGTGTCGTTATGGATCAGAAACGACTCGACGGCATAAGATAAGACTACTTCTGAATTGTACTTTCCATGGGCTTAGTACAGTGTTCTGCACACAGTAAGCGCTCAATAAATATGCATGAATGATTGAATGAATGACTACATACTACAAGCAGCATGGCTCAGCGGGAAGAGCACGGGCTGTGAAGTCAGAGGTCATGGGTTCAAACCCCTGCTCCGCCAATTGTCCGCTGTGTGACTTTGGGCAAGTCACTTAACTTCTCTGGGTCTCAGTTCCCTCATCTGTAAAATGGGGATTAAGACTGTGAGGTCCCCCGTGGGACAACCTGAGGACCTTGTAACCTCCCCAGCGCTTAGAACAGTGCTTTGCACATAGTAAGCGCTTAACAAATGCCATTATTATTATTATTACTACTACAATCCCTGGTCCCTAGGAGGGACCTCGGCTTGATTCTCCCATACTGCAGAGGTGCTATGGGGCAGATCGGAAACAATGCCAACTGCAAATTAAAACAGCAGGCACCCAACCCTGGTCCTAGCTCCCTCCCCACCGAGCCCCGTGCAAAACTCGGAGGCCATTGATTCAGAAGGAAGAGCCATACTGGCTTTCCCGGAAGTCCCATGAGCTTTTCATTAAAGAGAAGAACATAACGGTCTAGAGAGGAGTTGGTCATTCCCGGACTGAAGACGGGAGGTGGCAGAATTGGAATGGAAGAGAACGGAAGGCCTTGAAAGGAGGGGCTGAGGGAGCGGGCGGGAGCCAGCCGGGAAAAGCTGGATCTCCGCCTCGACAAGGCAGGTGTGCAACAGTGTGGCGGAGGCCCCTGTTCAGGCGCTCGCTCCTATTGATTTTTAATCCCTCACCAATTATATTCTGTAAGTGGGTAATTTATTTCCTTGCTCCCTCTGGGATATGCAGGAGGGCCTTGCTCACACCAGCTGAGTCGTGTTTAATAACTGCATCTCCCTTTGAATACACAGTTATTTACCCACGGTATAAAGATTGAATGTGCCGCGTCACTGTGGGTACGGGAGCGAGACGCCCACAGCTACATTTCACTTAGTGGCTGATGGCGGTGGAGGGATGATGGGGTCTCGCGGCTGGAAGCCTGTGCCACTGGGAAGTGGGATGGAGCCGGGGGGGGGTTGGGGTTGGAGGAGACCGAAATCTGGGGGACTGATCTCAGAGTCTCGTCCGGAGCTGCCTTTGGGAGTAGCTGGAAACCTCAAGCCAGTCACTTCCCAGCGGGAGACACTAGGAAGTGAATTAACTTCATGCACTCAGCGATTGGGTCTACCAATATTGTACTACCTCTATTAAGCACTTAGTACAGTGCTTTGCACACAGTAAGTGCTCAGTAAATCTAATTAATAATAATAATGATGGTATTTGCTAAGCGCTTACTACGTGCAAAGCACTGTTCTAAGCGCTGGGGAGGTTACAAGGTGATCAGGTTGTCCCACGTGGGGCTCACAGTCTTAAGCCCCATTTTACAGATGAGGTAACTGAGGCACAGAGAAGTTAAGTGACTTGCCCAAAGTCACAGAGCTGACAAGTGGCAGAGTCGGAATTAGAACCCATGACCTCTGGCTCCCAAGCCCGCGCCCTTTCCACTGAGCCATGCTGCTTCTCCAATTGAATTGTATTGTACTCTCCGAAGTGCTCAGCACCGTGCACTGCACATAGTAAGCGCTCAAATAATACTACTGGTGATTGATTGATTGACCCGAAATGAAGTGGAATGAGTACAGCCTGAGAGTCGAGAATCTGTGTCCTAATCCCGGCTCCGTCACTTGTCTGATGTGTGACTTGGGGCAAATCACTTCACTTCTCTGTGACTCAGAGAAGTGAGTCTGTAAAATAGGGATTAAGATTGTGAGTCCCGTGTACAGCATGGTCTGTGTCCAACCTGATTAGCTTGTATCTACCCCCAGTGCTTGGTACCGTTCTTGGCACAGAGTAAGCACTTAACAAATACTATTAAAACAAAAAAATAGCCAGTTTGAATGCCCTCCCCACCACCCCCAGTGAAGTGGGCACTCGGGTAAGTCAATTGTCCCCGGGATCAGGAGAAGAGAGTAACCTCCCTTTCCCCTAAATCACATTCTGTAATCAGTTCATCAGTGGTATTTACTGAGTGCTTACTCTGTGCAGAACACTGTACTAAGCACTTGGGAGGGTATAATACAACATATTTGGTAGACATGTCCCCTCCCCGCATGGAGCTTACAGTCTAGATGGGGAGGCACACATTAAAATACATTACAGATATTTTCCTGGTGTTTGCAGAGTAATAATGATAAAAACAGTGTGATATTTGGCAAGCACTTATTTAGGGCCAACTACAGTCGTAAGTCCTGGACACAGTCCCGGCCCCGCAAGGGGCTCAGTCTAATGGAGAGGAAGAACAGGTAGTTTACCTCCATTTTACAGATGAGAAAACAGAGGCACAGACAAGTTAATTGATTTGCCCATGGTCATACTGAAGGCAAGTGGTGGAGGTGGGACTAAAACCCAGGTCTCCTGACTCCCGGGCCCTTGGTCTTTCCACTAGGCCACAATGCTTTTCATCACTTTAAATCACCACTGGGGTTGTTGGAACTGAGGTCTGCTGACTGTGTCCAGGATAACCCCACCAACAAAAAAGGACAGACTGGCCCTCCCAAGGCCAATTCTCATTTTCAGGGGCTGTTAGTCAGCCCCTCCCTGTGGATCAGCCTCTCCCCAATTAGTGTTGTCTATAGTCTTCTGGTCTCCAGCTTCATTTGTTACACAAAGGCACACACACATACACAGACACAGACATGCACAAACACACTACCCCTTTTCCAAGTTCCTTCAACCCTCTCTGTCATTCCTTTTTTTTAAAATGGTATTTGTTAAGCACTCACTTGGTACTAAGCACTGGGGTAGATACAAGCTAGTAATGTTGAGCACGGTCCATGTCCCACATGGGGCTCACAATATTAATCCCCATTTTACAGACGGGGTAAGTGAGGAACAGAGAAGCTGTGACTTGCCCAACGTCATACAGCAGACAAGTCGTGGAACTGGGATTAGGACCCAAGTCCTTTTGGCTCTCAGGCCCATGCTCTATCCACTTCGCCACACTGCTTCTCTTTTCTCATGTCCTTCAAGCAGGATTTCTTTAGTCTCACACTATTACCAGGCCCCCCCTTTCCTCTTCTTCTTTCCACAGATATCTGCACTCCTCAGCTCATGGTTTATATCACACTGGGTGAAATATAAGAAGGCCGTGGAAGATGAAAAAAGCCTTATAAAGCTTGTTGCATTCCAAGTTTAGTCTTATAAGTTCAAGTTTCAGCATTATAAAGTTAAGTTGTACACCACTTGTTTCTCTGGCACTTATTTATCAAGGATCAGTGATCAGTCGCACCTCACATGGAACCAAGTGGCAACAACTCGAAATCATTTTCTAGTAAGCGGTGAGTTTTAAATAATTGCAGTGTTTAGTCAATCTGGCTTCCCTAGCCTGCAGCTTTCTGTGGGGTCTTTCCTTCCAAATACCATTCCCAGTTTGGCCTGCTTTACCTTCCAAGTAGACAAGTGCACCCAACGCCAGAGAGCACGACCCCCAACACCAGCCTACTCCTTGGTGGGGTTTGGGGCTCAGACCTCCGTTCTCCTTCCAGTGCTTCCTTTAAAAATGAGTCCCCTGGTATAACATCATTTGCCCGCTTTCTGGTCCAGGAAGGCCTATGTGGGGAAACTCTATTATTCCAGCCCCCTTCCATCAACCTGGATTCAACCCAAGTCTCAGCATACCCAAGGAACGTATGCCATCTTCTGCCCTTGGGGGCCAACTGGGCTTGTCCAAATTTCCAAGTGAGTGTTCCATTGTTTTTGAATTTGGGGGCTAGAAAGGGGCGAAAGAAATAACAATTGCAAAGGGTGAGGTCTTTCTCCCCAGTCTTCATCTTTCTCTTCCTGTTCTGGCATGTTCTGTCTCACAGACCCCACTTTCTGCCTTAACTTTTTTTTATAGTTATTTGTTAAGCATTTACTATGTGCCAGGCATTGTACTAAATACTGGGATAGATACAAGCTAGTCAGGTTAGTCACAGTCCATGTCCTATATGGGGCTTACAACATTAATCCCCATTTTACAGATGAGGTAACTGAGGCACAGAGAAGTTAAATGACTTGTCCAAGGTCACTCAGCAGACAAGTGCCAGAGTTGGCTTAGAATCCAGATTCTTCTAAGAAGAAGAATCTCCCAGGCCCATGCTCTATCCAATAGGCTACACTGCTTCGCCATAGGGTAGCTTGGGACTCTTCTTCACCTGACTCCTCCAGGAAGCTTGTCTCCTTCCACTGCTTGTCTTGATCGGAAACTGGGTTTCAGGTTATAAATAGTTAATGTTCTCCCATCATCTTACTGATCATGTCTACCCTGTTAATTGTGGGACAAAGCTTCATTTTTAGGGGTATAAGATGATTTGGATGTAGTGACAGGTAGCCTATAGCCCAACTCGGGGAAAAATCTTGTTCATTAGGAAGATAGGTTTCCATAACAATTCATTTTTGTTGGTGTTAACAAATGTTGGAAAGATCAGTATAAAAGGTAATAATAATAATAATGGCATTTATTAAGCTCTTACTATGTGCAAAGCACTGGTCTAAGCGCTGGGGAGGTAACAAGGTGATCAGGTTGTCCCACGGGGGGCCTCATAGTCTTAATCCCCATTTTACAGTTGAGGTGACTGAGGCACAGAGAAGTTAAGTGACTTACCCAAAGTCACACAGCTGACAATTGGCAGAGCCGGAATTTGAACCCATGGCCTCTGACTCCAAAGCCTGTGCTCTTTCCACTGAGTCACACTGGATGCAAAAGAATAATTGATAGATGCAACCGTGATACTGGATTGTGAGCCCCATGTGATATAGGGACTGTGTCCAACCTGATTATCTTATAGCTACTCTAACACTTAGTACAGTGCTTCGCATATAATGAGTGCTTTACAAATACCAATTTTTTTTAAAAAAGGTCTCGAATACCATTCCTTCACTCTCTGCGCCTCAGTGTCATTCCCTGTAGTAGTAATAGTATTTATTAAGTGCTTACTGTATCCAAAGCGCTGTGAAATGGGGAGCACTTTTCTGGAGGTTTATCAATATTTGTATATTGATTCTCTCTCTCCACAACTCAGTGAGGCAGGAAGAGGGAGTGTTATCCCCATTCACAGAGGTACACAAGGAGAGGATCAGAATGATAGTGGAAAGATAATGAGGCTGGGAGTCAGGAGATCCAGGTAAGTATATAATGATCAGATCAGACACAGTCCCTGTCCCCCATGGGGCTCACATTCTAAGAGGTACGGAGAGCAGGGATCTTGTCCCCAGTTTACGGATGAGGAAATTGAGGCCCTGAGAGGTTATGTGACTTGCCCAAGATCACAAAACAAGCCAGAGGTAGAGCTGGGATTAGAACTCATGGTCTAATCTCATAGTCTTTCCCCTTAACCACACTGGCTCTCCCATAAGTGCCATCATCCCTGTATGTGGAATTTGGGGTCATTCCCGGCAGGTCAAGGGCAACATCTAGGCCAGTGAGATTACCTGAAAGGATATGACCTTGTGACTGTAAGCTCCTTATGGGCAGGGAACATTTCCATCAAAACTGTTATAATAGTACAGTGCTCTGCACCTAGTAAGTGCTCAGTGAATACCATTGATTGATTGACTCTGACAGGGCAGCTCTGGGACTGGCCAGTGTCTCCAGATCCAGTGAAAGGAAAAAAGAAAGAGCAGAGAAAGAAAAAACCCCACAAGAACAGAGGGAAGATGGAAAGGGGAAAGGCGAAAGGAGTTAAAGAAAAAGCAGGAAGGAAGAAAGAATGAAAGGAAGAAAGAGAAAATGAGGAAGAGGGGAGAGAGGAAGGAAGGAAGGAAGGAAGGAATGAGGGAGGGAAGAGAAGGATGGAGGGAGGGAAGGAGGACAGGAGGGATGGAGGAAGAAAGGGAGGGAGGAAGAAAGGGAGGGAGGAAGAAAGGGAGGGAGGTTACCTGTCAACCTCTGAATCAAGCAAAAACTCCTCACTCTCAGCTTCAAGGCTCTCCATCACCTCGCCCCCTCTTACCTCACCTCCCTTCTCTCCTTCTACAGCCCAGCCCACACCCTCCACTCCTCTGCTGCTATCCTTCTCACTGGGCCTCGTTCTTGCCTGTCCCGCGGTCGACCCCCGGCCCACGTCCTTCCCCTGGCCTGGAATGCCCTTCCTCCACATATCCGCCAAACTAGCTCTCTTCCTCCCTTCAAAGCCTTACTGAGAGCTCACCTCCTCCAAGAGGCCTTTCCAAAGTGAGCCCCCTTTTTCCTCTCCTCCTCCCCTCCCCATTGCCACCCCGCCTTACCCCCTTCCCCTCCCCACAGCACTTGTATACATTTGTACATATTTATTACTTTATTTATTTTACTTGTACATATTTACTACTCAATTTATTTTATTAACGATGTGATGGCTATAATTCTATTTATTCTGACGGTTTTGACACCTGTCAACTTGTTTTGTTTTATTGTCTGTCTCCCCCTTCTAGACTGTGAGCCCGTTGTTGGGTAGGGGCCGTCTCTATATGTTGCCGACTTGTACTTCCCAACCGCTTAGTACAGTGCTCTGCAAATGGTAAGCGCTCAATAAATATGATTGAATATGATTGAAATATGATTGAAATATGATTGAATGAATGAATGAAAGGGAGGAAGGAAAAGGGGAGGGTGAGAAGGAGGAAGGGAGGGAAGGAGGAAGTAAGGGAGAAAGAGACAGAGGTAGTAGGAAGGGAGGGAGGATGGGCGGGAGTGGGGAAAGGAAGAGGAAGGAAGGAAGAAGAGAAGTGAGGATGAAGAGGTGACGTCATCCCCCGGGCCTGGAATGCCCTCCCTCTGCCCATCTGCCAAGCTAGCTCTCTTCCTCCCTTCAAGGCCCTACTGAGAGCTCGCCTCCTCCAGGAGGCCTTCCCAGACTGAGCCCCTTCCTTCCTCTCCCCCTCATCCCCCTCTGCATTCCCCCCATCTTACCTCCTTCCCTTCCCCACAGCACCTGTATATATGTATATATGCTTGTACATATTTATTACTCTATTTATTTATTTATTTTACTTGTACATATCTATTCTATTTATTTTATTTTGTTAGTATGTTTGGTTTGGTTCTCTGTCTCCCCCTTTTAGACTGTGAGCCCACTATTGGGTAGGGACTGTCCCTATATGTTGCCAATTTGTACTTCCCAAGCGCTTAGTACAGTGCTCTGCACATAGTAAGCGCTCAATAAATACGATTGATGATGATGATGATGATGATGACAGTGCTGCTGAATGAATGCTGGAGCGCAGAGTTTAGGGACAGTATCAGCTTGGAAAAAGCTTCTCAACGCATGGCCACTAGATGGCGGGGGTGAGTTCCGCTCCCATGTGCAGAGCCTCCTCCTCGCCACTCATTCATTCATTCAATCCTATTTATTAATAATGATGGCATTTATTAAGCGCTTACTATGTGCCAAGCACTGTTCTAAGCGCTGGGGAGGTTTAAGGGTGATCAGGTTGTCCCACGGGGGGCTCACAGTCTTAATCCCCATTTTACAGATGAGGGAACTGAGGCCCAGAGAAGTTAATAATAATAATAATGGCATTTATTAAGCGCTTACTATGTGCAAAGCACTGTTCTAAGCGCTGGGGAGGTTACAAGGTGATCAGGTTGTCCCACGGGGGGCTCATAGTCTTCACCCCCATTTTCCAGATGAGGTCACCGGGGCCCAGAGAAGTGAAGTGACTTGCCCCAAAGTCATGCAGCTGACAATTGGCCGAGGCGGGATTTGAACCCGTGACCTCTGACTCCAGAGCCCGCGCTCTTTCCACTGAGCCACGCTGCTTCTCTGCTTCTCTGCTCTGGGCAAGTTAAGTGACTTGCCCAAAGTCACAGAGCTGACAAGTGGCAGAGTCGGGATTAGAACCCATGACCTCTGGCTCCAAAGCCAGGGCTCTTTCCACTGAGGCACGCCGTTTCTCTTATTGAGCTTATTGAGTGCTTACTGTGTGCAGAACACTGTACTAAGCACTTAGAAAGTACAATGTGGCAACAGAGACAATACCTAGCCAACAACGGGCTCACAGTCTAGAAGGGGAGAGATAGACAACAAAACAAAACAGAAAAACAAGTAGACAGGCAAGTCAGTACAGGAAATCTGGTGCTGGAAGGAGGCAAGGAGGCAAGGAGGGAGAAGTCATCAAAAATAGTGTAAAAGAAAACCCAACGCCAAATGTGCATCCCACTGGCCAGGCCACCATCACCCCAGCTCTTACTCCTGAGGGATCAGGTCTGGGAAACAGGGCTGGTGTGTGGGCGATCGGGAGCCCCTAGTCAGTCACCTGGTCACCTCCCTCCACTCCCACCAGGGCAGGTAAAGCAGGCCACTTGGGTGGAAGACCTGTCATTTCCTCAGAGTTAGTCTGTAGAAAATAAAAAAGGGGTCCCAGAAGGAAGCTAGAGGAAAGTGGCTCGATTTTTCCCACCTTGTGGGTAGGGTGTGTGCCTTTATTACCATTATCATTGTCATTTGTATTAATAACAACAATAATAATGATCATACTTATTAACTGCTAACTTTGTGCCCAACACTGTTCTAAGTGCTAAGGTAGATACAAGTTAATCAGGTTGGACAAAGTCCCTGTCCCACATGGGGCTCACACTATTAATCTCCATTTTACAGATGAGGTAACTGAAGCGCAGGAAAGTTAAGTGATTTGACCAAGGTCACACGGTATCAGGAGGCAGAGCTGGAATTAGAACCCAGGTCTTTTCGACTCCCAGGACCGAGCTCTATTCGCTAAGCCACTGAGGTACAGGGCCAAACACCCAATGCAGGACTTTGTGCACAGTGGTTATACTGCGAGTAACAATTCATATTAATGATTCTGGAGGGGAGCTCAGGGCCTGAGGTGAGAGCAGGGCCCGGCTGCCTGCCCCTCTTGTGAGTTTGGCTCTTGCTGGGCAAGGACTAGGCAGGCTGGCCTGGCTTTCAGGGGAGAGAGGGAGCCACGGCCCCTGGGCCTGGGCTGACCAGAACAGGCTTGGGAGTCAGAGGACGTGAGTTCTAATCCCGGCTCCGCCGCTTGTCCGCTGCATGACCTTGGGCAAGTCACTTCACTTCTCCATCCCTCCGTTCCCTCATCTGTAAAATGGGGATAAAAAAATGCGAGCCCCACGTGGGACAACCTGATTACCCTGTAACTACTGCAGTGCTCAGAACAGTGCTTGGCACATAGTAAGCGCTTAACAAATACTATAATTATTATTATTATTACAGCTCTCTGGCCCTTCTCTTCACCTGCTCCAGAGTCCTACAGAAGCAGAGCCCAGTGCCCTTAGGGAGATTTGGTCCAAATCTAGTCACGGCAGCAGAAGCACCAACTCAGCCCCGGGACTAAGAAACAGTGTGACCTAGTGGAAAGAACATGAGCTTAGGAGTCAGAAAGAGTTGGGTTCAGAAGGACCTGCCTGCTGTATGACTTTGGGCAAGTCAGTTCACTTATCTGTAAAATGAGGGTTAAGAGTATAAGCCCCATGAGGGACAGGAACTGTTTCCAGCCTGATTGATTTGCATATACCCCAGTGTTTAGAACAGTACTTGGCACTTAGTAAGTCCTGAACAAGTACCATTATTGAGAAGCAGCATGTAGTGAATAGAGCCTGGGCTTGAGAGTCAGAAAATCATGAGTTCTAAGCTCAGCTCCACCACTTGTCTGCTGTGTGACCTTGGGCAGGTCGCTTCACTTCTCTGTGCCTCAGTTATCTCATCTGTAAAATGAGAACTAAGATTGTGAGCCCCACATGGGACTAGGACTATGTCCGACCTGATTTGCTTGTATCCACCCCAGCACTTAGTACAGTGCCTGGCACATAGTAAGCACTTAAATACCACTATTATTATTATCATTATTTTCATTATTATTCTTACCTGCACAGCTTAGCTTGGCTCCTCAGCCAGGTGGGTCTCTCACTAACCATCTCTAAGCCTGCTCTGGGGCTGAAAGGGCACCCTGGCCTGAGTGAGTTGGACATTTGGGTCCCTGTGGCACCCACGCTGTGCCCTGCTCCTCTCTGACTGGGTGCCTGCATGGGTACAGCCCTACCCTTCTGCCAACACTTCCCCAGCCACGCGGGAGCCCTTTCCTCTTAATTAATTAGGCTTTCATTAAGCAGCGGTTACCTAGGAACAGAAGCAGGCCATCTCTACACAGCACTGGGTGATAGATTGCAGCCTGCCCATCTTTGTCAGACCCACCCTTTACTGCCCAGAAAAACCCAGGGATTGGTTGAATCAGTTTGGGTTCCTGGGGGTTCATTGAGTTGGGGGGAAGTGAGGCAGGGGGCAGCTTCTGACATGGGGGTGGGAGGAATTAGTCCAGCTAAGCTCCTGGGGTTAGATCCTTGGTTTTCCTTTCCCAGCTTAGCTGTAGCTCACCAGAGCGAGAGGGCAATCCCCCAGAGGGTAGGCAGGGGCATTACCATCTAAGGGCATCTTGTGGTTTGGAAGCTGATCTTATTTTACTTGTACATATTTACTATTCTATTTATTTTATTTTGTTAATATGTTTTGCTTTGTCTGTCTCCCCCTTCTAGACTGTGAGCCCACTGTTGGGTTGGGACCGTCTCTATATGTTGCCAACTTGTACTTCACAATGCTTAGTACAGTGCTCTGCACACAGTAAGTGCTCAATAAATACGATTGAACAGTAAGTGCCCAATAAATACGATTGAAAGAATGAATGGTCAGCTTGGCCCATACTGGGCAGAGCCTGGGGAAGGTGTCAGGGGCCCAGCTGGGCTCCTATCTGGGCCTCAAGGGGGCTGACCTAGAAACTCCTCTGCTCTGCCAGTAAGGAGCTCAACTTGGGTTCTCACTGATTTCCAGGTCTTGCCATTCACTGCATGTTTCACCCTTCGCTCTAGGCATCTAAGGGAGAGGAGTGGGGTCCCAGCAGGCCACCTGGATAGTTGGAGTTTGGGTGGCTGAATGTGGGTTTGACCAGTCATTCCAAGAGTCAGTGGTCTGGGGCACTGGCAGACATCCGCCTTTCCCCCAGCCTGGCCCCCTCCCCCTCACACTAAGCACCAAACATAGGGATCTGAAAAAGACCACCTCACCCACCCAGGAAACCTTCATATGATCCCAGAGACAGTTCACTTCAGTCAGGGTCTCCCTTCCCCTCTAGCTGCCCACCCAGATTCCTTCCTCTAGGAAGTCCTCCTGTGTCTCCTAAGTCTTTCTTCAGACTCATCCTGACAGTCTCCATTTTCTCCCTTTCCCCACCAATTTCACATGAAAGGGAAAATAAAAAGGATAGTGGGGGGCTGGGTGGGGGCAGGGTGGGGAGTGAATCAATCAATCAATCAATCAATCGTATTTATTGAGCACTTACTGTGTGCAGAGCACTGTACTAAGTGCTTGGGAAGTACAAGTTGGCAACATATAGAGACAGTCCCTACCCAACAGTGGGCTAACAGACTAAAAGGGGGAGACAGAGAACAAAACCAAACATACTAACAAAATAAAATAAATAGAATAGATATGTACAAGTAAAATAAATAAATAAATAAATAGAGTAATAAATACGTACAAACATATATACCTAGAAAAGAAGCCAATCACTCTCTGGCTCTCTTGTCTCCCTTGCATAGAGCAGCTGTTCCTAGAGACCTGGAAGCTTGACTCATGCATACACTGTGAGCCCACTGTAGGCAGGGATTGTCTCTATTTTTGCTGAATTGTACTTTCCAAGTGCTTAGTACAGTGCTCTGCACACAGTAAGCACTCAGTAAATACGACTGAATGAATTTATCCAACTGGTAGAATCTGAGGATGATCCTCTCACTTCTCCCATTATACCTCACCCAGCTCACCCTCTCATTTCTCCCAAACTCCCCTTCCCACTGTACCTCATTCTCAATCCCCTGGCCCTCCTCCTGCCCCTTAGCTCAAACCATGTTAGGACTCTGCATGGTCTAGTGGTAAGAACAGGGGCCTGAGTGTCTGAGAATCTAGGTTCTAATCCTGGCTCCTCCACTTGTCTGCTGTGTGACCTTGGGCAGGTCGCTTAACTTCTCTGTGTTTCATTTGTAAAATGGGGTTTAAGACCATGAACCCCATGTGGGACATGGACTGTGTCCAATTTTATTACCTTGTAACTACTCCAGCGCTTGTTACAGTGCTTAGCACCTAGTAAGTACTCATCAAATACCATTACAAAAATAGCAAAAAAGCCCCTTCCTCCTTCCTAGAATTCCCTCCCACTTCAAATCACCACACCACAGCTCTCCACGTCTTCAAAGCCTTCCTGAAATCCCACCTTTTCCAGGAAGCTTTCCCTAAATCAATTTTCTTCTTCCCAGGTTACATCCTCTCAACCTCACCACTTTTGCACCATCTCAACACTTTGGTACTCACAATCTCTCATTGCATTGCATTGTTGCATATATCAGTTTACATACTCTATTTAAGTGCTTCTTCCTTAGACAGTAGTAGTAATTAAGTAATTAAGCATCTACGCCTATCTGTGAATTATTTGTGTCTGCCTGCCCTATTAGACTGTAAGATTCTTGTGGACAGGGATCATAGCTCTGACATTTATTGTACTCTTCCAAATGCTTCGCACAGTGTTCTCCACATAGTAAGTGTTCAATAAATACTGTTGATCGGTTGATGATGGTAATGACAAAGATTTGGACTTAGAAAGGGAAACTGGGCTGTCACTGGCTCTTATGGGGCTCCTTGTTCCTAGAGCCCCAACTCTATCATTTCCTAATTAGAGTTTGGGGTGTGTGTGTGTGTGTGTTTGTGTGTGTGTGTGTGTGTGTGTGTTTGTGTGTGTGTGCGTGTGTGTGTGTGTGTGTGTGTGTTTTGGGGGAAGGGGGTGGAAAGGCAGAGAAGGGGGCAGGGAAGAGTGGGCTCTGGAGGGTGGGATATAGCATGCAGACTATCAGAGTCTGGGGACCTAAGGGTGTTTTGGGGTGAAGGGAAAGAGGGCTCATTGAAGATGTAGATGTGTAGATTCTGAGCTAGGAGGGTGCAGGGGGAGGGAAGGAGAGGGGAAGAAGCAGCACAAGGCTTTCACTCCTCCCCCTGCCTCTCTCCTCATCTGGTTGCACAGAGGGCCATTAGGAGCATTAGTGTGGGGGCCCAGGGGAGGGATTGTGTGTGGTCTCCCAGGCCTCTTTATTTGAATTTGTTTTCCTCAGCACTCCCTGCCCAGCCCCGAGAAAGAGGCTGATTGACAGTTGGCTCGCCCATCATCCCTGATGTCCTGATCCTAGGCCACCCTGGAGCCCCTCCCGATCTGAATTTCTCCCCAGGTCCTTTTTACCCTACACCTGCCTAGCCCTCCGCTTGCCCACCCCAGCTAACCACCCTTAACAAAGGGGGCTGCCCAGAGGCGAGGATGTGCTGAGCTCCACCGGCACCCAGATTGGGGTCTCTGCTGCAGTTGCATCCTTAAGTGGTCCTTAAGATAAGTGCATCCTTAAGATGAGGCTGGGGGGAGGTCTAGCCCAACTGGCCTGGACCCAGGGCCTTCCCCCTCATTCACCCTTGCTTTCCCAGGGAAGATGAGGAAAAAGAGGGGACGAGGTCATCCCAATCAATGCACAGGTTATTGGGGGAAGATGGAAGCTCTGAGCCTCAAGGCCAGACCAAGGGTAGCAGCAAACCCCACTCAGAGCCAAGACCATTGGACGGCGCAGAGGGGAGCCCAGCCTGTGGCCCAAAGGTGTCTCTCAGGGTGGGCGCCGGACATCCAGACACGGGTGGTGCTACCTGTGTTACCCTGGGCACATAGGGTGACTCACTGAAGTCACACAGAGCACTTTGCAGGAGGCAGCCTGAGTTTTTCCAGCCCGGGGGCCCTGACGGATGCACTGTGGATGCATTGCCTCCAGAGCCCATGTGCTCCCCTCCCGGGATCCTCTGAACATAGGCGCTGTTTCCGAACCATGGAACTCAGCCACAGGAGCCGAGACAGAGGGAGGCTGGGAATTTAAAATAGAAATACCAGATGTAAAGGAATCTAGTGCCATAACTGTATTAGTCAGAGGGTGGGATAGCTGAAAACTGGACTGTCAGAACTAAAACTGGGCAAATGGCCAGTTCAGTCTCTCTGCACCTTCCTGTGCAAAGTTTTTCCCTTTCAGCAGGACAAAGGGGCTGAATTAGGCCTAGGTAAGACAGCTAGAAAATTTTTAAAGGAAACCGGGATGTTGCTACATATACCCATCCCTGCTCTCCAATCACAAGAGCTGGGGGTGAGGAGGGAGGACAAGTCAAGGCCCTCAAACATTCTGGGACAAGTGATACTGAGTTCTGACCATGCTCATTAAGCTACCGGACACACTCCAGTCTGGGGTTACTCAGCTCAGGGTATGAAAGGAAGACCCAGCTGGTCATTTCTACACGTGACCTGTCAGTCATCCTTCAAACGAGAAGCCTTGCCATCTCCCCACCGAGCCCCCTCCTGGGGGACCCCACCTTGTACCACGCAACTCCCTCACTCCACATTCCACCTCCTCTCCCATCCCGGGAACCCCATGAAAGTGAGAGAGGAATAAAAAAGGAGCTGCTACCTCCTCGACCCTCGCTGTCTGCTGGCTTCACCTGGATCGGACGGTTCATCTGCAAGACACAAAGCAGACAGACACAGCGGAGTTAGTAGGTCACGCCAAGCGAGGCTAATGGCATCAACCCACGGGGAGTGAGAGGATTCTAGGAACTAGGAGAAAGAGGCAAAGGAGAGATATGGGTGGGGTCCCTGTCCCAGGTCTATACCCACCTCGGCCTTCCATCCCTGCCTTAGGCTTCAACAGGGATGCTACCCTGATGGGCAGTTTTTTTTAATGTTTTTGTTAAGCACTTATTATGTTCCAGACACTGTACTAAGGACTGGGGTAGATGCAAGTTAATCGGGTTAGACACAATCCCTGTCCCACATAGGGCTCACAGTCTTAATCCCTGTTTTACAGGTGAGGTAACTGAGGTACAGAGAAGTGAAGTGACATGCCTAATTTCACACAGCAGACAAGTGGTGGAGCCAAGATTAGAACCCAGGTCTTTCTGACTGCCAGGCCTGTGCTTTCTCCACCGGCCATGCTTCCTCGGTTGGAATTGGAGTACTTGCAGCCCAGGGAAGGTAAGCGTTTGCCCCTGGGTCTCCATCCAGTCTGTGGCCAATCCAGGACTAGAACCCAGGTCATCTCCAACTCTCCAAGCCCTCAGCCCGGTTCCCACTCTGATGGCAGCATCACTTATTCCCATTCTCTCCCACGGCTCCCCAGACGACATCCAAAGTGGGCCTGTTACTCAAGGTTGATGCTTTGAGGTGTACATTTCGCATTTATTGAGAGTTTACTGTGAGCAGAGCACTGCACTAAGTGCCTGGCAGAGTACAGTGTAATAGAGTTGGTAGACACATGTCCTGTCCACAATGAGCTTACAGTCCAGAGGGGGAGAGAAGGAGCCACAGTTGGTGGTGGTTTGGTGGCGGGGGATTGGTAGGCACTGGGTAACTCCCCAGATGTGCTGCTGTCCCTGGGCCATCCTTTCCCCAGATAGCATTGGCCTGGACTTTGAGAGACCCAAATAATGGGAGCAAGAACAGCTCGGAGTTCCCCCAACTCTGTTGGGTGGATTTACACTCTCCCTCTCTCCCTCTCACCTCACCTGTGGGCTCCCAACTCTGTGTCTGCTCACGGTTGCTGCTGCCCAACCCTGGATCCTGGCTGGGGGTGGGGAGCAGGGTGAGGGGCAGCTGGCCTCCAGCCCTGCAGAGTTGGCCAAGTCTTCCCAGGGCCCGGGGATCCCGGCGGAGACCAGCGGCATCATGCATCTCGGGCCGCCGCCTGCCTCCTTGGAGCCACCTGGCAGCCCCTCTCAGCCCATCCATCTCGCTAATTGATTTGCGTATTAGTAGAAGTTGTTGATGTCATTTGATGGCTATTAAAGTCAATTAAAGCTCCTTCGACTCATCAGGGTGACAGATGAAAGGAGGGCCACGGCTGCCATCCATCACGCAGCCAGCGCCAGCCCGGCGCTCACGCAGGACCCGCTGGGTGAGGTGAATAGGGAGCGGGCACATAGCCTCACGAAAGCCAGGACAACTGGCCACCTGGGGCCAGGGGCAAGAAGAAGCGTGGCTGGAGAAGCAGCATGGCTTCCTGGATAGAGCACGGTCCTGGGGGTCAGAAGGATATGGATTCTAATCCTGGCTCCATCGTATGTATGCTCTGTGACCTTGGGCAAGTCACTTCAATTCTCTGTGCCTCAGTTACCTCGTCTATAAAAAGGGGACGAGTCTGAGCCCCATGTGAGATAGTAACTGTGTGTGACCTGATTAACTTAGAACAGTGCTTGGCACATAGTAAGCCCTTAACAAGTACCATAATTATTATCTCAAATCCCACCCTTGGCCCTAAATGGGTTTCCCTCCTGCCCCTGGGGTCACCATGATGAGTGACCCCCTGACCAAGCGGCCATTATCTCCTCCTACTCTCTGTCCCCACTCTTCTCACTTTTGAAAATCAAAGGCCCACCTCCTCCAGAAATCTTCCCAAATTAGCTCCTACCCTGAAATTTTCCCAAGTTGCCACTGTCCTACCTCACCTTGCTACTCCCCTACTACATCCCATAAAACACACTTTACTCCTCTAATGCTAATCTTCTCACTGTGCCTTGATCTCACCTATCTCACCTCCAACGCCTAGCCCACATTCTGCCTCTGGCTTGGAATGCCCTCCCTCCTCAAATCCGGCAATTACTCTCCCCTCCTTCAAAGTCTTAATGAAGGACATCTCTTCCAAGAAGCCTTCCCTGACTAAGCCCCCCTTTCCTCTTCTCCCACTCCCTTCTGACTTGCTCCCTTTGTCCTTCCCCTCTCCCAGCTCCACAGCACTTATATACACATTTATTCATATTGATGTCTGCCTCCCCTCCTCTAGACTGTAAGCTCATTATGGGCAGGGAATGTGTCTGTTTATTGTTGTATCGTACTCTCCCAAGCACGTGCTGCACACAATAAGCACTCAATAAATACAATTGAATGAATGCTCTACACACAGAAAGCTTTCAGTAAATTTGAGTGATTGATTGATTGATTGATTGATTGCCTGAGGCTCAGAGCCCCAGCTCGCTCTGGCAGGTCATCTGGAAGTTCCAAGCTCCTAATGTGGAACCCTCAGTCCTGAACCAGATCATTCTTTGTGGTAATAATAATAGTTGTGGTATTTGTTAAGCACTTACTATGTGCCAAGCACTGTACTAAGCGCTGGGGTAGATACAGCATATTAGGTTGGACACAGTCCCTGTCCCACGTGGGGCTCACAGTCTCAATCCCCATTTTCCAGATGAGGTAACTGAGGCCCAGAGAAGTGAAGTGACTTGCCCAAGGTCACAAAGCTGACAAGTGACTGAGGCGGGATTAGAACCCATGACCTCTGAGTCCCAAGCCCGGGATCTTTCCACTGAGCCATGCTGCTTCCCACGTAGAGACCCTAGCTGCAGGCCTCGAGGGAGAGTGGGAATTTTAAGATCCATTCTGGATCCCCTACCATGGAAAGGATGATCCTCCTCAAACCCCAGGGGTCTGGACCCCTGATCCTGACAAGCATTTGACCTTATTGTTTCCTCATTAGAGAGAGCAAGAGAGAGAGATGCTAGATAATAATAATAATGTTGGCATTTGTTAAGCACTTACTGTGTGCCAAGCACTGTTTTATGTGCTGGGGTAGATACAAGGTAATCAGGCTGTCCCACATGGGGCTTACAGTCTTAATCCCCATTTTACAGATGAGGTAACTGAGGCACAGAGAAGTTAAGTGACTTGCCCAAGGTCACACAGCTGACAAGTGGCGGAGCCGGTATTAGAACCCACAACCTCTGACTTCCAAGCCCGGGCTCTTTCCACTAAGCCATGCTGCTTCTCTAAATGGTAGGCTTCATGCCGATTCTACGGCTGCGTACTCTTTTGGATTCCGTCCACAATCTACAGTCACTCCAGCAAGGTGGGGAAGTCCCATCTTTCCCCAGTCCCTCTGGTGAGCTGGGCAAAAGCCAGTTTTGGGGAATCAAGAAGAGACTGCTCCCCTCAATACCCCTGGCTCCCCCTGGACTCGTCTCTCCCAGGGGATGTTAGAGCTGGGTTTTCTTAGCCAGCCACCGCCGCCCCCCGACCCCATCCCTTTTAGCCTCTCCTTCTCCCACCTCTTTTGGGCCCACCTCCTCCAGGAAGCTTTCGATGGCTAAGTGGAAGAGAGGTGACATTTTTTTTCCATCCCCAAACATTCCAGTGGCTGCATTACCTCCCAATTCCCTTCCACTTTCCCTCATAAAATGGCCTTGCCCCCCTGCTTATATGCAGCGAAAATGCGAAGTTCAGCATTCGTTGAATTGTTCACATGATCTTTGTCTCTATTAATATCAGTGACAACCATTTTAGCTTATAAACTCCCAGAAGGCAGGGACAGGCCCTGTTTATCTTTATTCAGCACCCGCAGTGCCATAAATACAGTCAGTCAGGGGCCCAACCAACCTTTTTTGAAATGCTAATGATCTATCACTGCCACCTCACGTTATTATTACTATTATAATTATTTGCTAAGCACTTATTCTGTGATGATGATGATGATGGCATTTATTAAGTGCTTACTATGTGCCAAGCACTGTTTTAAGTGCTGGGGAGGTTACAAGATGATCAGGTTGTCCCACGGGGGGCTCACAGTCTTAATCCCCATTTTACAGAGGAGGGAACTGAGGCACAGAGAAGTTAAGTGTCTTGCCCAAAGTCACACAGCTGACAATTGGTGGAGCTGGAATTTGAACTCATGACTTCTGACTCCAAAGCCTGTGCTTTTTCCACTGAGCAACTAAACACTGGGGAAGATACAAGTTAATCAAGTTGGACACAGTCCTTGTCCCACCTGGGGCACACAGTCTAATAGGTGGGGGTACAGATATTTAATCCCCATTTTACAGTTGAGAAAACTGAAGCACAGAGAAGATGAGTGACTTGCCCAAGGTCACCTGGCAAGCAATTGGCAGAGCTGGGTTTAGAACCCAGATCTTCTGGCTCTTTCCACAAGACCACCCTGCCCTTCACTTTTGATTCATCTTTGCTGTTCTGTCCCTCTGCAAAATTACTAGTCAACCCATCAGTGGTATTTATGAGCACCTGCTGGGTGGAGAGCACAGTATTAAGCTCTTGGGAGAGTTAAACTTAGAAAGAGACATGGCACATACCTACCAGGAGCTTGCATTCAAATTGGGAAGACCAAGCCATTCAGAAATAAATTGGAGGAAAAAGGAACAAGTCTACAGCTGTGGGTAGCAAAAGCATGAAATATAAATCTATTGAACAGAGCACAAATTTATGAAAGTTGAAAGTACCAGCCAGTACTCAGGAGAGGTGATCTTTTTTTCTTTTTTTTAGTTGTATTTGTTAAGCTCCTATTCTTTGCCAGGCACTGTGCTAAGTGCTGGGGTAGATACAAGGTGGCCACAGTCCATGTTCCACACGGGGCTCTCAGTTTTTTAATCCCCATTTTACAGAGAAGAGCAGTGACTTGCCCAAAGTAACACAGCAGACAACTAGGGAGCTGGGATTAGAACCCAGGTGCTCTAACTCTCAGGCCTATGATCTTTCCACTAGGCGATGCTGCTTCTTCTGGGGGTGCCACCTTTTCCTTTCCCCCTCCTAAGTCTACACCTCCTAGGGGATTCATTCAGCCCTGGGGGTTTACAGCCTTTCCACAATATCCCATCTGGCCAATCTTAGTTCCCCTGAGTCCTGGCCTCAGACAGATGGGTGGGTTCCCCAGAGTTCCAGCTGCAGCAGCTCCCAGCTTTGATGCCTCACGCCCCATCGGATTTCTTCTGAGCTTCTCCTCCACAGCTCACCCAATAAACTATGTCAGCCTTGGTCAGGGCTAGTCTAAGGGACGCCCCGTGCCAGTCCAAAGCTGTCCCTCACCTCCTGGATTCCCTGCCTGTCCCAGAGAGGCTCATCCCAGCTTTAAGCTGTGTCCTGCAGGCTTTGCCCCTGCTTCTTTCCCATTTCCTTGGGCAGAGCTGGAGAGGTAGCGAGGGACCCAGGGGAAAGAGCCCACCCTGGCCTAGTCCTGGATTTTTTTTGAATACTCTATTCACACTCTTTGGGCCTCAGTTTCCTTGCTGGGGAGTGGGGGCCACTGTACCCCATTCAGCCAGTCTCCTCTGTAAGGCAGGGGAACTTGGAAATCTTTAAAGAGGCTGAACATGGTCAGGGAGTGTGATGCCCCGGCCCACCTCCATTTGGCCAATCATATCTATCAGTGGAATCGATTGAGCACTTATCATGTGCGGAGACTTCAATACAAGCCCATTCCCTGCCCACAAGGAGCTCACAGAGTTGAGGAAGAGACAGACATTAAAATGATTACAATGGATATGTACATAAATGCTGTGGGGATAGGGTGAAAATGAAAGTGCTTAAGGGGTACAGAGCCAAGTGCTTAGGTGACACAGAAGGGAAGGCAAATAGGGGAAGTGAGGGCTTAGTCAGGAAAGGCTTCTTGGAGGAGATATGATTTTAGGAGGGCTTTGAAGGCGGAGCTATGATGGTCTGTCAGCTATCAAGGGGAGGGAGTTCCAGGTCAGAGGGAGAATGTGAGCGAGGATTTGGTGCTGAGAAAGATGAGATTAGGAGTAGATTGGTTTTAGAGGAGCACCCCCCATCAAAGTCACCACAGTACCCTCTGGTCAGCCCACCCCCTTGGTCAATCCCAGGTCCCCATTTACCCCAGCCCCCTTCCAGTCAGCCTTGTCCCCCTCTGGTCAGCCCAACCCTCCAGTCAGTCCTGCCCCAACTCTGATCAACCCCAGCCCCCCTCCAAATCATCCCAGCCCCACTCAATTCAGCCCCAGCTCCCCAGTCAGGCCCAGCCCCCAGGTCAGGCCCAGCCCTCTCTGGTCAGCCCAGCCTCCCCCCCCACCCGCCCCCCCAAGTCATCCAAGCCCCCTTGGGTAAGCCCCAGATCCCAGCCCCACCCTCTTATCATTGGCCTCATTTCTCTCCCAGCTTGTTTTGCCCCCTAGATATATTTGTCAAGCCTGTCTCATTCGCTCTAATTCAGTTTGTGAGCATTAACTCATTTGGCTTTTTGGCTGCCCTTATCTCTCCCCCACAGGCTGGAACCGAGGCAGCGGCAGTGTCTGGGGCGGTCCCTCCCCTCCCCTCCGCTCCACTGCCAGGACAGATTTTTCCCTTCCCGAGAGCTCCTTGAACAGGCCCTTTGTGAAGCCGCAGCTGAAATCTCTCACTCTCCACAGCCTCTTTTCTTCCATCCGCCATCGCCCTCTACACATGATTTGCTGGCCCTCCCTCGGCACCCATCCTCCCAGCCCCGACTAGATTTGCTCCCTGAGAGGCAACTAGGCCCTCCTCCGACCCCATCCCTAGTTAACGTGCCCACTGGGGGACCTGGGAGCTTGGCTGGTGCCACACTGTGCAGTCCACAACACTCTCAATTAATTCCTGGAGGGGGGAGCTGCCTCCCTGGGCCTTGAAGAGAAGGCTCGCTGACTCACGAGCGAACGGCGGGCCTCATTTTACACACGTGCAGTTTTGTTCCTGGAAATAATTGCTGGCACTGAGGCGGCCCGAATGACAGGGGAGCCCGAGCATCCAGCGTGGCGGTGGCGGTAGGCTCGTGGCGCTCCGCTTTCCCGGCCCATTTCAGACTCTGTTGAGTCGGAGCTGCGTGCAGTTCCTGGAACCAGGCCTGCCGATTCCTCTTCCACTCCTCGTCTCTCCTTCCCTGGCTGGAGACACATGAGCCATGAGAGCTGATTGGATTTTCTGCTTTTAGGATCAGAAAGTTGTTCCTCTTCTTGCTGAGGACTCTCCTGGGAGCTGCGTGAATGGCTGTTTAACCCCAAGGAGGCTGAGAGCTTCTAATCCCTGAAAATCCGCACGCTGCTCCTAGAATCCTAAAGATGGCTGGGGATTTAAGAGGTTATCTGGCCCATCCTCCTGTCTCCATGCCTAGACCTCCTCTAAGCAGGCATAATTTCTTCTTCACCAATCAGTGCTATTTAATGAGTGCTTAATGTGAGCAGGACACTGCACTACACTGATGGGAGAGTACAATGGTAATTCATTCATTCAATCATATTTACTGAGCACTTATTGCGTGGAAAACACTGTACTAAGCGCTTGGGAAGTACAAGTCGACTAATTGTGCTACCTTTTAAGCACTTGCTACCAAGCACTGTACTGAGTGCTGGGACAGATACAAGATAATCAAGTCCTACACGAGGCTCACAAGTTTAAGAAGGAGGGAGAACAGGTATTGAATCTCCATTTTGCAGATGAGGGAACTGAGGCACAGAGAAGTTATGACTTGCCCAGGGTCACACAGCAGCCAAGGGGCAGAGTTGGGATTAGAACCCAGGTCCTCTGACTTCCAAACCCATGCTCTTTCCCCTAGGCCAGGCTGCTTCTGTAATGGACACATTCTCTGCTCTCAAGGATCTTACAAACTAAAGAGATTACAGCCTTGTTTCTTTCATCCTTCCTTCAGCCTTCCAGTGGAGGTTGGCAGCTACTTTTAACCCTGGGTGACTGAATCTCCATCTCCCCTCTCCTTTCCCACCCGCTGCTAACTACTCCAGCCTAAGAGTCTTCAATCAATTGCATTCATTGAGCACCTATAATAATAATAATGATCATAATGATAATTATGGTATTTGTTAGGTCCTTATTATGTACCAAACACTGTTCTAAGTGCTGGGGTAGATGCAAGGTAATCAGATTGGACACAGTCCCTGTCCCACATGGGACTCACAGTTTTAATCCCCATTTTACTAATCAGTAACTGAGGCACAGAGAAGTTAAGTGACTCACTAAACACTTGAGCATTGTGCTAAGCACTTGGGAGAGTACAAGAGAGAAAATGGCACACATGGCCTTGCCCACACGGGGCTTGCGATCTAAAGAAAATCTCAATGGCAGCTCTTCAGCATGGCTCAATGGAAAGAGCACGGGCTTGGGAGTCAGAGGTCATGGGTTCAAATCCCATCTCCGCCGACTGTCAGCTGTGTGACCTCGGGCAAGTCACTTAACTTCTCTGTGCCTCAGTTACCTCATCTGTAAAATGGGGATTAAGACTGTGAGTCCCACGTGGGGCAACCTGATCACCTTGTATCCTCCCCAGCGCTTAGAATAGTGCTTTGCACATAGTAAGCGCTGAACAAATGCCATCATTCATTATTATTATCATTATTATTATTATTATTAGTCCTTCAAATATCACCTCCTCCCTCCTTCCAGCCCCTGTTTATTTTCCTCAAACTGGGTGCTGGGTTTGGGCAAGGGGTCCACATCGGGTTGGTCCTCGGGAGTGGAACGAGCCCCAGTAATAATAATAATGATAATAATGACGGTATTTGTTAAGCGCTTACTATATGCAGAGCACTGTTCAAACCCAGTACCTTCTCTCTAGCCTCGTTGCTCTATCAAGCTCCTCACCCCTACGAGGTCTCCAGTGTTCCTGCCCTGGACAGGTGTTGCCTGGGCCCTCCATCAGATCCAGAACATCGCTGCTTACGTCGGAGGGCCTCGGCCTGCTGTTTGAAGGCCCTCTGCTTTCTCTTGCAGGAAGCAGACCAGCTGCCCGCCAGATGGAGTTATTACAGATTACCCTTCATTAGCACACGCCGTTCGAGGAGTCCGCAGCCCTGGAGCAGAGAGCCAGAGCTGGGAAATGGAGATTGCCAAAGACAACAACCCGAGAGCAAACGAAACGGGGTTCTGTCGGCACCAGGTTCGGGCCAGGATGAAGGGTGAAGAACAGGACAACCCTTGAATGGCCTTTGTAGCCCAATCGCAGGCCAGATGCTTGAGCACTCCATTCATTCAGTCGTATTTAGTGAGCGCTTACTGTGTGCCGAGCACTGTACTAAGCGCTTGGGAAGTACAAGTCGGCAACATATAGAGATGGTCCCTACCCAACAACAGGCTCACAGTCTAGAAGGGGGAGACAGACAACAAAACATGTAGACATGTGTCAAAACTGTCAGAATAAATAGAATTATAGTTATAGGCACATCATTAACAAAATAAATAGAGTAGTAAATATACACAAGCAAAATAAATAGAGAGCTCTAAGAGAGCTCGCCCAGAGAGCCCCTGAAATTCAACCCATTTTACTACATAGAGGGTTGGACTAAACAGCAGAAGACTTAACTAGCTCTAGGTTCCTAAATTGAAGTACTATGGGCTAGTCACATCCTCGCTCTGTGCCTCAGTTTATTCACCAGTTAAACGGCATAATAATCCCCTTTCCCCTCCCTTTCCCTCAGGTATTCTAAGACAAAATGATTAATATGTGAGCCAAAAAATGGAGATGTGAGAATCTAGTGTTTTTTGTTTTGTGGAGGGGGGATTTGAGGGGAATTGGGAGAGAATTTGGCCCGACTTCTTGTGATAGTTTTGAAAGGAGAAATTCGAGATACCTGAGGGTGGGGAAAAAGCACAGGGGGAACCCCAAATGTGGAGTAGCAGGCAGGACATGGGTCAGATTTGAGAGCAGCACTGGAGTGGGGAGGTATGAAACAGTAGACTTGTTGAAACTTTCAGAACCTCTTCATGAGGCTGATTTTTGGGACATCCTCTTTAAATGGAAAAGTAAATCAAAGCTATGTGCACACACATACATGTGAATATATACACACATGCAAACACACATACAAACATCCACATGTGACCATAATCACACACACACACACTCATGTACACACACACACACACATGCACACACACACACACACCATCCTCAGCTCCAAAGACCAAAATAGTTGCAGAGCAGATCGAACAGTTTCGAGTCTTCATTGGGTGGAGTCCATATTTGGTTGGCAGCATGCTGGTGAGAGGGCAGAACTCTGTCATCAATATGGTGCATGGGCTTGGGACTGGCCCTGGCAGAATCACTGCTCTTGAGGTTATTTACCGGGTCAGGGAACCGGGAAAGGTCAAATAAACTCAGCTCACGGCGTCTCCTAGCTGCAGCTTGAATCCAGAGTTTCCTAGAAGTGTATGGGGAGGGGGGACCAGCGGTTCATGAGCCCCTGGAAGCTGATCATGGTGGGTCACTGCCATGGGTTACCACTTGGAGTTAGGAGAAGGGCTGGGATGGCTGGGGCAGCTTGGTATCACTAGCTATGCTGTATAGGGTTTGGACTTGGAGGATCAACTGTGTCTGTGCGAGCATTTGTGCTGGTGTACAGGTGTGTGTGTGTGTGTGTGTTCACATAACTTTGATTTATTTTGCCATTATTTTGCAGAAGTTCTGAAGGTTTCAGCAATCTGTAATTTCATACCTCCTTCCTTATCCACAGGACCCTAAGCCACATCCAGACTGACCCTTTCCGGATTTAATTCATTCATTCATTCAATCAATCATATTTACTGAGCACTTACAGCATGCAGAGCACTGTACTAAGTGCTTGGGAAAGTACAACTCAACAGCAAACAGTGAGATGCCCTGCTGACAACAAGCTTACAGTTTACAGCAAACCCTCCGCTCCCTAATAATGATAATAATAATAGCTTCTGGAGGGCGGGGATCACGTCTATCAACTCTATTGTTCTCTTCCAAGGGGTGAGTACAGTGCTCTCTGCACAGTAAATTGTCAATAAATGCCATTGATTGGTCAAATATTCATTAAGTGCTTATTCTGTGCCAAGCGCTGTGGTAAGATAATCAGATCAGACCCTTGACCCAAACGGGGCTCATAATCTAAGAGGTAGGGAGAGCTGGTAGTTCATCCCCTTATCATAGAAGAGGAAACTGAGGCAAAGAGAGATTAAGTAATTTGCCCAAGGCTGCACAGCAGACCAGCTCCAGAGCTGGAATCAGAATCCGGATCTCCTGATTCCCATTCTCTGCTCCTTCCACTATGCCGTGTTCAGTGTCGGGGGATGAGAAGGGTTGACAAGGGACCCCAAACCCCAGAGGAACCTTCTCAAAGCCCAGGGGAGGCTGGTGACATCCTAGAAGACTTTTTTTCAGGCTGGGTCATCTCAACTTGGCCCCAAGGTTTTTTGGGAGGGAAAGAAAGGAAAGAGGCTGGGAGAGAAGGTAAGGGAGACCACAGAAAGAGTTCTGATTCTTTGTCACTAAAATAAAAATCCTCCCATAAATAAC
This sequence comes from Tachyglossus aculeatus, assembly GCF_015852505.1. Lineage (NCBI taxonomy): Eukaryota > Metazoa > Chordata > Mammalia > Monotremata > Tachyglossidae > Tachyglossus > Tachyglossus aculeatus. Next base: position 72,173,199 of record NC_052070.1, read on the forward strand.
ATGCAAATAGACAGGTGAGGCTGGGGCCTGCCTTTTTGGTTGTGGGCTCTAATGTGGCTGTCTGGCCCCTCCCTGGACCCTCCCTCTCAGTTCCACCACATCCTAGGGTCTCTGGGGCCAGCTGGGGTGTGGGTCTCACTCCCCACAAACTTCTCCTCCAGGCCTAATGACAGCTATTGCCTTTAAATTACCCCCCGGTTCATAAAGCTAATGCCTGTTTCAGGGGCGAGCTGCATACATCATCAGGCGGCACTGCTGCCTCACTACATTAGTTTTATGGCCTCTGCCAGGGATGGGCAGGCACACAGGATCCTGCCAGCGATAAGACTAACAAATTAGTCACACTGACACGAGGGGGAATGTTTATGAGCCTTCGCGCCAGGGAAGCTCCTGCCTCCCTCCCCCCAAGAGCCAGCTGGTCTCCCCCACCTGCCCCAACCTGCTCAGCAGCCCCCCATCTCAGTGGTCCCTACTGACCTAATGGTCCCAATTTGGTCTAAAATACCACTGGGTATGCACCTCTCCACCCACTCCTTCAAACTGACCAAAAGGTCCCACTTCCCTCTTTATCAATCAGAAATTCCCATTGGTTGGCTTCAAGGCTGTCCACCAGCTCTCTCCGCCTCACAGATCAGCTCTCTTCACTTACCGTTACCCAGCTCACACTCTATTCCTTCCAAATTCACCTTCTAACTATTCCTCACTTTTCCCTCTCCCGCCTCTGTCTTCTGGTTTACACCATCTCACCACCTTGAACTCCCTCCAACTTTAAAAACTTCCAAATCACAGCTTTCTCTACCTTCAAAGCCCGCCCAAAACGTCACCTCCTTCAGGCAGCTTCTCCTGATTAATTTCCAACAATCCAAGTCATAGTATAAGAATTTAGGTAGTTATGCTCATCCTCATCACGTATGAATATTTATGCTGCCATTTTATCCAGAGGTCATAGGTTCTAATCCCTGCTCTGCCGCTTGTCTGCTGTGTGACTTTGGGCAAGCCACTTAACTTCTCTGTGCCTCAGTTACCTCATCTGTAAAATGGGGATTAAGACTGTGAGCCCTACATGGGACAACCTGTTAACCTTGTATCTATCCTAGCACTTAGAACACTGCTTGGCGCTTAACAAATACCATCATTCCTATTATCATTATTATTACCACTACCTGGTGTACCCTTGCTCTTCCCCCAACTCCTACTATTGCAAATCATTTATGTCTGCTTGCCTCTCCCATTAGATTGTAAACTCCTCGAAGTCAGGGAGCATGCACTTTGTTTCTGCTGTACTTTCCCAATTGTTTGGTAGAGTGTTCTCCATTCATTAAGCTCTCAATAAGGATCATTCAATCAATCAATCAATCATATTTATTGAGGGCTTACTGTGTGCAGAGCACTTTACTAAGTGCTTGGGAAAGTACAGTATAACAGAGTTGGTAGACATGGTCCCTGTTCACAATGAGCTTAAAGTCCAAAGGGGTGTCATTATTTGACTGATTGAGAGAATTGCAGGCCACATAGAGAAGGAGCCACAGGTAGTTACAGGAGAAGCAGTCTTGCCTAGTGGATACAGCTCTGGCCTAGAAGTCAGAAGGACCTGAGTTCTAATCCCAGCTCTCCTACTTGGCTGCTGTATGACCTCAGGCAGGTTGCTTAGCTTTTCTGAGCCTCAGTTACCTCATCTATAAAATGGGGATTGAGACTGTGAGCCCTCTGTGGGACAGGGACTGTATTCAACCCAATTATCTTGTAATCTACCCCAGCACTTAGTATGCCTGGAACATAGTTAGTGTGTAACAAATACCACAATCATTATTATTATTATCTTGGAGAGAAATCCTCGGCCTGCCTATCTCTTTCTCTAACTCAGTGGCTGCGGCGGCAGATGAGGTGGATGGATGGAGAAGCCTCCAGCGAAGACTTTCCAGACTAAACCCCACCTTTCTTCATCTCCCACTCCCTTCTGCGTCACCCTGCCTTGCTCCCTTTGCTCTTCCCCTCTCTCTCAGGTACATATCTGTAATTTTATTTATTTGTACTGTTGTCTGTCTCCCCCCTTCTAGACTGTAGGCTTGTTGTGGGCAGGGAATGTGTCTGTTTATAGTTGTACTCTCCCAAGCGCTTAGTACAGTTCTCTACACACAGTAAGCACTGAATAAATATGATTGAATGAATGAATGAATGAATGAATGATGGACTTGGGTGTTGTAAGGAGGAGAGTCATCCATCTATTTTATCTGGTTATTCAGCTGGCCTGGAGACCACCAAGATGGTGGCACTGAAAGATGGTGGTATCAATATGAAATCGGATGCTCTGATGTCCTTGATGTCTACACCCTCCATGCCTCCTGCTGCCCAGTTTCATGGCGTGGCAGTAGGACCTACACAAACTGGCACCTGATAGGGGAACACAAAAGCTTGGAAGCAAGTGGGTAAGGTCAGGGGTCCTCCTCAGAGAAATGCTCCAAGTTTCAGGTGTGCCCTAGGCAAAATGGCACTTGTGATGCCACGTGTGTCTCTCCGGTATTTGAAAGAGCTGCCGGTGGCCATCAAGATGGGGTTGAGAATGAACACCTCCTGGATGTTGTCCTAAGGAAGGCCCAGCAGAAGAACTCACCATTCTGCTTCTCTTGGTTGGATCAGATTTACCCAAATTTCTTGATCCCACAAATCCTACAGCTAGGGTTCCAGCTCCTTCCTTCTGCCAGCCTGACCCTAGGAACAAATAAGCTCTCTACAAACATGAAGCTGAAAGAGGCCTTCCTGCAAGGTACACACAGTGGGGTCCTGATCTCTTGAGCACTGGAGGTGTGAAGGGGGAGAAGGAGGGGATGTGAGGCAGGAGGAGGAGGGAGAAAGAATGACTGAAACCAGCATCTTTGGGCACTCGGAACTAGTGGGTGAGTTGGTGTGACCAGGACACCTCCTCCCCACCTACCCCATCCTGGAAGAGTTTTACAAAATGTTTTCCCCTTAGCACATGATTCCCTCCTCCCTCTCCCACTGACATCACTAAATGCACCTTTTCTACACCAATCAGGGGCAGCTAAACTCCAGTCACTTGCTCTTTAAGCCTGCCGGTCCGAATCCTGCCCTGCACAGACAATACTCTGGAAGAGACTTTGATTGAGGTCTGTGGATAAAAATTTGGTGGTTTTATCATTTCCCTCTCTCTCCATCCTCCCCTTTCCCCCCACTGTTGCCACCTCCCTTTTTCCAAGTGGCACTACAATTATATTGGTTGCTGGGGCAACCAGCAGTGCTTCCCCTCTGTTACTATAGTGATGGGCCATGTGCTTAAGAAGGTAACTATGGTAACTCACTAGGCAGTCACAGATGAACAATTTACTTTGGAACTAACTAATCATTCCAGGATTTCTAGAGCACTTGATGTATTATTTTAAAAAGGGAGGGGGTAGGGAGGGGTAGAAAACAAAGGGTTTGGATGAACTACCACATCGAAAACAGAAATGCAAACTGGGAACGGAGTGAACCTAAAGCCTCTGACAAGGCTATTACCCTGAAACCCACACACTCTCATATCCCTTCTCCCAAGAACATAGCCGTATACGCATGTGCTCGCGTATGGAAATAAAAAAGGTAGGTACATCTTTGCACTCAGATGTGGAATAATAATAATAATGATGCCATTTATTAAGCGCTTACTGTGTGCAAAGCACTGTTCTAAGCACTGGGGAGGTTACAAGGTGATCAGGTTGTCCTACATGGGGCTCACAGTCTTCATCCCCATTTTACAGATGAGGTAACAGAGGCACAGAGAAGTGAACTGCCTTGTCCAAAATCACACATCTGACAAGTGGCAGAGCCGGGATTTGAACCCATGACCTCTGACTCCAAAGCCATGCTCTTTCCACTGAGCCACGCTGCTTCTCAACTGAGGCGTAGACCTTCACATACATCCATTTGCCCTCAGTGACCCACTTTTACAACACGCCAATCCCTCACTCTCCTTTGGTGTGCACACACATGAACACACCTACACATCACACATACACATTCCCCGCCGTGCCATGCTACCCCCCCACCCCCACCCCATCAGGAGCTGGAGGGAAACAGAGGGACAGAGAGCATCAACAGCCCCAAGCTTTCCTTCAATTCCATTGGATCCTAGGAGTCCTTGAATCTCTCTGATCCACCTACTTGTCTCAACCACAACTCTTACCCTGCCTCCTGCCCTGTGGAATGCAGGTAAGGGAACGTATGAATGGGTGTGAGTGTACGTGTCAATGTGCATGTTTGTGGAGGGGGCTATGCAGTGTATGAGTGTGAGGTTGGTTTCACTCTGTTTTCTCTGGTTCCACGGCAGATTTAGGAATCAGAGGTTCGGCGGGAGTCGGAATTGCGCAGTTGAGGTGTGAAACAGGCCGGTGAGCCACTCGAAGGAGACCTATCTCCATCCTCCGACTAGGGCCACCTCAGAGGAGACCAGGCCATGGAGTTCTGGAATTGGCACTGCTGATAGCCACCAGAGTGCAATGGGGCCAAGTCACGCTGGCAGCCCAGAGGTACCAAGGCCAGGTGAACTCTACCCCACCCCTGGGCCCAGATTTGACACCTAGGAGACATGACACCGGGCTGTCAAATCTTAGAGAACTCAGTTGCCCCTCCCTAATCAGCCACCCAACTTTGAGGTGCATTTCCAGCCTTGTGATTGTCTGGGATCTGCTGCCAACAAGGTCTGACTAGAGTATAAATTCCAAACAAAATCCCAAAGAGAAGCAGCCTGGCCTAATGGATGGGGCACAGGCTTGGGAGTCAGAAGGACCTGGGTTCTAATAATAATGATGGAGAAGCAGCGTGGCTCAATGGAAAGAGCACGGGCTTTGGAGTCGGAGGTCAGGGGTTCAAATCCCGGCCCCGTCACTTGTCAGCTGTGTGACTTTGGGCAAGTCACTTAACTTCTCTGGGCCTCAGTTACCTCATCTGTAAAATGGGGATTAAGACTGTGAGCCTCTTGGGACAACCTGATCACTTTGTAACCTCCCCAGCACTTAGAACAGTGATTTGCACATAGTAAGTGCTTAATAAATGCCATTATTATTATTATTATTATTATTTATTTGTTAAGCACTTACTATATGCCAGGCACTGTTCTAATCCCAGCTTTGCCACTCATCTGCTGTGTGATCTTGGACAAGTCGCTTCACTTCTCTGTGCCTCAGTTACCTCATCAGTAAAATGGGGATTAAATACCTGTTCTCCCTCCTCCTTAAATTGTGAGCCCCATTTAGGACAGGGACTCGACCAAGATGACACAGTAGGCCAGTGACTAGAATCCAGATCTGTTGATTCTGTTGCTCTTTCCTTTTGGACAAAAATGCCCCTTGTGCTTTGACTCATCCTTCCCACAGCTTTCTCAGGACAGTGCAATTCCCAAGTCCAGTGCTTTCCTCTCCCCGGGCTTCAGTTTCTCTTCTAGTGACAGTGGTGTGTGAGGGCAGTTTGCATAAGGCTCAGCAGTTTCCAACCTGGATCTTAAGGGCCTGGAGACACATTGCCCTGCCCTCTCCCTGCCCTACACCTGCTCAGTAACTGATGATATAGGAAATCGTCCAGCACCCAGGGGGCATGAGAGAGGATGGAAACAATAATGACTGCGAAGACAGAAAGGAAAGAGAAAGAGGAGAGCAGGGAGAGGAGGGAGAGCAGGGAGGACAGGAAGAGGGAAGGGAGAAAGAGAAAAGCAAGAGAGAGGTGGAGATGATGATGATTATTATGGTATTTGTTAAGTGCTTACTCTCTGTCAAATACTATTCTAAGCACTGTGGTAGATACATATTAATCTGGTTGGACACAGTCCCTTTCCATCATGGGGCACAAAATTGAAGGAGGAGGGGGAACAGGTATTTAATCCCCATTTTACAGCTGAGGAAACTGAGGAACCGAGAGGTTAAATCATTTGCCCAAGGTCACACAGAAGGCAAGAGGAAGAGCAGGGATTATTATAAAAATAATAATAATACTTGTTAAGCAATTACTTTGTGCCAGGCACTGTACTAAATGCTTGGGTGGAAGCAGGCTAATAGAATTGGACACAGTCCTGGTCCCATATGGAGCTCACATTCTCGATCCCCATTTTACAGATGAAGTAACTGAGGCTCAGAGAAGTGAAATGACTTGCCCAAGGTCACACAGCAGACAAGTGGATGAGCTGGGACTAGAACCCATGACCTTCCAACTCCCAGGCCCATGCTGTACCAATTACACCATGCCGGGGCCAGGCTCTTTCCACCAGGTCATGCTGCTTCAGATGGAGAGAAATGGAGAGAGAAAGACAGGGAATGAGAGAGAGAGAGAGAGGAGAATAAATGGGACAGCAATCATAAGAGGAAATAGCCAAGCAAAAAGGGAGGAAGAGAAAGAAAAGCAAGAGGAGGCTTAATGGGTGGGAAGGAGACAGAATAGAGTGAAAGGGAAAAAAAGAAGCCAAGGGAAGGGAAAAGAGGGGGAGAAAGGAAAAGAGTAAGGCGAGAGGATGAGTGAGGGAGCTCAGCAAATGACAAGTCTATAATTAGTTTAAAAATAGTCGCTGAAAGTTTCTTTCTCCTGGTAACTCGAGTGACAGCCACACGTCATCGCTTCCCCTTATGCACGGAGCAAAGTGCAGAGGGGTTTCCATAGCAACTGCCTCACACGTTGCATCTCCAGGGAGACGGGTGGAAAAAAAAAGTGTCACTGCTTAAGTGGAGTCTGAGCGAAAGATAAATACTCACCTCGGAAAATGCACTGCGTGACCTGGTGGGATGGGGGCTTCGGTGGGGGGAGTGGTGGGTGTCGCTGGAGGGGGAGAGGAGAGCTCTATTGGAGACAGAGCCCTCTTCTCTGCCCCCCCAGGATCCAGCCCCCAACTCAAGGCAGGGGCTTCTGCCTGCTGCAGGGGAGGGGTATGAGGCCAGAGAGTGTTAGATGCCCATCAACGTCCACCCCACACTTTGCTTCTGGGCCAGACTTTATTGAGGAAACAATGCGAGTGCATGTATGTGTAGACGTATGTGTATTTGTGTGTGTGTGTGTGTGTGTGTACATAGGATGTGTATGTTTATGCTCAGGTGTGCACATGTGCATTGTGTGTGCATGTGTGTATGCGTACGTGACCTTGCGTGTGTAAAGGCATGGGGGCGGGGGTGGTGAATCCCAAGATCTGAGGCTCCGGAATAGCTGAAGGTTAGAATCCCATGAGCGGAGTCTCTGCTCCAGTTTACAGGGTGTTGTGGGCAGGGCAATGAAGTGTGAGAAATATGGTTTTTGGTTTCTTTGGGGGATGGTGCAGAAAGGACAGAGGGTGATTTCCTGGCACTGAGGCAGATAAAGGCACTGGCCCAATTCGAATCTTAGACTGTCTGAAAGAGACTTTTCCAGGGGGGTTGCACAGCACTCAGCCCCAGTCCAGTCAGAGGGAGACAGGTGTGGGGCTCAAGTGCTCCGCTACATTTTCTGGCACAGGGGGCCAGCTGGGGTCCGCAGGGCAGGGTCCCGGGGGGCCCACCGGAGGACAAGATGACTAGGTGGGTGGGCAGTCCTGGGCATGTTCCATCAGTGGGCCACACATGTCCCACATGGCATGTCGCAGGTGGAAGTGAACCGACCTTCCCATTCCAAGGAAAGAAGCAGAAGGGCTGGAGGCTGAGTCTACAGAGGATTACAACACATCTAGCCAGGTTGGATCTAGACCAGACCAGACCCTGGGGTTATGGACCAGCCAGGGGGTCCCCACTTGTCGTCAGCAGCCCTGGGGAGCCCGCAGAGCCCTGGGAGCCTAGCTGGTCCTGAGTGATGGGAAGGTTTCTCTCCTAAGTCTGGATAGTCTCCCTCCCTTTCCATGTTCAGGGTCACTCATCAGTCACTCGTTGGGGCCCACTGAAGAATCTCGCTGACGGTGGAGGCACCTGGGGTTGCACTCTCTGGTAGCAGTGGTCAAGTGGAAAGAGAACAGCTGTGGGAGTCAGAGGAGGAGTTAGAAAATCCTGGCTGTGTGACCTCAGGCAAGTCACTTTACTTCTCTGTACCTCAGTTTCCTCATCTGTAAAATGAGGATTCAATGCCTGTTTTCCTTCCTACTTAGACAATGAGCCCCACGTGGGACCTGATTATCTTGTATCTGGCCCAGCGCTTGTCAAAGAGTGTCAACAAATATTGCAATTATTATTATTAACTCCATCTGCCCAGCAAGGATGTTCTGAACTTGTGCCCCAGCACATACTCTCTCAAGGAGTTGGAATTTGGAGAGTGGCATTAACAACCCATGTCATGCGTCCTTTATTTGTGGTTTTTATTAAGCACTTGCTTGGATCCAAGGGGTTGGGACAAAAACAAGGCACAGTCTCTGCCTCAACAAGGGCTCACAAGCTAAAAGCTAAGGCGTGCCAAATGCCTAGTATGACTGAATAATTGCTTGATAGATTAATGTAGGGAATGACCCTTCTGAATGACCCAAAGTAGACTTCCAGCCTCCCCATCAACATCGATAATACTGAGGGTATTTACTAAGAACGACTGCACTCACACCTCCATTTTATGGAGGAAGAAACTGGGACTCAGAGAGATTAATTGATTTGCTCAAGATTACCCAGCTGGGCAAGGGCAGAGTTAGAGCTTCCCGAGCTTCCTGATTCTCAGTCCTGTGATCTTCCCTTTATGCCATGCATCACATGACCTGCCTATATATGCCCTTATCCCACCACTTTCTCCATCTCTTCCAATCCAGGGCTCTCATAAACCGGTAACCATTCCAAATCTTTATTTCTTCAGGATCTCTTTGAATGCAGCCTAGTGGAAAGAGCATGGGCCCAAGAGTCAGTGGACCTGGGTTCTAATGCCTGCTTTGCCTCTTGTCTGCTGTGTGACCTTGGGTAAATCACTTAACTTCTCTGTGCCTCAGTTTCCTCATCTGTAAAATGGGGATTAAGACTTTGTTGAGCCCCATGCGGAATGATGATGATGATGATGACGGTATTTGTTAAGTGCTTACTATGTGTCAAGAACCATTCCAAGAACTGGGGTAGATACAAGCTAATCAGGTTGGACACATTTCATGTCTCACATGACGCTCACAGCATTAATCCCCGTTTTACAAATGAGGTACCTGAGGTGCTGAAAAGTTGAGTGACTATGTCCAACCAAATTATCTTATATTTACCCCAGCACTTAGTTCAGTGCCTGGCACAGAATAAGCACTTAACAAATGCCACAATTACTGTCTCTCGGTCACATTTACCAGATTTTTAGTCCAAGGGATTGCACCGAGAATCTAAACCCCATAGACTTATCCCCACCCTGCTCTAAAGAGATCTAATCCCTATTTGCTAAACTTACACTCTCCTGGGGTGCCCTAGGTAATCCCACATCCATCTCATGGACCAGCCAGGGCTAATCCACAGCAACCAGGGCCTTTCGCCTCCTGTAGCAGACTCAACCTGAACCTAGCAACATCCTCCACAGCCTCCCACCTCCACCCCCCATCCCCTGCCAAGTCCCCCACCACTCCCCCTGGTCCTTGTTCCCTGGAGCCCCTGGCCTTCAGGGGTTAAGGAGAGCATGACACCGGCAGAGGGAGTTCCATGTTCGCACTCTGAATTTCTGAAAGTCCTGGACCACTTCTCAGATTCCTTAAAATACCTCAGATTAGAGACTCCTTGAGGGCAGGAACCATGCTTTTCTCTTGCTGGAGTTCTGCCAAGTGTCTAGTACCATTGAATAATTGATTGATAGTTTAATGTGGGGAATGACCCTTACAAATTACCCAAAGTACACCTCCAGTCTCCCCATCGAAGTCGATAGTATCGACGTTATTTACGAATTACCCAAAGTACACCTCCAGTATCCCCATTGACGTCGATAATATCGACATTATCCACTGCTTCCGGACCACTCCCGGTCCATCTGCAATGTGGAGGCTGCGCTAGGTGCTTGGGGGACACATAGAAGAAGGTGATTGTCAGCTCTATAGGTGGAAATACACCAAGGCTCCAACCTTCCATTGTCAGAGATCTCTGGGCAGTTTCCAGCATGTCTGAAGCTCCTCTTGTCCTTCCCAGACCAATTCCTGGCCCTTTAGCTGCAGACCTGATCCCAGCCAGGACAGCGAGGCCGCAACTCAGGATCCCTCCGGATCTCATTTATCAAAGGCATGTGGCCATGGGGCGTGCTCAGAACCCCTTCCAACCTCACCTTATGTCCTTCCCTGACAAATTCACATGCAGCACACCACCAAACCACACAGTTGGGAGTCTTTCTCCCCACTTCTTGTAATTTTAAACTGTAAGCTCCTTGTGGACAGGGAGTGTGTCAGCTTATTGTTGTATTGTACTCTCCCAAGTGCTTAGTACAGTGCTCTGTACATGGTTAGTGCTCAATAAATATGATTGACTAAATTAATTAATGCCCTCTTCCCCTGATAGATGGTAAGCTCCTCGAGGGTAGGGATCAAATCTATTTACTCTATTGTACTCTCCCAAGGAATTAGTATGGTGCCCTTCTGATAATAAACAATAAATACAACTGACTGATTGATTGATCAGTCGATTGATCCACTGTATAGAAAAGACCTTTAAATGATTGTTCCAAAGGATACGCCAGCCAACCCCGTGGTGACGCTAGCCCCATATTTCGCTAATGGGCAATGTTCAGACTGACAGCCGACAGTATTCTTTGAGCACCTCCTGGGTCCAGGGAACAATTCGGGATTCTACAGGAGGGGTGGGAGAAAAATAAGACATGATCGCTGCCCTTATTATAATTAACAATTATTATAATAATAGTATTTGTTAGGCACTTACTATGTACCAAGCACTGTTCTAAGCACTGGGGTAGATATAAGGTAATCAGGCTGGACACAAGTACCTGTCCCACATGGGGCTCACAGTCCTAATCCCCATTTTACAGATGAGGTAACTGAGGCACAGAGAAGTGAAGTGACTTGCCCAACCATGGTCACACAGCAGATATGTAGCGGAGCTGGGATTAGAACCCAGGTCTTTCTAACTCCCAGGCCTGTGTTCTGTCTACTACGCCATGCTGCTTCCGGCAATCAATGATCTTGCAACTAGTCAGTAGCATTTATTGAGCACTTATTATGTGCAGAGCACTATACTAAGTGCTTGGGAGAGCACAATACAACAGAATTAGCAGACACGTTCCCTGCCCATAATGAGCTTACTGTCTGGAGGATGGGCTCCCCACACCCAGAAGCTGCTTTTTAATTCATCCATTTCCCAGGGTACTGGGTGCTCACAATGTGCACAGCACTGGGCTGGGCCTTCATCCCTCTCTGACTGATGAAAGGCAACGGAAATAAATGAGTTTTATGAAAGAGAAGGCGAAAACTCCTCGCTCGGGCCGAGGCTGTCCTGCCAATCACATTTACGATTGAAATGGCCTTTGATGGAATACATTTCCCCAGCCCCAGTGCTATATGCTTAATGTAATAAAAATCCAGTGAGGATGATTTAGAATAACATTTACCAAGCGGCAGAATGTCATTTTGATGTGTCTCTCTTCTTTGCTCTGCAGTTATTAAACTCTATTGATTCTCCGGGACTGTCTGATGTTTATAAATGTCAGGCAGGCTTGAGGGAGCCAAACTTCAGGGACAGCCCGCTCCCCGCACACAGTCAGTGGAAGGGCCCCCTCCCTTCCCCCTCAACCGGCAGTGGGAAGATGATGCCGGAAATTGGGAGAAGAAGCAGTGATAGAACAGAACAGCTGGATCCCCTTCTCTTTTTTTCTTAAGGTATTTGTTCAGTGCTTACTATGTGCTAGGCACTGTACTATGTGTTGGGGCACATACAAGTTAGTCAGGCTGGACACAGTCCATATCCCACATGGGACTCACAGTCTTAATCCCCATTTAACAGGTGAGGGAAGTGAGGCCCAGAGAAGTGAAGTGACTAACCCAAGGTCACACAGCAGACAAGTGGTTGAGCCAGAGGTCCTCTGACTCCGAGGCCTGTCCTCTTTTCACTAGTACATGCTGCTTCCCTTATCCTCCTCCTTTCTCTTCCCCTTCCTCTACCTCCGTTCCACGAGCAAAGTGCTTGGTTCCCTTCACCTCAGATTGGTGCACTGAGTCAGTTAGTCAGTGAATTGTATTTATTGAGTACTTACTGTGCGCAGAGCACTGTACCAAGCACTCAGAAGAGTACAGTATAACAATAAACATTCACTGAGGTTCATGGCAGTTGAGCAACTATCCCCAGCCCCGGCCCCCTGGGAGGCAGGTGGACCTCTTGATTAGCACGCTCCAGTCCCAACCACCTAGGTCCCCGCTTCCCTGTCTTTCTGCCACAGCCAGGGTCCCAGTCCAGTTGGCCAGCTGCCTTGGGTTCTTTCAGGGGCTTTTCTCAGAGTAGCTCTTTAGTCACGGCACTGCTGCGTGACCTTGGGTAGGTGGCTTAACCTCTCGGAGCCTCAGTTTCTTCATCTGTAAAATCGGCATAATAATGCCTGCTATATCTTTCAACCTCATAGGGATAGACAGGAGGGTTTAAGTGAAAATGGAAAAGCGATTTACAAATTTAAGGTGTTGTTGTGAGAAAACCCTTTCTCCCTTGTCTTGGCTCTCTCTGTGTGTGTGTGTGTGTGTGTGTGTGTGTGTGTGTGTGTGTGTGTGTGTACACACACATCTGCTTGCCTCCCTCTTTGCTAAAGAGGATCTACTTTCTTTCTCGATGTGGGCAGGGAACATGTTTACCAACTCTGTTATGTTGTACACCTCCAGGTACTACGTACAGTGCACTGCACAGAATAAGAGCTCAATAAATATGATTGATTGATTTCACTTCCAACCATTCAGACACTCCTTCCTCTCTCCATCCTTCCTTCCCTCCCTCCCCTCCTTCTTCTTCCCCTTCCTTTCCCCCATTCCTCCCTCCCTCCCTCCCTCCTTCCTCTCCTCCTCCCCCTCCATTTGTCCCTCCCTATTTTCTCCCCATCTTCCCCTTCCTTTCCTTCCTTCCAAGTTCTTGATCCTGCCAAAGTCATCATCATGATCATGAAAAGAGAGTCCTTAAGGAGAAATTGTCCACCATGAGGAACAGTTTCCCAAGCACTTAGTACAGTGCTCCGCACACAGTAAGCACTCAGTAAATGCGATTGAAGAGAACTGAATTAAATTGAACCAACAGATTGTGGCATAACTAAGTTCAAAAGGATTGTCCAAGCAGGACCATTTCTGTGTAAAAAACCAAAAATCTGGAGATGAGGCGAAAAGCAGCTCCCCACCCTGAGAGCAGCTTGACCTTTGACCAGGACTGGTGCCCAGAACCCATGGCAGGCCCAGACTTTGTGCCTTCTTTCTTTTAATCAATCAACCAATCAATTAATCAAGCAATCATATTTACTGAGCACATTTTTTGTGCCTCGCACTGTAATAAGCACTTGGGAGAGTACCATATGACAGAGTTGGTAGACATGTTCCCTGCCCACAATGAGCTTAAGCCCTCTTTTCCTTTTCTTCCACTCCCTTCTGTCCTTCTATGTCATCCTGACTAGTTCCCTTTACTCGTTTCCCCTCCCAGCCCCTCAGCACTTATGTACATATCTGTAATGTTTTTATTTATATTAATGTCTGTCTCCCTCTCTAGACTGTGAGTTCATTGTGGGCAGGGAATGTGCGTCTGTTATATTTTTATATTGTAATCTCCCAATGCTTACTGCAGTGCTCTGAACACAGTAAGCACTCAATAAATACGATTGACTAATTGGCTGACTTACCAGAGGAAACTTTCCTACTTCCACTTCCTCTAGCTCCCTTTCCCACCTCTCTCCTCCTTCTCCTGACCATTTTTTTCTTTTCCTCCTCTACCTTGCTCCCTCTGCCTCTCCTCTTCCTCTCCAGAGCCCTCTTCTTTTGTCTATTTTCATTCCCCTTCTCCCCCCTCCCCAAGTTTTCCTTATCTGTTTCTCCCTCTGGGCCTCTGTCTCTGGGTCTTTCTCTCTCTCTCTCTCTCTCTCTCTCTCTCTCCTGATTCCTTGTTTAAATTAGCTCATGTCAAACAGGAGAAAATTCTATTTCCATTCAAATGAGATGTGTGGCTCCTTTAAATAGGTGTGACAGTTCTGGAGTCACAGCTCAATTCCTGGTCCTGTCGAGGGGGCCTTCCCAGCCTCATTGTTTCCCACAGCTGGGTAATCTGCCAAGCCACTGCCTCTGCCAAGTGACAACATAGATAATCCAGCAAGAACTACACAACTACACAACACACACACAGACACAGACACACACACACACACACACACACTCTCCCACCAATCTCCAGAAAGAGAGGAATTCTTTGGCTCCTGTTGGAGGTGGTCACCTCCTCCCTTTTTTATGGTAATTATTATTATTATTACTATGATGATGATGATGATAATAATAATAATAATAAAAGTGTTTGTTAAGTGCTCATTATGAGCCGGGCACAGTTCATTCATTCATTCAATTGCATTTAGTGAGCTTTTACTGTGTGCAGTACACTGTGTCAGGTGCTTGGTAGAATACAATACAATAAACAAACATATTCACAGTCTAAACGTGGGGAGACAGACATGAATACAATGAAATAAAATTACAGATATGTACATGAGTGCTGTGGGGCTGGGAGTGAGGAAGAGCAATGGGAACAAGTCAGGGAGACATAAAAAGGAATGGGAGATGAGGAAAGTTGGGACTTAGTTTGGGAAGGCCTCTTGGAGATGTGCCTTCAATAAGGGTTTGAGAGGGAAGAGAGTAATTGTCTGTCGGATTTGAGGAGGGAGGACATTCCAGGCCAGAAGCAGGACATGGACTAGGGGTTGGAAGTGAGGTAGGTGAGATCGAGGCACAGTGAGAAGGTTAGCACTAGAATAAGCTCTGGGGTAGATACAAGCTAATCAGGTTGTACATAGTCCAGGTCCCACATAGAGCTCACAGTCTTAATCCCCATTTCACAGCTGACATAAATGAGGCACAGAGCAGTGAAGTGAGTGGTCCAAGGTCACGCAGCAGATGAGTGGTGGAGCCAGGATTAGGACCCAGGTCATTCTGACTCCCTGTGATTCATGCTGCCCTTTGGGAGAGGGGCAAGAATCCTGGGCTTGTAGAGGGCTTAGGGAAAGAGAGATAACGCCTCAGGAAAACATGGCCAAAGACGCAGTTCTGCCCACAAGCAGCTAGCCCAAAGGGAAAGGGAGAATGGCATTCATTCGTTCAACTGTGTTTACTGAGCGCAGAGCACTGTATTAAGTGCTTGGAAAGTACAATACAGCAAAAAAGAGAGACAATCCCCACCCACAAAGGACTTACAGTCAGTGGGGAGAGATTTGCCTGACCATTAGAGGAACAGCCAGGCATAGTGGGAAGAAAACGGGCCTGAGAATCAGAGATTCTGGGTTCTAATCCTTACTCTGCCAGTTGCCTGCTATGTGACCTAACATCTTTGTATCTCAGTTTCCTCATCTGTAAAATGGGAATTTAACACCTGTTCTCCTCCCTACCCTTGTGAAGCCCATGTGGGACATAGACAGTGTCCGACTTGAGTAACTTGTATCTATCCCAGTGCTTATAGCAGTCTTTGAAATGTAGTAAGCACTTAACACATAAAATAATCATCATCAAGGTCAAAGTTTGGAGATCAGGCCAGGGGAACATCTAGTGAGCAGGTCCTGCAGGTGACAAGGACTAGATATCATCATCATCATCATCATCATCAGCATCAATCATTCAGATTTCTTGAGCTCTTACTGTGTGCAGAGCACTGTACTAAGCACTTAGGAGAGTACAATCTAGCAGAGTTGATAGACGTCCTCCTCTGAACATGACCAGAGTTGAACATGACCTGCTCTGTGCACAATAGGGTTATCAAGAAAGAGAAGAGGCAGACCCTGACCTCAAGGAATTTACGATCTAAATGGGGACTGATCATCACATAATACGATCATCATATGAGAGTTCACCTCCTCCAGGAGGCCTTCCCAGACTGAGCCCCCTTTTTCCTCTCCTCTTCCCCATCCCCCCCACCCTACCCCCTTCCCCTTCCCATAGCACTTGTATTTTTGTATTTGTATTTGTATATTTGTACAGATTTATTGCTCTATTTTACTTGTACATATTTACTATTCTATTTATTTTGTTAATGATATGCATATAGCTTTAATTCTATTTGTTCTGACAATTTTGACACCTGTCTACATGTTTTATTTTGTTGTCTGTCTCCCCCTTCTAGACTGTGAGCCCATTGTTGGGTAGCCACCGTCTCTATATGTTGCTGACTTGTACTTCCCAAGCACTCAGTACAGTGCTCTGCACACAGTAAGCACTCAACAAATACAATTGAATGAATGAACGAACATAAAGACAGGACTAAGGCCATTTGGTGATTAGGACTTCTCATCTCTACTCAGTGTTCGGTTCCCAAGTTGGTGAGGGGGTACATTGAGGAGATGATGATAATGGTATTTGTTAAGTGCTTACTATGTGCCAGGCACTGTTCTAATTGCTGGAGTAGATACAAATAACTGGGTTAGGTATGAGACTTTTCTTTCGGTGTTTCCCCTGACCTGCTCCAAACATCCAGCTGGTAAAAAGTATCAAGAAAAGCAGCTGAAAAAATGGAAGACTGAGAGATGGGCAGGGGAGAGGCAGGAGACAGAGAGTCGTTAGGAGGGGAAGGCAGAAGGCAGTCAGATAAATGGACAGACAGATAAGCAGCTGGTCCCTGAAATGAAATGAAATGACTTTCCCAAGATCATACAGCAGACAAGTAGTGGAGCTGAGATTAGAACCCAATTCCTCAGACACGCAGCTCGTGCTCTTTCCACTAGACCACACTGCCTCTCACGATGGCCACTGATAATAATAATGATGGCATTTATTAAGCACTTACTATGTGCAAAGCACTGTTCTAAGTGCTGGGGAGGTTACAAGGAGATCAGCTTGTCCCATGGGGGGCTCACAGTCTTAATCCCCATTTTACAGATGAGGGAACTGAGGCCCAGAGAAGTTAAGTGACTTGCCCAAAGTCACACAGCTGACAATTGGCAGTCAGGATTCGAACCCCTGGCTCCAAAGCCTGTGCTCTTTCCACTGAGCCACACTGCTTCTACGCTACAGAGGGAAAAAAGGCAAGGAGGTAGCTGGAGTGACTGAGGTGCTCCCTGGCTGGTTATTCTGCAAGGGCCTGGGCAGGATTATCCAAAAGTCCTACCTTCCTGGGGTCTGAAGCACATCCAACAGGTGTCCAGAGTTCTCAGCCCACCCTACTTCACGTGTTCATCCCTTCGTAATGTTGAAGGGAATCTGTTTATTGGAGAGGATGACAAAACCCAGCAGGAGAGGGGAAGGAAATGGAGACTGAAGTCTCTTTGAGGTCAGGGATGGTATTTACCTCCTTTGGCCTGAGTGCTCTACACACAGAGGGTGCTCAGTAAATACTATTGTGGGGAGTAGTATGGCCTAATGGAAAGAGCCCATGCCTGGGAGTCAGAGGACCTGAGTTCTAATTATGACTCCTTCTCCTCTCTGCTGTGTGTCCCTGGGCAAGTCACTTAACTTCTCTGTGCCTCAGTTCCCTCATCTACAAGATGAGGATTCAATACTTGTTCTCTTTCATACTTAGATTGTGAAGCCCATGTGGAACTTGATCATCTTGTATGTAGAGAAGCAGTGTGGCTCAGTGGAAAGAGCACGGGCTTGGGAGTCAGAGGTCATGGGTTCAAATCCTGGCTCCGCCAATTGTCAGCTGTGTGACTTTGGGTAGGTCACTTAACTTCTCTGGGCCTCAGTTACCTCATCTGTAAAATGGGGATTAAGATTGTGAGCCCCACATGGGACAACCTGATCACCTTGTATCCTCCTCTGGGCTTAGAACAGTGTTTTGCACATAGTAAGTGCTTAAGAAACACCAAAATTATTATTATTATTATTACCCTAGAGCTTAATTCAACATTTGGCACATAGTAAGCACTTAACAAATATCACAGTTATTACTTAGAATGTGAACCCCATGTGGGATCTGACCTGATTAACTTGTATCTACCCTAGGGCTTAGTACAGGGGCTAAATATATAGTAAGTGCTTAACAAATACAATAATAATAATAAGAAGAAGAATGAAAATTGCTTGATCAACTGATGGAGACTTCCTTTTCTGAAACCAGTCCCTGGGAAGCAGCATGGCCTGCTGGAAAGATCATGGGCCTGGGGAGTCAGAGGATTTGTGTTCTAATCCTAGCTCTGCCAACTGCTTGCTGGGTGGCCTTGGGTAAGTCACTTAACTGCTCTGTGCCTCAGTTTCCTGAACTGTAAAATTGGGATTAAATTCTACTCCCTTCTACATAGACTGTGAGCCCCATGTGGGACAGAGACTGTGTCCAACCTGATACACTTGTATTTTTCCCAGTGCTTAGAACAGTGCACGACACATAGTAAGTGCTTAACAAACACCATAAAAAAATTTAGACAGGGCACTCTTCAGGGCACCTGTGGGTACATGTTAGATACTCCACAGCATCTATTCTAGTTAGGGAGCTTGCAGTCTAAGACAGACAAGATAAATAGGCAATTAGCATAACTATGTGCAGCTAAATACAGCAATTCCAACACTGAACCAAGGGGAACAAGCAAATCATGGTTTGTGCAGGTCAGCTGGAAGGGGCTGGGAAATTAATCAGGTCTCTTGAAGAAAGTGGTCTCGTGAAGCAATTTTAAGAAGGTGGGGAGGAGCTAGGGCAGGCAGAAGCAAAGAGGTTTTTCATAACCAAGGGGCGACTTGGACAAGAGAGGGAGGTTTGAGGTTGAGGAGCTACCAAACGGCATACTGGGGTATTAGAGTTTGAGAACTACTAAGGAGAAAGTGACTTGGAATGCCACAGTCTTTTATTTCACCCGGTGCCATTGGAACCACCTCCCCATCCCTCAACTACCCCACCGCCTTCCACCAGCCAGCAATGACCATCAACTATTCAGAGCGCATCTCCTCATCCCTCTTGGGAAGAATCAGCCTTCTGGCCAGCCCCCAGGAGGCTGGGGATTTTATGATTACTGGGACATGAAAGGTCTCAGGGGTCATGACTTTTAATCCTGGAAAAGCAACTTACTCACTGTGGGATTCTAGGGAAGAGACGTAGGCAGCTCCGGAGTTAGTTATTGGTGTTTATAACCTGCCAAGCACTGGCTATGCGGGGATGAATATGAGATAATCAGAATCAGACACAGTCTCTATATCACATAGGAGGCAGTGTGGTCTAATGGAAAGAACCCAGGATTGGGAGTCAGAAAATCTGGGTTCCAATCCCTCCCTCCCATTTGCCTGCTGTGTGATCTTAGACAAGTCAATTTCTCTGTTCCTCCATTTCCAAATCTGTAAAATGGGGATTAAATACCTCTTCTTCCTCCCCCTTATGAATATCTGATTATTCCATTTTTGAATTCAATGGTTATAGTAAGCACTTAACAAATACCACAATTATTATGATTAGGAAAGGAAGAGCAGGTATCTCTTCCCTAGTATACAGATGAGGAAAATGAGGCCCAGACCAAGGTTACACAGCAGGCCAGTGGCTGAACTGGGTATAGGACCCAGGTCTCCTGACTCCCAGTTTCAATCCTTCCAATCCTCCCCAAGATGGACAAACTCTTCCTTTCAAATATATCTCACAAACTTGTATTATTAGAAATCTAGGATAGCTGGAGACTTGAAGCCTTCTCAAGAGGCTGAATTATGCTCATTCAAGTTGCTCCAAGTTACTCCCATTTTCCCAGGGTAGAAGAGTAACCCCTCCTGGGCTCGTTTTGACACTCTAAAAAGAGAGGGAATTGTCAGAAGGGCTTCTGTGTTGAGGTAATTGCTCCCCTATATCCATCTTTCATAGTTTGGGATAAACAGTCACACCGAAAAAGTCATTCATTCACCCACTCATTCAATCATATTTAATGTGCACTTACTGTGTGCAAAGCATTGTTCTAGGCACTTGGGAGAGTACAACGTAACAATAAACACACATTTCCTGCTCACAACGAGTCAAATGGATTGCCGCTTCTCTGAGTTCTAGCCCATTCTGTGAGACCGGCCGGCAAGAAAATGAGGCCTAGTTTCCTGGGGCTCGCAGCTGGCCTCCCACTCCCTTTCATCCTTGGGAGTTGGGGTTCAGCATGGCCTAGAATTGAAACTAAATATTTGCTGGAGGAGTTGTATATTTATTCATTCATACAATCATATTTATTGAGCTCTTACTGTGTGCAGAGCACTGTACTAAGCGCTTGGAAAGTACAATTCGGCAACATATGAGAAGTGTGTGTGTGTGTGTGCACATGAATGCACTCTCTTTAGCTGAGGGGGTCTCTCTGGTAAACGGGGAGGTTTCCATTACATTGTAAGCTCCTTGAGGACAGGGAATGTGTGTCTTGCTTCTGCTGTACTCTCCCAAGCACTTAGTACAGTGCTTTGCAGTGAGTAGGCAGTTACTCTTCAGGGCACTTGGGGGTACATGTTAGATAGCAATAGTAGTAGTAGTAGAAGAAGTATGAGAAGTATGAGAAGTAGCATGGCCTAGTGAATAGAGCCTGGGTCTGGGTTCTAATCCCTGCTCCACCACTTGTCTGCTTTGTGACCTTTGGCAAGTCACTGCACCTCTCTGTGCCTCAGTTACCTCATCTGTAAAATGGGGATTAAGAATGTGAGCCTCATGTAAGACAAGGATTGTGTCCAACCTGATTAGCTTGTATCTGCTCCAATGCTTAGAGTAATGTTTGACACACAGTAAGCACATAACAAATGCCATTATTATTATTATTATTATTACTACTACTAATAAGAAAAATGATATTTGTTAAGCACTTACTATGTGCAAAGCACTGTTCTAAGTGCTGGGGGGATAAAAGGTGATCAGGTTGTCCCACGTAGGGCTCACAGTCTCAATCCCCATTTTACAGATGAGGTAACTAAGGCACAGAGAAGTTAAGTGACTTGCCCAAAGTCACACAGCTGACAGTTGGCAGAGCCAGGATTTGAACCCATGACATCTGACTCCAAAGCCCGTGCTCTTTCCACTGAGCCACGCTGCTGTAATAGTATTTATTGAGTACCTTTTGAATGCAGTACAAAGTACTACAGAGCACAAGCAGGAGTTTCCTACCCACTTAAGTTCACACTCAAATCGGGAAAAGATAAAGAAATATTTACAGACAACGGAATCGGAATAAATAGAACTGAATGTTCAACTGAATATTCACGTAACAGTCAACGGTAGGCAACAGGAGTGTAGATCCCTGGGATCCGATAAGAGAAATGAAAGGAAATGGATTTTCAGGCAGTGTTCTGCCCCGGTCGGTCGGCTCTCAGTTCTGGCATCTAAAACACACATTACTGAGCAATCTGTTCTCTCCCCTCCCCTAAGGCACACCCTCCCTTACTCTCACCATGGCTCAGATTCAGAAGGTGGCTATTCTAGTAGTGATAGTAGTAATAGAGAAGCAGCGTGGTTTAGTGGCAAGAGCCCAGGCTTGAGAGTCAGAGGACATGAGTTCTAATCCCGCCTCTGCCATTTGTCTGCTGTGTGACCTAGGGCAAGCCACTTCACGTTTCTGGGCCTCAGTTATATCATCTGTAAAATGGGGATTAAGAATGTGAGCCCCACGTGGGACAACCTGCTGACCTTGTATTACACAAATAATGCTAATTATTATTAATAGTATTTATTAAGCACTTACTGTATGCAGAGCACCATACTAAGTACTAGGAGAGAATACGCAGTTGGGAATCTGACATGGTCCCTGTCTCTGGTGGGACTCACAATCTTCTTGGGGGGAAAATAAGCACTGGTTCTGTGACTCTAGTTGCCTCTGATTCCATTACTATGTTTAACTCAGTTTATTCATGTGTGTCTCCCTGGGCCTGTTTGCATGTGTATGTGTGTCGGGGGAAGTGTGTGTGTGTGTGTGTGTGTGTGTGTGTGTGTGTGTGTGCGTGCGTGCACTTAAACAACTGTCCCGCTCACCTCATTGGCCCTCTCCTTGTTGTATCCCAATGAAAAAGCAGGAACAATTCCTGCCAGGCAGGCTGACCTTCCTAAATCATCCATCTCTCCATCCTGCTTAAAGAGAAAAAAATAATAATAATACCTCTAACTCCTCCTCAAGGGCAAATCAATCCTCATTACTCTACCTTCTCGCATTTTATGGGAGTGGATGAGCAATTCAGAGTTTAATAACATTAAAGTCAGAGCAGTAAATGGGCTTGGGAGAAGCTCTGCCAGCTCTTCTCTGTCTAATGCCCAAATGGTAAAGGGACCAAGGGGTGGGGTGGGGAGGCGGGAGTGTGTGTGGTGTGTGTGTATGTGTACGTGTTTATGTTTGTGCATGCACCCAGGGGCAGGGGTGTGTGATTAGGGTAAGTGGTCCAGGATGTCAATGTTCTTCCTAGGCTGTGTTGGGGAATCTCCCCTTTTCCTCCCTCCGCTCTGCCTCACCCCCTGCCCCGGGGTCGGGGGGGTGGGTGGTGGGGGAGGTGGATCAAACCTCCAAACTGTGCCTTGCTCTCTGACCTATCCCAACTCAGACCTCTTGCTCTCCCTCTGCATGGAACCGCTTTTTATGGCTTCTGTTAAGAGCTTACTACGTGCTAAGCACCGGGGTTGTCATAAACTAGTCAGGTTGGACACCATCCATATCCCACATGGGGCACACAGTTTCAATTCCCGTTTTAAAGATAAGACCACTGAGACACGAAGAAGTTAAATGACTTGCCCAAGCAGACTAGTGGTGGAGACAGAATTGGAACCCAGGTCCTCTTACTCCCAGGCCCATGCTTTATCCCCTAGGCCATGCTGCTTCTAAACTCCACCAAACCACCATCCCTCCTCAAATCTACCAAACCCGGTCCCATCCCCCCTTTGAAGGCTCCTGAAAAGCTACCTTCTCCAGAAAGCATTTCCTGACTAACCATCACCTCCCCGATCAGGTCACCCCACTGGATACTCTCGGCACTCATGTATATATCAATTCGGTCACTTCACTTATTCTTTAATTTTTTGCTTACTTTTGTTGTTACAGTTGTTGCTCTTCTTTTCTTTCTGTCCCTAACATTCATATACTATCTGAGTCTGCCCCCGTTAAATTGTAAGTCTCTTGAGCAGAAAAAGTAGTGGCAGTATTAGTAGCATCATTTATTGAGTGTCCATTTGATGCGGTGCCCTGAGCCAAGTCCTTGGGCAGTACAGAATTAAACCCCTTGCGCATTAGGAGGTTACACTCTAACTAGGGAGATCGACATAAAAATAATTACAATTAGAGTGGTAAAAATGAATAGAGCAGACAGACATGTGGGTGCTAAGGAGATTGTAAATAAAAGATTGTAAGAATTCGAGTTGGCTGAAGGGATGACATGTCTCAGGGTGCTGGGAAATTAATTGGGGAGAGCTCTTTGGAAGAGGTGAGGTTGTAGGAGGGCTTTGAATGTGGTGAGGGCTGTGGTCTGTCTGATGTGGGGAGGGATGGAGTTTGAAGCACTGGACCAGAAATCGAAATGTTTTTGCAATTGCCCTGGACCATTCTCCCTGTA
Source organism: Tachyglossus aculeatus (assembly GCF_015852505.1). Taxonomy (NCBI): domain Eukaryota; kingdom Metazoa; phylum Chordata; class Mammalia; order Monotremata; family Tachyglossidae; genus Tachyglossus; species Tachyglossus aculeatus. The sequence continues at coordinate 72,196,726 of NC_052070.1, forward strand.
CTGTAGGGGGTGAACCCTTAGTCTGCTGGAGAACTGTGGGTATCCCCCTATGTGAAGAACCGACCTCTCCAGGCCCTGGAGGTAGTGAGGCAGCCACCCCGTGGCAAGTCCGCCCTTACCAACAGCCTGGCAGTGTGAGACCTGATAGATCCCTCTAGATTATAAGCTCATTGAGGGCAGGGAATGTGTCTACCAACTCCTCACCCTGGGCTTCAAGGCTCTCCATCACCTCGCCCCCTCCTACGTCACCTCCCTTCTCTCCTTCTACAGCCCAGCCCACACCCTCCGCTCCTCTGCCGCTAATCTCCTCACCGTACCTCGTTCTCGCCTGTCCCATCATCGACCCCCGGCCCACGTCATCCCCCGGGCCTGGAATGCCTTCCCTCTGCCCATCCGCCAAGCTAGCTCTCTTCCTCCCTTCAAGGCCCTGCTGAGAGCTCACCTCCTCCAGGAGGCCTTCCCAGACTGAGCCCCTTCCTTCCTCTCCCCCTCGTCCCTCTCTCCATCTCCCCCATCTTACCTCATTCCCTTCCCCACAGCACCTGTATATATGTATATATGTTTGTACATATTTATTACTCTATTTATTTATTTAATTAATTTATTTGTACATATCTATTCTATTTATTTTATTTTGTTAGTATGTTTGGTTTGTTCTCTGTCTCCCCCTTTTAGACTGTGAGCCCACTGTTGGGTAGGGACTGTCTCTATATGTTGCCAATTTGTACTTCCCAAGCACTTAGTACAGTGCTCTGCACATAGTAAGTGCTCAATAAATATGATTGATGATGATGATGATGATGATGATGAACTCCCAAGCACTTTCATTCATTCAATTCATTCAATCGTACTTATTGAATGCTTACTGTGTGCACAGCTTACTAAGCGCTCAGAAAGTACAATACAGCGATAAAGAGAGACAATTCATTCATTCAATCATATTTATTGAGTGCTTACTGTGTGCAGAGCACTGTACTAAGCGCTTGGGAAGTACAAGTTGACAATCCCTGCCCACGAAGGATTTATAGTCTAGAGAGGGGGAGACAGACATCAAAACAAGTAAACAGGCATCAATAAAAATAAATATTATTACAGATATATACACATAAATATATAAATATGTATATATGTATATATATATATATATATATATATATATATATATATATATATATATATACAAAAGTGCTATGGGGCTGGTGAGGGGAGAGCAAAGGGAGTGAGTCAAGGTGACGCAGAAGGGAGTGGGAGCTAAGGAAAAGGGGGCTTAGTCTTGGAAGGCCTCTTGGAGAAGGTGTGCCTTCAGTTGGGCTTTTAAGGAGGGAAGAGTGATTGGCGGATTTGAGGAGGGAAGGCTTTCCAGGATAAGAGGCAGGAGGTGGGCCAGTGGTCGGCAGCAAGACAGGTGAGATGGAGGTACAGTGGATACAATGCATTGCACACAGTAAGCACTCAAAAAAAATATCACTGATCAACTGATCCCACCTCTCCGGCCTTTGCCAGATCTAAACAGACCAGGTCCAAGCTGAGCCAGGTAGCTGTCCCCTCCCACCCTCCACCCAACCTCCCATCTTAGCCTGCCTTTCCACACATCTTCTCCCTCTCCCCAGGCCTCCCTAGGTCCTCTGGACAGAGGGGAGCTTAGAGGGGCTTTTAAGCCTGCTTCAGGGGGCAGCTCTAGCTCAGGAACTGCATTTCAATGATGATATTTAGAATGATAATACCCGAGCTGCCAGCCTCCATTCACTCCAGCCTAGGTGGGTGTAATGGTATTTAAATAGATTAGATCATTTCAGTGGGTTTATTCAAATGAGCTCAGAAAGGGAGAACTTCAGCTGAGCCTGGGCACTTTTTTCCGTAAAATTTCCAAGACCAATACTCCCTTCCTTCCTTCCCACCGTCCCTAAGGGCAGCCAAAGGTGGTGACCTCTGACCTGCCAAATCCTTAATAGTTCTGGTATTTATTTAACATTAACTACGTGCTAAGCCTGAGGGTAGATGCGGGATTATCAGAATGGAGAGAGTCCCTGGACCACAGGAGGTCCTAAGCCTATTTTATCCCTTTTTTACAGATAAGGAAACTGAGACCCTGGGAGGAAAAATTATTTTCCCAATGTCACCCAGTGCTCCTCAGTGGCAGAGATCAGATTAGAACCCAGGTCACCTGATGCTCAGTCCCATGTTTTTACCCTAAATCACGCTACCTCCTTTTAACACTGTGGTAGAAAGGATCACACCCTCTTTGATCCGTCTCTCCACCATGCTACCTCCAATCTCCCTTAAATTTGAACTCAAGGCCACCTAATAATATGAATAATTGTGGTACTTATTAAGCACTTACTATGTGCCAGGTACTGTGCTAAGTGCTGGGGTGGATACAAGCCAATCAGGTTGGACACAGTCCCTGTCCCACGAGAGGCTCACAGTATCAATCCCCATTTTACAGATGAGGTAACTAAGGCCCAGAGAAGTGAAATGACTTGCCCAGGGCCACAAAGCAGAAAAGTGACAGAGCTTGGATTCGGACTTCCAGGAGCCTGCTCCATCCACTATGCCATACGGCTTCTCACCTACCTTTGGGCATAATCCATGACTGTTTTCTCCTCCCTCAATGAAAATAATGATAACGATGGTATTTATTAAGCATTCACTCCGTCACAAAGCATGAGATGTGGAAAAGAGGCTGGCAAGTGAATCCCAGCTGGCCGGGGGCAGTGGCCCCCAGACCCTATGCTTTGTGAACATTCAACATCCAGAGAAGGCCTTGAATGGGAGATGTTACCCCTCCTCTTGGCAAAGCAGAAGACAGCAGAGGGGGATGAATCACATCGAGGTTTTTCCACCTCAGTCTAGTCAATGGCAAATCCACTTACCAGCCCTGAGGAGTGATAAGGTCAAGGGGATGGGAACTGTATGGAAGAGTCGTGAGGCCTTCTCATGACCTGTGTCCTCCAGCTTCTGGGAGCCTCACTCTTCCCACACAGCATAGGGTTCGGGGGGCTCTGCATGGAGCAGGGGAGGGAGCCTTTGGGCCACAGGAGCCTGGGGGCTCCCCCTGGGTGATGAGCCACACAAGAGGTCCAAGAGGCCTTCCCCTGACTAAGCTCTCATTCCTTCCCTCTCATTCCCTTCTGTGTCACCCTTGCATTAGGATCTGCTCCCTTTATTTACTCCACCCTCAGCCCCATAACACTTATGTACATATCTCTGATTTATTCTATTTATTAATGTCTATCTCCCCCTGTAGACTGTAAGCTCGTCATGGGCAGGGAATGGGTCTATCAACTCTGTTACATTGGACTATGCCAGGCACTTAGTAAAATGGTCTTCACACAGTAAGAGTTCAATAAATTGCTTGATTGATGGATTGAGGAGACAATGTGCCTATTGGTACAACAGTTTCCCTGTTCAAAGCCTCCTGTCTATGGCTCCCAGAGCTGGCTTCAAGTCTGACATGGGTCAATCAATCAATGAATTAATCAGTGGCATTTAATGAGTACTTACTGTGTAAGTACAGTATGAATCAAGTACGAATCAAGCAAAAACTCCTCATTCTCTGCTTCAGGTCTGTCCATCACCTTGCCCCCTCCTACCTCACCTCCCTTCTCTCCTTCTACAGCCCAGCCTGCACCCTCCACTCCTCTGCTACTATCCTCCTCATTGTACCTTGTTCTCACCCATCCCACCGTCGACCCCCAGCCCCCGTCCTTCCCCTGGCATGGAATGTCCTCCCTCCACACATCCGCCACACATCTCTTCCTCCCTTCAAAGCTCTACTGAGAGCTCACCTCTTCCAAGAGGTCTTCCCAGACTGAGCCCCCTTATCTCTCTTCTCCTCTCCATCCCTCCTGCCCTACTTCCTTCTCCTCCCCACAGCACTTGTATATATATTTATACAGATTTATTACTCTATTTTATTTGTACATATTTACTATTCTATTTATTTTGTTAATGATGTGCATATAGCTTTAATTCTGTTTGTTCTGATGATTTTGACACCTGTCTACATGTTTTGTTTTGTTGACTGTCTCCCCCTTCTAGACTGTGAGCCCATTACTGGGTAGGGACTGTCTCTATATGTTGCCGACTTGTACTTCCCAAGCGCTTAGTACAGTGCTCTGCAGACAGTAAGCGCTCAATAAATACGATTGAATGAATGAATGAAATTACAGAGTACCGTACTAAGTGCTTGAGAGAATATAACAGAATTGGTATACATGATCCCTGTCCCCAGGGAGCTTACAGGCTACAGGGGAGGACAAACATTAATATAAATTACAGATGGGAGAAATCATAGAGCATAAGTATATTTACATAAGTGCTGTGGGGCTGGGTTGGTATCAGAGTGCTTAAAGGGTGCAGCCAAGTGAATAGTCGACACAGAGGAAAGGCCCCTTGAAGGTAATGGGATTTTATCATCATCATCATCAAGAATATATAGTGAGCTCTTACTATGTGTAGAGCACTGTTCTCAGCGCTTGGGAGAGTACGATACAACAGATTTGGTAGACACACCCCATTTGGTAGACACATCCCTGTCCACAATGAACTTTCAGTCTAGAGGGGGAGACAGGCATTATTAGATATAATTTATAAAATATTATTTCTAGATATGTTCATAAGTGCTGAGGGGCTGAGGTGGGGTGAAGGTCAAATAACCAAAGGTCACAGATCCGAGTGCAAGACGACGCAGAAGGGAGGGCTTTGAAGGTGGGAAGACTGTCGGTCTGTCGGACGTGAAGTGGGAGGGAGTTCCAGGCCAGAGGGAGGATGTGGGCAAGGGGTCAGCAGCATGAAAATGAGCTATAGTGCAAGGTAGTCATTGGTGTTCACACACACAAACACGCACCCACAATGATTGTCCCTTGTTGCACTGTCATGTTTGTTCTTTGCAGTCCCTGTTACTGTTTATGCTTTGGTCTCCTTGACGCACAATCCTCAAAACATTTCTTCTTGAAAAGAGCCTCTCCGACCTGAAGCTCAGTGGGCCCCGCTGACCTGTCTGTGGCAATTTGACTCCCTTCGCCCCCATTTTCAGCTGAGATGCAGAGTTGTCTGAGATTGTGTTTGTCTTGAGCAAAATGAAGGATGAGAGCATCACTTGCCAGATGATTCATTTTGCTCAGGGAATATTGTGGAAAGGGGAATGGCGAGATAATTGACTGATAATTGCTCTCCCCCACTTGAAAGCCTTATTGAAGGCACATCGTCTCCAGGAAGCCTTCCCTGCCTAAGCCCTCCTCTTCCCTTCTCCCACTCCCTTCTGTGCCGCTCATAATTGCTTCCTCATTCATCCTCCCTTCCTTCCCCACAGCACATATGCATATATCTGTCTTGTCTTTTGCTGTTGAGTAGTCTCCGACCAATAGCGACACCATGGACACATCTCTCCCAGAACTACCCAGCTCCATCTGCAATCATTCTGGTAGTGTATCCACAGAGTTTTCTTGGTAAAAATACGGAAGTGGTTTATCATTGCCTCCTTCCTTACAGTCAATTTGAGTATTCACCCTTGCCTCTGCTGCCAAGCACAGGTGAGTTTTGACTTGTAGCAGATTGCCTTACACTCACTAGCCACTGCCCAAGCTGGAATGGAATGGGTCTGCCTCTGCTTGACTCTCCCTCCCATAGTCAAGACTGGTAGAGTACTGGAAACTCTACAGGTGTGACCCTGAGAGGGGTCATATATATGTTTATATCTGTAATTTATTTATTTATTCATTTTTTTAATATTAATGTCTGCCTCTCCCTCTAGACTGTGAGCTTGTTGTGGGCAGGGAACGTGTCTGATGTTATATTGTACTCTTCCAAGAGTTTAGTAGAGTCCTTGGCACACAATAAGCGCTCAATAAATACAATTGAATGAATGAATGAAAGTGAGGGGCAGCAAGGGGGAGAGGGAGTCCCTGTTAAGAGATGACAAGGAATAGAGAGGTGGGGTGGTTGGACTGGGCAGGGGAGCTGCAGCAGGACCCACAGCCCCCAGATATCTGTTTGAGAGGGAGATAAGCTTGCCCCTCCAAGACGACCTCCCTGCGACCTTAACTCTCAGAGCTACGTGGATGGTTCAGACTACTTCAGAAAAGTCCTGGCCCCTTCTGGGGAGTGGGGGCCCGGGGACGAAGAAGACGGTGGCAGTTGTGGAGAGGATAAGGAAGACAGTAAGGGCAGTGGGAACACAGGAAGTGAAGAAGACAGAGAAGGCAGAAGGAGCACAGTAGGGCAAATACGACAAGGCGAGAAGCTGTGTGGCTTAGTGGATAGAGCACGGCCCTAGAAGCCAGAAGGACTTGGGTTCTAATCCCAGCTCCACCACATGTCTACTGTGTGACCTGGGGTAAGTCATTTAACTTCCTTGAGCCTCACTTACCTCATCTGTAAAATAGGGATTAAGCGGGTGAGCTCCATGTGGGATAGGGGTTGTGCCCAACATGATTAATTGTATCTACCCCAGCACTTAGAACAGTGCTTGGCACATAGTAAGTGCTTAACAAGTACCGTAACAATTATAATTATAATAATAAGAATAAGAATGATAATAATGTCTCCAGTCCTTATTGTCCTTCTCAGATCATCTCCTCCCTCTAGATTTCCCACCACGGTTGACAATGTTACCACTCTCCCCATCCATGAAACTCAGAAATTTTCCATGATCTTCATCCCCTCCCCTCTTCTCCATCTTAATATTCAGTCTATCTCCAAATTCTTTTGGTTTTTCCTTTACCCCATCTCCAGGGTCCACCCTTTCCTTTTCATCCAAATGGCCACCAAGCAGGCCCAGGCACTTACTACATCCCTCCCTGACTACTGTATCAGCCTCCTCAATGATCAACTCTGCCTCTGGTCCCACCCAAGTCCATTTCAGTCCATACTCACTCTACTGCCCGGATCATTTTCCTAAAACCTCGTTCTGCACATGACTCGCCACTCCTCAGAATCCTCCAGTAGTTGCCCATTCCTCTACACCCCCAGCAGAAACTCCTAACCATTGACTTTAAGATAGTCAATTAATTCTCTCCCACCTACTTCACCACTCTTTTGTCCCATTCCCTCCCAGCTGGCACTCTTCGCTTTTCTCAAGCTAACCTACTCATTGTGCCCCATTTTCACCTCTCCTTTTGCTGACCTCTTAACCACACTCTTTCCCTTGCTTGTGTAACTCACTCCCCCTTCAGATCAGACAGACCGCAGATCTCCTCATCATCAAATTCCTCCTGAAATCACTTCTCCTTCCAAGAGGCCATCCCCAATCAATTTCTTATTCTCCCCCACTGTATTCCCGCAAATTGCTTCTCTGGCCCTTCTGTCCAACTGAGCCCTTGTGGACTCAATCCACAATCACCTCTCAATCACTTAGGCCCAGAACTTACAGGGTCTATATTAAGCACCAACTCAGATACAAATCCCTTTTACCTCCTTGTCCCGATCTGTGAATTATTTTATATTGTAAATTCCCTGAGGGCAAGGATCATGTCTACTAATTTTACTGTACTTTCCCAAGAACTTAATACCATGCTCTGCTCACAGTTGCTGCTCAAGAAATATTATTGATTGATAGATTGATGGATCGATCGATCAGCAGCAAGTGAGAAGGGAGGATCCTGAGCTGGGAGCCAGAGAGCAGATCAGGCCCAGGACAGCTGTGGGTGGAAAATGGGGGTGGACATCAGGGGAAGGAGGGTGGGGAGTGGCCCCCTTCATATGCTTGTACTGGCTTCACTAACCACAATCTTGTCTGACACTAGGTGGAGAAATAAAGACAGGAAGTGGAAGCTAAGGACGAGATGGCTTTGTGAGGACAGAGGCCAGGGTGTACAAGGGTGCAAAGTGGAAGCCAGGATGAAATAACAGAGGGGAGATAGAGAGACAGACAGACAGACAGACAAGCAGTCAGACGAACAGAACGGGTCCATGTCTCTGGCCTGGTGTTCCTATTTGATCTGGGGTCTTGACAGACTCACAGTGCTCTGAGCACCTGAGGAGCATTCCAGCATCGGGGCCCCAGGCTGGAGGGCGAGTGTCAGGCCAGGGCCCTAGGTCCAATAGGAAGGGAGGGAGGCAGGGCCAGAGGAATCCGTCAGCCAGGCAGTGGTGGTGTCTGTGGGCAAGGCTCCAGGGGAGGTGATAAGCAGATTTCCATATCGGGCAAAGGAAAGCTTGAGGATTAGGGGTGGATGCTGAGGCCCTGGGAAGGGCTGAGTCACCAAAGACAGTCTGTGCTCCAGGCCCAGGCTGGAGGGAGGAGCATTGGCAAGAGACTGTCATGAGCACAGAGATGCCCCAGCAGGAGGAAGGGAGGAGGGGCATTGCCAAGAGCAGATGGAGGGAGGACTGCAGGAGCACAATGGCTGTGGGCTTAGAGGGAGGAGGCCTGGCTGGCCTGGATGGGGAGAGAGGAAAGGAATGAGGGAGAAGCATGGGTTCCAAGGGGGCTCTGAGCTGGGGTAGTGGAGTTCTAGAGGAGCTGGAGTAGGGGATGTTGGGATACACTCTGGGAAGAAATGTGAGGTTGGAGCCAATATTAAGGAAGGGCTCTGAGAGCCTATGGGGGCGGAGGGGGATCCAGAGAAAGAGGCGAGGTTGGCTCTTACTCTCCTAAGCGGCATGTGGGGCCGAAGCCCGGGTGGATGGTGGTCTCCCCCGAGGACCATCCCTGGGGGTGTCTCAGGACCTCCTGCCGCAGCTGCCTGAATCTCCAGAAAACTTGGTAGGAGTAGTTGCAGGGGCAGATCCAGGGGAAGGGGTAGCCTCTAGGGATGGGATACTCTCTCCCAGGTCCCCGTCCCCCTCCACTCACACCCCCGGCTCTGCTCCTTTCCCTACTACAGGAGCCGGTCTCTCAGTAGCTGGTCCACAGGCTGGTCCTTTTTGTCCATTGCGAGTTCTGCATTCGGCTCAGTGTTGATTAGAGAGATTTTTAGGGGAAGAGCTCAGAAATACATCTTCCACTGGGGTGTGTGTACAGTGGAGGCTCTGGTGATTTTTTTTTTAACTTTATTTATTTATTTATTTAATTTATTTGTACATATCTATTCTATTTATTTTATTTTGTTAGTATGTTTGGTTTTGTTCTCTGTCTCCCCCTTTTAGACTGTGAGCCCACTGTTGGGTAGGGACTGTCTCTATATGTTGCCAATTTGTACTTCCCAAGCGCTTAGTACAGTGCTCTGCACATAGTAAGCACTCAATAAATACGATTGATGATGATGATGATGATGACAAAGAGGCATGTACTGCAGAACAACACCAAATAGGCTATGTGGGATAACACTGTAGTCACAGAAGGCTGGCTGCAGGCCCTTCTCCCATATTAGCCCTCCTCCTTCTCTTCTTTCTCCTCCTCCTCCTTTTTCTCCTCCTCTTTCTGAATCACTCAATAAAACAATCAGTTCTATTTATTGAGTGCTTACAGTCTTCCCTGCCCCAGGGAGACACCCTCATTGCCCGAGAGGACTCCTCTGCCCTTGATCAGTCTAGGCTGCCCTGTGTCATAATGCCTGGGCAAATTGGAAATTCAGGAGACGTTGGGCCCTCCCTCCTAGTTCAGCTTCTGAGCATAATGCTCAGTGTTGCTCTGGACATCGGGAACAAAAAGATTCAGCCCATTTCTCACCTCTCCACCTATGGGGCAGCAGGAGGGCCTCTTGGGAGGAAAGGAGAGATAGAGGACTCAGGGAAAAAGGCCAGGTGGCTGAGTTTCTCTCACTGATAATTTTAGGCTGTGAGTTTGCAAAGCCACTCACGTTCTATGGTCTTTGAGTAAAGCCCTCTTGCACACACTCTCTCCCCATGCATGTCTAGCAGTGACATCTATCACCACAAAACCTGTGAGCTCCCAAGATATGCTTGGGAGCCATCCCTGAGGATGGAGCCAACCCTGGGGGCAGGAATGGGCCCTGTCCATAGAGCGGGGCCTGAGAGCCAGAGTGGGAGAACCTGGAAGGTTGAGGTCTGATTCTCAATCAGCCAGTTAGTGGGGAATGTGAATTCTGGTTGGGAAATGTTGTTGCTCTGCTTACCAGATCTTTCTGCCATGCTCTCACACCTACCTTTTGGGGCTCCAGCAGCCCTGAACTCTGGGAACTTAGGGAGATAGGAAACCTCAGAATCCAAGTGGTTGGGCAGTGCAGTGCCCGAGTTGGAAACCAAAGGACAGGGCTTTTCACACGTAGTGAGCATCTGAAACAGCCGGGCCCAGCCCCACTCCAGGTGCCAAATGAAGAAAGCAAACCTTTCCCTGTTTTGAGCCCCAACTTCCTCTTCTGGGTCTTGTTTTGTACCCCAAGACCTCATCCAGTCAGTCAGTCAGTAGTATTTATTGAGCATTTACTGTATGCAGAACACTGTACTAAGTGCTTGGGAGAGTACAATGTAACAATAAACAGATCCAAGTTCCCTGAAGTGCCCCGAGTTGAGATCATAAGCCCTCATTTCTCATCCTCCGAGGGGCCAAGAGGACATCTCCTGCTTCCCCCAAGTTCTTATAGCCCCTTTTCCAATCAATCAGTCAGTGATATTTATTGAGCATGGAATACTGCATTAAGCACTTGGGAGACGACATCAAAAGCAAAAACAAGTTCCCGGCCCTTAGGGAGCTTACAGTTGAATGGGAAAGAAAGGTAGATACACATGATTTACAAGTCGAGGGAGCAGAAGAAAGAACAAGGACAGAAGCAGTAAGGCCTAGTGGATAGAGCACAGGTCTGGGAGTTAGAAGAACCTGGGTTCTAACCCTAGCTCTGCCACTTGTCTACTGTGTGACCTTGGGCAAGTCACTTCACTCCTTTGTGCCTCTGTTAACTCATCTGTAAAATGGGGAGTAAGACTCTGAACCCCTTGTGGGACATGGACTGTGTCCAACCTGATTAAGTTGTATCTCTCCCAATACTTAGTCCAGGGCTTGGCACACAGTAAGCACTTAAAAAATGACGATAAAAAAAAACGAAACAAAAGAGAAAAAGGATGTCAGAATGGGATAACTGAATAAATAATGAATGTTGAGTTGAATGTGCATAGATACAGATGTGTTCAAGGTAAGTGTTAAGTACCCTAGGATCAGGGCGGCCCTTGGGTTGATGCAACTTGGATGATGATGATGATAGTATTTGTTAAGCGCTTTCTGTGTGCCGAGCACTGTTCAAAGCACTGGGGTAATCAGATTGTCCCACTTGGGGCTCTTAATCCACATTTTACAGATGAGGTAACTGAGGCACAGAGAAGTTAAGTGACTTGCCCAAAATCACACAGCTGGCAAGTGGCGGAGTCGGGATCAGAACCCATGACCTTTGACTCCCAAGCCCATTCTCTTTCCACTAAGCCACGCTGCTTGGGAATTAATCGAGGAGGGCTTACTTGTAGGAGGTGGAATTTAGGAGGGCTATGAAGTTGGGGAGAGCTGTGGCCTGGTGGATTTGAAGCGGCAGACCTCCCCCTCTCCCTTTCCTGCACAAAGAGGCCACAGCCAGGCTGGAGGGAACTCCCTCTAGCCCAGACCCCCACCACCGGTTTAGCCCAACTGACCTGAGAGGGGAGCGGAGCCCAAAGCTGTCAGCTGCCTCTGCTTAATATTCATAAGGCCGGGAGCCCGAGGGAGGTTCCATCTGCTCCAGCTGCCGGCCCCCTTCCAAGCAATCCTTCAGCAAATGAAAGGAGAGGCCAGCTCAGCCGTTGGCTGACTGGGTCCCAGCCCTTTCCTCTCACGCTTTCCTATTCCCCAGATTCCAAGTTTCTCCTTTTGTTTTTTTACCTTGTCCCCAGCTCTTCCCCGATTCATTCATCTGCTGCCACAGGCCTCTGTCTCAAACCAGACTTCTTACTTCCCATCTGATTTATTGGGGATTATTCTGAGAGGGTCCCTCCACTTAGGGAATTCATCAGTGGTATCTATTGAGCGCTGACTGTACACAGAGCACTCCACTAATCAGTTGAGAGAGTACAACAGAGTTGGTAGACAGGTTTCCTGCCCACAAGGAGCTTACAGTCTAGAGGGGAAGACAGACATCAAAATAAATTACAGGTATGTACAGAAGTCATGTGGAGCTGAGGATGGGGAGAATAGTAAGTGTTTAAAGGGTACCAATCCAAGTGCATAAGTGATGCAGAAGGAAGAGGGAGTTGGGGAAATGAGGACTTAGTCGGGAAATGCCTCTTGGAGGAGATGTGATTTTAATAATGTTTTGAAGGTGGGAGGGTGATGGTTTGTGAGGTATTAAGGGGGAGGGAGTTCCAGGCCAGGCCAGATGGAGAACATTGGCAAGGGGTCGACAACAAGATAGATGAAATCGAGGTACAGCGAGTAAGTTGGCATTAGAGAACGGTGTGTGGGCTGGATTGTAGTAGGAAATCAGTGAGGTAAGGTGTGAGGGGGAGAGCTGATTGAGTGCTTTCAAGCAATGGTACAGAGTTTCTGTTTGATGCAGCATAGCCTAGTGAAAGAAGCACATGCCTGGGAGCCAGAGGACCTGGATTCTAATTCTGGCTCTGCCATTTACCTGCTGGTTGACCTTAGATAAGTCACTTAACTTCTCTAGGTCTCAGTTTCCACATCTGTAAAATGGGTTAGACAGTGAACTCCATGTGTGACAGGGACCGTGTCCAATCTGCTTATCTTGTACCTACCCAACGCTTAATATAGTGTTTGACACATAGTGAGTGCATAACAAATATAATAATAATAATAACTATTCACTAATAATAACTATTAGTATTAATAATAATAATGATGGCATTATTAAGCACTTACTATGTACAAAGCACTAGTCTAAGTGCTGGGGAGGTTACAAGGTGATCACGTTGTTCCCACGGGGTGCTCACAGTCTTAATCCTCATTTTACAGATGAGGTAAACTGAGGCCCAGAGTTTTTATTCTACCCTATTTTGGAGGTCCAGGTTACTTCAGTGTAGTTCTCAATCCTTTGGACCCTATGTCAACTGGTCTACAAAGAACCTCTGGTTACGGTTGGCCCCATGAGAACTCACCAGTGCCTGCTGCCCACAGCCCATATGATAGCCACCTGGGATAATAATAATAATGATGGCATTTATTAAGCGCTTACTATGTGCAAAGCACTGTTCTAAGCACTGGGGAGATTACAAGGTGATCAAGTTGTCCCACGGGGGGCTCACAGTCTTAATCCCCATTTTACAGATGAGGGAACTGAGGCCCAGAGAAGTGAAGTGACTTGCCCAAAGTCACACAGCTGACAATTGGTGGAGCTGGGATTTGAACCCATGACCAAACCCATGGTCATGACTCCCATGCCCAGGCTCTTTCCACTGAGCCACGCTGCTTCTCCAAGCCACGCTGCTTCTTCTGATGCCCCTCCCCACGGCCCATGGGTATCACTTTCAGGACTCCAGCTATGTACACACATCCCAGTAAGCCCAGCTAACATTGAGACCCTTTTGACCCTCCCGGGCAGCTCCCAGAGGCCTTTCTCCCCATTTGGGAAAGATGCCAGGAAGGATATGTATTCTGGCTGTGGCTTCTTGGCCATGGGAGAGGCTTGACTATGGAAGCTTCTCCCTACAGGGCTCAGGAATGAATGGGCATTTTTGGCAGTTCTTGTTTATCTCTTGTTTGTATGACTCTTGAATGGCACACCCAGCAAGTGGCTCCCCTGCAGAACCAGCCTGCTCCCCAGCTGCCTTGCTCAGGATCCCTTAGAAGCAGTGTGGCTTAATGGAAAGAACACAGGCCTGGGAGTGAGAACATCTAGGTTCTAATCTCTGCTCTGCTACTTGTCTTCTGTGTGACCTTGGGCAAGTCCCTTCACTTTTCTGTGACTCAGTTCCTTCATCTGCAAAACAGAAATTCAAAACCTGTTCCCTCAGTCCCATAACACTTACGTAATTTAATCTATTTATGTTAATATCTGTCTTCCCTTCTAGACTGTAAGCTCATTGTGGGCAGGGAATGTGTCTGTTATATTGTTATACTGTACTCTCCCAAGCACTTAGTACAGTGCTCTGCACACACTAAGTGTTCAATAAATATGATTGATTGACTGACTGACTGATTGATTGATTCTCCCTCTCATTTAGGTTGTGAGCCCCACGTGAGACCTGATTATCTTGACTCTACCCCAGAGTTTAGTATAGAGGTTGACACACAGCAATCAATCAGTCAATCAATCACATTTATTGAGTGCTTACTGTGTGCAGAGCACTTACTAAGTGCTTGGGAGAGTACCATATAAAAACAGACACATTCTCTGCCTACAACGAGCTTACAGTTTAGAGGACGAGCTTACAGTAAGCCCTTAATAAACACCATTATCATTATTGTTACGTCCAGCTCCTAATGTGAGCATCGCAGGGAGAGGGAAATCCTGAGCTAACCATCTGTTTCCTAATTCCCTCCTTGTCACTCTAATTTTTAATTTCATTTCAAATTGATTGATAGTTTCATCTCATTTTACTGATGGGTAAACTGAGGCTCAGAAAAGTTCCATGACTTGCCCAGAGTCACAGTGTAGGGAAGGGGCAGAACTGGGACTAGAATCCAGGTCTCCTGATTTCTCCTCCCATGCTCTTCCCAGCAGGGCAAGCGGCCTCCCGAGCATTGACACGGCACCATACACGCCCTCTCAGACCAAATAAGAACTTGTCCGACTTGGGTGGTGTCCCTGGGAGAACAAGTCCAGTTCAGGCAGAGCGATAGGCTTGAGAAGCTCTAGTCAGTGCCACGGGCACCGGGGAAGCTGGGGAAGATTCCCATGGACATGTGGGACCCCCCAGGTTCTCTCCACCCCATGGGAATCTTCCCCAGCTAATGCCCTCTCCTCTGAACCAACATCTCACAGCAAACTCTGGAACTGAGGGTTTGGGGAGTGAAGGGGGTGCAGGAGGTGTGGAGAAAGTTGAGGCTCTGACTATTTAAAATGACCCAGTTAGTACTTCAGCTGGAACCCGGTGGGACAGCCTGCCCCATCCCCACCACCCCCAAACTCAAGGAAGTAGAAAGCTTGGCCTGCCTGCTTTGATATTGTTTCCTTCTCTGGAGGGGAGCCCCAACCCACCAAAACTTGGGCTCCCTGGGCAGAGTCTCCCTATCTCATCTGCCCGCATTGGGGGTCCCCAATCCCTTTCCAGGCTGCCACCCCAAATCTTGGGTCTGGCTCCCTCCTCCATCGTGTGCTGCAAACCAGATGCCTGTTTCAAAACATCCAGGGTTCTATTAATATTCAGCATTCTGCTTATGTTGGGGGGCGGGGGGGACGGGGGGAGCAGCGATGGTAAGGAGCTGAAAGCAGGAACCAGGTCTTGCCAGAAGGACAAACAGGCCAGGTTAGGTCCCAGGCTCCTCGAGGGGCCATATCTGGGCTACCCAAGGGAGGGAATCATCATCATCATCATCATCAATCGTATTTATTGAGCGCTTACTATGTGCAGAGCACTGTACTAAGTGCTTGGGAAGTACAAATTGGCAACATATAGGGACAGTCCCTACCCAACAGTGGGCTCACAGTCTAAAAGGGGGAGACAGAGAACAAAACCAAACATACTAACAAAATAAAATAAATAGAATAGATATGTACAAATAAAATAAATAAATAAATAAATAGAGTAATAAATATGTACGAACATATATACATATATACAGGGAATGCCAACCAACTTCCTTCTGGCCCCTATCCCAAGACACGAGTCACCGCTGTGCACAAGAAAGCCATAGTTTGTTGGGGCCGGTTCTCCCTAGGCCAGGTCACCAGCTCTTCTCTACCTCAAATCAAACATTTCTCCATATTGTCCTGGGGCAATAACCCCTAATTCCCAAAGTCCCAGGCCCTTAAAGAAACAGCCCTCAACATACCCATCTCATACAATAATATCACGCAAGCAAAGGTATTTATTGAGCTCTTACGGCTTGCAGAACACTAAGTGTTTGGGAGAGTACAAGAGGGTAAGTAGACTTGATCCCTGCCCTCGGTAATAATGGTATTTACTAAGTGCTTACTATGTGCCAAGCTCTGGGCTAAGCACTGGTGTAGATATATGGTAATCAAGCAGGACAGAGTCCCTATCCCACATGGGTTTTGCGGTCTAAGTAGGAGGGAGAACGGTATTGAATCTTCTCCATATAGAGGTTGTAAGCTTGTTGTAGGCAGGGAATGTGTCTGTTTATTGTTGTATTGTATTCTCCCAAGTGCTCTACTTCAGAAAGTACATATAGGCAACCAGGACAAAATCACCGATGCAGGACTCAAGCAGGTAATCTTAGTTTTATAGAGCAAATTAAGAGTTGTTAACCCAAGTTTTGTTAAAGCAGCAATATGAATGGATATTATTATCTGAAGGAGGGTAAAGGTAAATATAGGAGTCCTAAATTGAGGAATTATTTACTCTTTTCTGTGGAGTTTTGGTAGAATAGTGAAGATGTTTACATATCCCCTTATTTTGAGATGTTTTCCATGCCAATAGTGTTTCTCAATAGTGTTGAGAAGCAGCGTGGCTCAGTGGAAAGAGCACGGGCTTTGGAGTCAGTGGTCAGGGGTTCAAATCCTAGCTCTGCCAACTGTCAGCTGTGTGACTTTCGGCAAGTCACTTAACTTCTCTGTGCCTCAGTTACCTCATCTGTAAAATAGGGATTGACTGTGAGACCCTGTAGGACAACCTGATCACCTTGTAACCTCCCCAGCTCTTAGAACAGTGCTTCGCACATAGTAAGTGCTTAATAAATGCCATTATTATTATTATTATTATTATTATTATTAATATAGTGCTCTGCACACAATAAGCACTCAATGAATACAATTTAAGATCCATGTGATCAGGGAATGTGTCTGTTATATTGCTATATTGTACTCTCCCAAGTGCTTAATACAGTGTTCTGCACACAATAAGCACTCAATGAATACAACTGACTGACTGACTTACCTGTACCCAAGGAGGCAAGGGGGAGCTCGATGCAAAACCAACTAGTCCTTCCTGCCGGTGGTGAACATGCAGGAGATGTTTTATCCCTACAGAAGGGCCCAACCCAGGGAGGTACTAACAGTGCTTGGCACATGGTAAGCACTTAACAAATACCATCAATTAGCAGCAGTTGCTGTGTGTGCCAACTCTCCCTCACCTCATCCCAGCAGCCCAACCCCTGGCCAAGGAGCAGCTGGCCTGACTCCCCTTCCACTCAAACGTCTAAAGATCCAGCTTTCCTCTCCCTCCCCACCTCTCTCCAAGCCCAGACCTTCCCACCAGGAACTCCCGGCCAGAGGTTTCTGGAAACCGCACTGGTCACTTAACCCAGGATCTCAAAGGGTTGATGAATGGGATGGTTAGGCTGTTTGCCCTGGTGGAAAGATCACTGGATTGGGAGGCGGAAGACTCAAGTTTTAGCCTGACTCCACTACTTACTTGCTGTGTGACCTGAGACCTGAGGCCTGTCACTTAACTCTGTGTCTCTGTCTCCTCATCTTCTTTCAATTCAGTCTGTGACTTTGGGCAAGCCACTTCTCTGTGCCTCAGTTACCTCATCTGTAAAATGGGGATTAAGACTGTGAGCCCCATGTGGGACAACCCGATTACCTTGTATCTACCCCAGTGCTTAGAACAGTGCTTGGCACATAGTAAGCACTCAACAAATTCCATCATCATTATTATTATTACAATAAAATAATATAAAAGATACATTCCTTGCCCACGACAAGCTTACAGTCTAGAGGGGAAGACAGACATTAATATAAATAAATACATTACAGATGTGTACATAAGTGCTGTGGTGTTGGCACAGGAGATGAATAAAGGGAGCAAGTCAGGGAAATGCAGAAAGGAGTTGAAGAAAAGGAAAAGAGGGCTTACTCAGGGCATAGTCCATCACTAAATCATGTCAGCCCTGACTTCACAGCATCGCTAAAATCCACCTTTTCCTCTCCAACCAAACTGCTACCACGTTAATACAATTATTCATCCTCTCCTGCCTGGATTACTACATCAGCCTCCTTGCTGACCGCCCAGCCTCCTGTCTCTCCCCACTCCAGTGCACACTTCATGCTGCTGCCCAGATCATTTTTCTACAAAAATGTTCAGGACATGTCACCCCACTTCTCAAAGGACTTCAGTGGTTGCCCATCCACCTCCGCATCAAACAACACCTCCTCACTCTTGGCTTTAAAGCACTCCATCACCTTGCCACCTCCTACCTTACCTCGTTACTCTCTAACTACAACCTAGCCCGAAAGCTTTGCTCCTCTAATGCTAACCTTCTCATTGTGCCTCCATCTCGTCGCTGTCATTGCCAACCCCTCGCCCACATCCTGCCTCTGACCTGGAACACCCTCCCTCCTCAAATCTGACAGACAATTACTCTCCCTATCTTCAAAGCCTTCCTGAAGGTACATCTCCTCCGAGAGGTCTTCCCTGACCAAGCCCCGCCTTTCCTCTTCTCCCACCCCCTTCTGCTCCCTGACTTGCTCCCTTTGTTCTTCCCCCCTCCCAGCCCAACAACACTTATGTACCTATCTGTAATTCGTTTATTTTTATTAACGTCTGGTCCCACCTCCACCCACTAAGAAATTAAGCACTCAATAAATACGATTGAATGAGTGGAAGGCCTCTTGGACATGGGCGAGAGGTTGGTGGTGAGATAGATGAGATCGTGGTACAGTGAAAATGTTAGCATTAGAAGAGCAAACTGTGCAGGCTTAGATTTAGTAGGAGAGTAACAAGGTGAGGTAGGAGGGAGCAAGGTGATTGAATGCTTTAAAGTCACAATGGTGAGGAGTTTTTGTTTGATGCAGAGGTGGATGGACAACCACTGAAGTTTCCTGAGGCATGGAGAAACATGGCCTGAACATTTCTGTAGAAAAATGATCCAGGCAGCAGAGTGAAGTATGGACTGGAGTGAGGAAAGACAGGAGGCAGGGAGGTCAGCAAGGAGGTCGATGCAGTAATCAAGGTGGGATAAGATAAGTGCTTGGATTAATATGATAGCAGTTTGGATGTAGAGGAAAGGGTGGATTTTATGTTCAGCATGCTGTGTTGTTTGGTGGCAGTGTAGGGGAGGGATGGGAGTTGGGGGTGGGGCGGGGGGAGGTGGTCTCTTGCACCCTGTCAGGAAGCCCAAGAAGGCTGGCAGAGGTTCCAGGGGCAGGAGGGCATGAAGGGGAGGACTGACTTATACCTGAAAGCTTTTTCATTTCTGAAAGGCAGGAATCCCTCAGGAGGGATGGGGGTCCTTTCTACCAATCCTGGGGAACCAAGGGTTAGGGGGAACTTCCTGGGGGAGAAGTGAGGGTGAGTGTGCATTGGAAATTAGCTGGAGGGAGGACAGGTGTGTGTGTGTGCTTGTGTGGGTGCGCACGTGTACACTTGTGTATATGTGCGCCATTGTGCCATCGAGAAGCAGTGTGGGTCAGTGGAAAGAGCCCAGGCTTTGGAGTCAGAGGTCATGGGTTCGAATCCTGACTCCACCACAAGTCTGCTGTGTGACCTTGGGCAAGTCACTTAACTTCTCTGAGCCTCAGTTACCTCATCTGTAAAAATGGGGATTAAGACTGTGAGCCCCACGTGGGGCAACTTGATCACATTGTATCCCCCCAGCGCTTAGAACAGTGCTTTGCACATAGTAAGTGCTTAACAAATGCCATTATTATTATTATTACTATTGTTATTGTAGGTATGCAGGTGCCAGAAGGGAATAGCTGCAGGAGAAAGGGACCACAGACCAGTGAGGGCAGAGAGGGGCAGATGGGCTAGGAGGGGGACAGGTGGAGGTGGAAGAAGCGTGGAGCAGGCAGCTGGCAGAGTAGGAATAATGGGTGAGGGCGTGGAGAGGGACACCACAGGGACAGAGGGAGACTTGGTGGGGGGTGGAGAGGTGGTCAGCATCACAGCCTTGAGAGTGACAGGAAGCTGCAGTGCCTCCAACCCCGGAAAAATCCCTCCCCGGCTCCAGCCCCAGCCATCGGGGGAAGGGAGTGAAGGGAGGGGGCAGGGGGAGGGTGGGCTTTCTGGAGGGGAACCTGTGTTCTGGGCCCAGCTGGGTGCTCTGGCGGGTCCCGTTGTTGGGAGGGATTGTCTCTGTTGCCGAAATATACTTTCCAAGCGCTTAGTACAGTGCTGTGCACACAGAAAGCGCTCAGTAAATACGATTGAATGAATGAATGAATCTATTCATCCATACCAACCATCCATCCATCCCTTCATCCGTACCTGCCTCCACATCCATACCTCCACCCACCCACCTGTGACAGGCCCCCGGGGGGAGCTGGGAAGCAGCGGGGGATCGACGGTCAGCAGCCCCAGCCCTGCCTAGGCGTCCACCCCATCCCCCCCCTGGCTGGAAAGGGGCTGCTAGTTGGGAGGGAAGGGGGCACGGCGGGGGGCGGGGAGGGGGGGGACGATCGTGGGCGTGGCAGGGGGAGAGCGGGGGCACGGCGGGGGAAAGGGGGCGATCATGGGCGTGGCAGGGGGGCGGGGGAGATCGGGGGCACGGAGGGAGGAGGGGCAGAGCGTGGGCACCAAGAGGAGGGGGGAAATCTGGGGCACGGCGGGCTGGGGGAAGATGGGGGCCTGGCAGGGGGAGGGCGAGGCGGTGCCATGGTGGGGGGGGGGGGGGGCACGGCGGTCGGAGAGGAGGGCCCATATGGGGCACGGAGGGGGGCGGAGGAGAGGGGGAGAGATCGGCGGCCCGGCCGGGATGGCACGGCCCGGGGTGGGCGGGGGGCGGCCAGACCAAGTGGTACCGTCCTGCTGTCCCAAGCGCTTCGTCCAGTGCTCTGCACACAGTAAGCGCTCAATAAATACGATTGATTGATTGATTGATTGATTGCTGCCCGTCCTTCCCTTCCCCACCCCCAGGGTCACCAGCCCCCTCCCCTCCTCTCCCCGCCCCCCCAGGGTCAGCATCCCCACCTTCCCTCCCCCTCCCCCCGGCCGGGGGCCGCCAGGGTCGGCATCCCGCCCCCTCCCCTGCAGGCTCAGCATCCCCCCCTCCCTTCTCCCCCCAGGGTCAGCATCCCCCCCTCCCCTCTCCCCCCAGGGTCAGCATCCCGCCCCTTCCGCTGCAGGGTCAGCATCCCCCCCCCTCCAGGGTCAGCATCCCCCCTCCCCTCTCCCCCCAGGCTCAGCATCCCCCCCCTCCCCTCTCCCCCCAGGGTCAGCATCCCGCCCCCTCCCCTGCAGGGTCAGCATCCCCCCAATCCCCTGCGGGGTCAGCATCCCCCCAATCCCCTCCTCCCCGGGGTCAGCATCCTCCCCCCACACGAGGGTCAGCCTCCCCCCTCCCCCCCCGGGGTCAGCTGTCCGCCCTGCCTGCCCCTCCCCGGGCGCCCCCCCCCCCCCCGCCCCGGGGGGATCCGGGGGTCCGGGGGCGGGGGGCTCGGCGGCGAGAGCAGGGTCCCCCGCCCAACGCCAGAGACAAAAGAGGCGGGGAGGGGGCCGGGGTGGGGGGCCGGACGGGCGCACGGACCGATGGAGACAAAGAGCGGGGGGCCGGGGCCCCGGGGGGGCCGGCGCTGCAGCCTACCTCGATGCAGAGGATTTTGGAGCCGGCGGGCACCCAGACCAGGGGCATCCGGCCGCTGGGGTGAGCCGGGACCTGCTGCAACTGCATGGCAAAGCCCCCGCCGCCCGCCCGCCCGCCCGCCCAGCCCGCCGATGCCCGCTGCTGCTGCTGCCCGCTGCTGCTGCTGCTGCTGCTGCTGATGCCGCTGATGATGCCGCCGCCGAGCCTCTTTGGAAGCCAGGCACATGGGCACGCGCACACACACTCACACTCACACCCTCTCTCTCTCACACACACACACCCCACACCAGACACTCTCTTTCTCTCTCTCTCTCTCTCTCTCTCTCTCTCTCTCTCTCACACACACACACACACACCGCACACTGTCTTCTCTCTTGTCTTTCTCAAACACACACCATACACTGTCCTCTCTCTCTCTCTCTCTCTCTCTCTCACACACACACACACACACACAAACACACACCATACACTCTCTTTTCTCTCTAACACACACACACACACTATACACTCTCTTCTCTCTCTCTCTGCCACTCTCACACACACCATACACTGTCTTCTCTCTGTCTCTCTCACACACACACCGTACACTCTCTTTTCTCTCTAACACACACACACACACACACCATGCACTCTTTTTTCTCTCTAACACACACACACATACCCCCTCTCTCTCTCTGTCTCTCTCTTACACATACCATACACTCTCTTTTCTCTCTAACACACACACACACTATACACTCTCTTCTCTTTCTCTCTGCCACTCTCACACACACCATACACTGTCTTCTCTCTCTGTCTCTCACACACACACACACCATACACTCTCTTATCTCTCTAACACACACACATACCCTCTCTGTCTCTCTCTCTCTCTGTCTTTCTCTTACACACACCATACACTGTCTTCTCCTTCTGTCTCTCATACACACACCGTACACTCTCTTTTTTCTCTTTCTGTCTCTGTCACACACACACACCACACACTCCTTTCTCTCAAGCACACAAACACACATGCAAACACAGACACGTTCACACACACACACACACACACACACACACACACACACACACACACAGTCCCTGGGCTCGGCAGGCTGAAGGTATCAGAGCTGGCAAGAGGAGGAGAAGGAGGAGAGGCCAGCGGCGGAGGGTAGGGTGGAGGGGCGGAGGGGTGGGCGTTTGAAAGGAGGTGGAAGGGGTAGGGGGTGGCAGGTTCAGTTCTTCCTCCAAGGTCCAGTGGGGACCGGGAAGCCGGGACAGAGAGAGGGTGCGTCTCTCTCACTAGGTCTCTCACGGACGCTGGGCCGGCAGGCTCGAACAAAAGCAGAAGCCGGTTCCTTCCTCTCGTTCTCAGAATAATAATAGTATTTGGAAGGTGCCTTTATCATCATCATCAATCGTCTTTTTTGAGCACATACCGTGTGCAGAGCACCGTACCATGAGCCAAGCATCGTACTGATTGTTGGGGGTAAATACATTCATTCAATCGTATTTATTGACCACTTACTGTGTGCAGAGCATTGTACTAAGCGCTTGGAAGAGTGCAAGATAACAATAAACGGGCACATTTCCTGCCCTCACGAGCTTACATGACCCATCACACTTAGGCAGGACTTAGGAGCTCACAGTCTTAGGAAGAGGAAGAACAGGTATTTAGTTGCCATTGTACAGATGAGGAAACCGAGGCCCAGAAAAGTTAAGTGATTTGATCGGGGTCACGTGGCAGGCAAATGGCACAGCATTGCTCCCTGCCCCCTGGCAGCCTGGCCCAGCAGCCCCCAAGACTCCAGTGGGAAGCCTTTCTTGCTGCTGAGCTCTCTCCCAATCAATCATTCAATCAATCATATTCATTAGCATCTACTGGCGGCAGAATGATGATATGGCTAGCACTGTACTATAATGCTTGTGAGAGACCCAAGAAGCAAGATATATAATCTGCCCTCAGGGTTTTTACAGTCTAATGAGGGAGGCCATCATTATTATCATCATCATCATCATCATCAATCGTATTTATTGAGTGCTTACTGTGTGCAGGGCACTGTACTAAGCGCTTGGGAAGTACAAGTTGGCAACATATTATTGTAGTCATTATTATTATTGTTATTATTATGTTTGTCATTACAATGTAGTGAGCATTCAATAAATACTGACGATGCTTACTATGTGTCAAGCACTTTTCTAAGCACTGGGGTAGATACAAGTTAATCAGGTTGGACACAGTCCCCCTCCCACAAATGGGGGTCACAGTCTAAGTAGGAGGGAGAACAGGCATTGACTCCCCAATTTACATCATAAATTAACTCTCAACCCCATCTCATGTCACAGTGACCTACCAGTCCATTCTAATATTTATGTATCTATCTATACCTTCTCCCAGCTGGTCTATGTATGTATAATCAACTGTACAATCATGAATTCTGCTTACTTAGTGTGAAAATATTTTTGTTTGTCTTCCCCATTAGAGTGTATGCTCCTTGTAGGCAAGGAATGTGTCTCTGGCTATAGTTTCCAAAGCGCTTGATACAAGTGTATTGCCATCAGTGAACTCTTAATAAAATCTCACTACTTCCATTTATAAATAGTGGGAGCAGGAGGAGGAACCAGGCTGGAACAGGTAATAGTGCCAAAACATCAGGGTGGACTAAGTGAATAATAATTGGAAGTACACTTGAGCATACATAAATCCATAAGTGCTAGGTGTAGCTATTGGGTTCGTACGATTTAGGATGTTGGAAATTAATTAGGAAAAATTTCCTGGAGGAGACTGGATTTGAAGAAGGCTTTGAAGATGGAGATAGCTGTAGGTATTCTGGCAGATTTGAGGAGGGTGGGAGGGAGATCTGTGAACAAAAGGCTTGAGAGAGGAGAACTGAGAGTGAGGTATAGTAAAAAGCATAGTTTGCGATGAGTGAAGAGGCAACAGAGGAATAGCAGACAAAGAACGCTGATATGAATGATGGGAAGAAGTGGTAGAAAGCCTTGAATCAGTCAGTCAATCAGTTGTATTTATTGAGCATTCACATTGTACTAAGCACTTGGGAGAATACAATGGTTAAGAGGATCTGAGGTGTGTAGCCATTGGAGGTTTTGGATCTTGTCATACCCTAGCCTGAGCACACACCACAATCCTCTGGTGAAGTTTCCACTCCTTTGGGACTCCCAAAATAGGGATCAGGGGATGCCTCTCATCCCAGTCACTCACCTTCTTTGCGCAGTTAATCCCACTGCTCATCCTCAGGCATGCAGCTACTCTTGGGATGATATGGATTTTGGAGAAAGCCAATCACATCAACTCAGCTGTCCTCCAGACCCCAATCCATGGCCGGAGGGCTTCCTGCTCCATGCCCTGGCCGTGGCCCAGAGCCCCCCAAGGACGGGGTGGACCCCAACATTACCAGCAGACTAACTGGAGGGGCAAGGAGAAGGCGCCTGCAGTACAAAGGTGGTGGATGGCTTCTTGACTCTCTCTGCTTAGAGAAATGCCCCCCACCCCAACCCTGCCAGTGTCCATGCCAGCTGGGCACAGGAGAGGCAGCTGGGTTTCCATTTTGAGCCACCCTGGTGGTTGGCCTCATCCACCACCTGGGAGAACTCTAAAGTGAGACAAGGCAGGGCTGTGGCCCAGCATAGGGGACAAGATACCTTCTCCTTCCTCCCAACATCCAGCTATTGTAGTTTAGTGGAAAGAGCACAGGCTTGGGAGTCAGAGGACGTGGGTTCTAATCCTGGCTTGGCCACTTGTCTGCTGTGTGACCTCGAGCAAGCCACTTAACTTCCCTGTGCCTCAATTACCTCATCTGTAAAATGGGGACTATGACTGTGAGCCCTACATGGGACAACCTGATTACCTTGTATCTGCCCCGGTGCTTAGAATAGTGCTTGGCATGTAGTAAGTGCTTAACAAACACCATAATAATAATAATAATATCATTGATAATTAATAATATATTATTATTATTAATTCCATCAACTGAAATGGGAACCTCAATGCAGAAAGGAACTGTGGCACCACAGTCCTCAGGGGCTTCTCAGGGGGTATCCCACCCTGCAACTCACTGTGCTTCTCATCCCTGTATCTTCTACTTATAGGGGTTGGGAATGTCAGGGCCCCTGTGGGAGGAGAGGGGTGGGAAGGAAAGGAATAAACCATTTAGCCATGAGGAAAGTGAGTCAGAAAACAGCCTCAGTGATATGCTCAAGAGAGTTGGTGGCTGAATCCAGAGCAAAACACAAGCCTTTTCCTGCCCATTCTGCTTTTTGTATCTCCTTCTTTAGACTCAAGTGAATTTTCCAGGAAAAGAGTAATGGAAGGTAAATCCAAGAGCCCAGTCCACATTTCCAATGGGCTGTAATGCCACCCAGTAAGTCCTCCCCATGCCAATGTAAATGACAGAAACTGATGGGGCCAGAACAGATACATGAGATTTTAAAAACAAGACACCAAACAAATGTAAATATGACCTGATTGATTCAGGAGGCAGGATGAGTCTGGCTTTCACCAGAGATTCAGGACAGCATCAAACCCTTTTCCCCTCAAGCTGGCCTAGGGTATGAGAGTTAACCTGGTAGTGACCGCAACTTAAAAGTTGTCACCAAATTCTTCTACCTAAGCAGTGCGCTGTCCAAAGATGCGTGGATAGGCAAAGAGAATTCACAGAATCATAAAAGGCCAACGGGACTTCCAGAAGAGGGCAACCCAGTTCAATTTCATTCATTCATTCAATCATATTTATTGAGCGCTTATTGTGTGCAAAGCATTGTAATAAGGGCCTGGAAAGTGTATGGAAAGGGACATCAATCTCCATACCAAGTTGAAGGTTTATTGGTCTGTGGTGACATCCAAACTCTTATGTGGTTATAGTAGCTGAACCTACTGCAGAAGACGCATCCAGCTTCTAGAGGGGGTTCACCTGCAACATATATACAAACCATCCTCACCATCAGGTGGAAGGACAAGACTGCCAACAATGATACCCTGGAACACAGTCAGAACCACAGCACTGAAATAATACTTCGGCAACATCTCTCTGCGGGGTAGGACATGTGAGAAGCCTGGATGACAGCAGGATACCTAAGTAGTTGGTGTCTAGTGAACTGAGAGGGGGCACGTGTAAGCCAGAAGGGCAGAATAAATTATCTAAAGACCCCGGAAGCACAGTCGACAGTGGGGATTTAGCAGTGGATTTTTCGAGGACTACTGCAGTAATGGAAACAGCAGCCTAGCAGGCAGCCCCCAAGAAAGGTTCTTTTGGGAAGGGCAAAGAATGCAGGAGGAAGCGTTGGTCACACGCCAGCCCGCTCGGCCTTAGTCACAATCGGTGATATTTATTGAGCATTGACTGTGCGCAGAGCACTGTACCAAGCGCTTGAGAGAGTACTGTATACCAGAGTTGGTAGATATGATCCCTGTCCACGAGGAGCTTACTTTCTAGAGAGAGCTTAGAGTCTTACAGTCTGGTTTACAAGGAAAGGATCCTACCATCAGCAGCAGCATCTTTGCAAATGAAGAACAGCTGGAGATTATATATGGTTCACTCCCACCACAAAAGGGTCAGGGGACTCACATCCCAAGGGGTACTATCCCCTAGCTTTGGGCCCACCCCTCCCTGGGCTGCAGTCTCATGCCAAAAAATCCCAGAGCTGTTGACACAGAATGTTCATTTACATATAACATTACACCGTTTGTGCACTGAGCTCATCCAGTCTCTTGGTGTGTGGTAGAAGCCTAGTGAATTTGAGTGGCTGACGGCAATTGCATTTGGGCCCTTATTTGGGCTGACCAACTCAGCCCCAGAGTGGATTTTGGAGCCATCTGTTGAAACTCAGACCATCGGAGGTCACAGGTAGCGTCCTTGGTGGCCAGTGTGGAGATGAAGCAGGGAAGACCTGCTGACCAAAAGAACTCCCTTCTGGTCATGGCTCATGAATTCAGCTGCCCTCTTTACACAGAGGATTCCCAAATTAACCTCTTCGGCCCTGACCTCTCCCTTGTTTTGAAGTCCATGTTTCCTCTTGCCTTCAGGACATTTCTAACCTTGATGTCCCGTTGACACCTCCAACTAAACATGTCCAAAACAAAACTCCTTATCGTCCCACTCAAACTCTGTGCTCCCCATGTCTTTCCCATCCCTGTAGACAGCATCACTATCCTCCTTATCTCACAAGCCCATAACCTCGACATTATTCTTGACTCATTCCTCTCGTACAACCAACATATTTAATCTGTCACCAAATCCTGTCAGTTATACCTTCACAATATTGCTAGAATCCACTCCATCTGATAATAAAAATAACTGAGGTATTTGTTAAGCACTTACTATGTCACAGGCACTGTAGTAAGTGCTGGGGTGGATGCAAGCCAATTGGGTTGGACACCGTCTTTGTCCCACATTGGACTCACAATCTTAATCTCCATTTTACAGATGAGGGAACTGACACACAGAGAAGTGAAGAGTCTTGCCTAAGGTCTCCCAGCAGACAAGTTGCAGAGTCAGAATTAGAACCCAGGTCCTTCTGATTCCCACGCCTGTGCTCTATCCACTAGACAATGCTGTTTCAAACTGGTACTATGCTGAGCCAAGTACTAATCCTTGACTATTCCATCTGACTCCCTGCTGACCTCCCTGCCTCCTGTCTCTTCCCCCTCCAATCCATACTTCACTCTGCTGCCTCAATCATTTTTCCAAAATAACATTTCGTATCTTCCCACTCCTCAGCAATCTCAATCCACCTCCGCATCAAACAGAAGCTTCTTGTCATTGACTTTGGAGCACTCAAACATCTTGGATCTGTTACCCTTGCACTTGGATCTGTACCCTTTAGGCATTGATATTCACCCCACCCTCAGCCCCACAATACTCATGTACATATTTATAATTTATAGATAAATCAAAATATAAAAGGTGGGGGAGAAGGAAGGGGTTGGAGAGTTTCAGGCCAGAGGGAGGATGACAGCAAGGCAGAGAGAACTGGAAGGAAACCCTCCTTGGCCCCATGACTGCACGACTTAGTGACATAAGCCCTAGAACCTGCATCACCCAGTCATTGCCCTAGAGATCCCCAGCCTAGTGGGGGAACTCGAAGTCACAGGGAATGGGATGCAGAAGCTGGCACAGGGGCAGGGCATCCCTCAGGCTTCCAACAGAGAAGCGGGAATGATCTCCCGGCCTGGCTGAGGCTGTCGGGCATAACCTTGGGGGCTTTGATCCCTAGCAGAGATCAGAGCCGGTTTTGTTAGCCACCTATCATTTGAGGTTGTGGAATCTAGAACCAGGATTGAATAGCCACACCCACCAGCACCACCTGAACATCGGAACTATAAGTGACGTATACAGGTCATCGGTCAAGGCCATCAAATATAGGGGGAGAGGTCTGGTTGCTCGGCATCTTCCAAGGGCATTACAGATGTCCACTGATTAGTAATGTTATATTTGGTAGCTGTATAGCAATAAGTTACACACACATGTGCAAACACACACACACACACACACACACACACACACACACACACACACACTCCCACCTACCCACAGACTGTACAGTTCTCAGCTCCCAGGGGTTGGATTTGCTACGTTTTTTTCACTCAGTAGGCCAGGTGTTCCCGGAAAATTGAGGCTCGTTAAATAAAGGTCTGGGCAGATTGACACACACACTCCATAGATAAATATCTTGGAAGCAGCACGCCACTTAGACCTGCTCAGCCAATCAAGTAGCGGGACCAGTCATACTCTCTGAACCCTACAATTTTGCGTACCCAGGTGCTTTGAATAGTGGAAATTACAGCATTTAGGGAGCTGTGCTGTTGCACTTGGACTGTTCCACTTCCAGGATGTGTGGGGGAGATGGAGGGAATGAAAATTAAACAGAGCTGCTTTCTCTCTCACTCTCTGTCTTTCTCCTTCTCTCTCCCTCTCCCCCCCT
Source organism: Tachyglossus aculeatus (assembly GCF_015852505.1). Classification (NCBI taxonomy): domain Eukaryota; kingdom Metazoa; phylum Chordata; class Mammalia; order Monotremata; family Tachyglossidae; genus Tachyglossus; species Tachyglossus aculeatus. Next base: position 72,226,112 of record NC_052070.1, read on the forward strand.
CTCTCCCTCCCTCTCTCCTGTTTTTCTTTGTCTTTCCTCTCTCACATGAGTCTCTTTTCATCTCTTCTCAGGGTAGTAACATATGCTTCAGACTTCTTGTGCCTTTCTCTGTTAGCTATTTACAATGGAATAGATTTCCTAACCCTTGACTTCCTAGGCATGTCCCACTACCCAACTCAGGTCTTCCTTAAATTGAATTACTCAACTCCTGGCAAAGGAGGGAAGTGGGGCAAGGATTAAAGCTCCCAGAAAACACTTCTCCTCCCTGCTTCTGCTTCATCACAGGCTCATCACAGTTCCTGGCTCCCTGCTCAGGATCGCTGAAATCTGACTGTCAAATGAAAGGATGGTTCTTGAGTGGGGACCTGGAGGGAATGGGTGGAATATGGATTTCCCCTTCTGAGGTTACACAGGGCTTCCTACAGGGTGAACTGAGAGCTGCTGGCCTCTGTTAGGGAACTTTCCCTTATCATCAAGATGGCTGAACCCTGGATTTCCAACACCCTTGTCCAGCTTTAGCCAATGGAATGAAATGGAGAGAAAGGGAGGTTAGGCCTTAGGGTAGGCTGGACCCGCAGCACAGGGAACTGCAACAAACAAGGTCTGCCCGAATGAAACAACCCAGCCCCTGAGCAAGGGGTGTGGCTCTGGTCCAAAGGCTTTTGGGTCTCCAGCTGACCCACGAAGTAACTGAGTCCCACTACCTTCCTCTCTGAGAAGCCAAGCCATCTTCTTCATCTCCTGGAGAGAGCCACCGCTTCCAGGATTTCCAAGGGGAAGGCCTCCTGCCTGAAGACCATGGTGGATTTTAAAACAAGCCATGCAGTAAGAACAGCAGCACGTGATGCCATGACATGTATAGTACCTCAAAAAAAGAGCCTACATCTGCAGTTTTCCCAGTTTCCCTATAGCATCCATTAGTAGTAGGGAATGAAAATAGGACTCAGTTGTAACAGCCCTCCTCTTTGTAGTTGATCTGTTGTTGAGGGCTGTTGAGGACTGTCGAGGGGGAGGGCATCCTATTTTCATTCCCTTCTAATCTTTCCTGTGGTCCTCACCAGGCCTCTCCTGCTCCCTCCCTCCCTCCTTCCTCATCAGCCACTCTGCAGAATGGTAGGTTCTTCCACCATTTCCCTGTTCTGAGCATCAGCCACGCCCTCTGCCCTGTTTTACCAGCCTGTCTACACAATTTCCACTGGAAGCTATTTTAGGATACCATGACTGGGGCTAGATCGCCAAGGTGTGGCTTGACATCAAACAAGAGAACCAGAGAGTGTAGAAAGCATCGGAGAGGCAATATTCAACCTGCATAGCATGACCTGAACTGTCTTGGCCTTAAGAAGGTAAGCAGAATGAATTCTAATTATAATAACCTAGACATTTTATTGCCTAGTGTTGTTGCCACACTTTCAATTACAGGTTGGTCATTCCTAGCCTGGCTTTATTATGATTTTCATTATTATGCCCATTAAGTGCTTACTATGTGCCCAGCACTGTTCTAAGTGCTGGGGTAGATACAAGATTGTGAGCCTGTTGTTGGGTTGGGACCATCTCTACATGTTGCCATCTTGTACTTCCCAAGCACTTAGTACAGTGCTCTGCACACAGTAAGCGCTCAATAAATACGATTGAATGAATGAATGAAAAGTTGATTCGATTGGACACAGTTCCTCTCCCACGTGGTGCTTACAGTCCAAAAGGGAGTAGCATTTCATCCCCATTTTACAGATGAGGTAATGGAGGCACAGAGATGTTAAATGACTTGCCCAAGATCACCCAGCAGACTCGTGGCAGAGCCGGGCTTGGAACCCAGATCCTCTGACTCCAAGGTTTGTGCTCTTTCCACAAGGCCACACTGACTTGAACTCCTCTGCCTCTTTTAGTGCAAACCTGAGGAGTAGAGGCAGAGTGTTCAGGGAATGAAGGGAAGGAGGTGAAGATGAAATTTACTTATTGATGTGAAAGACTTTGGGATTATCCATTCAGAGAGCTGAAAGAGTTCCTAAGAGGTCCCTTGGTCCAATTCCCTGCTTCTAGGCAGCTGAATGACTAAACTATCCAGGACAGATGGTTGTGCATTTTATTCTTAAAGGTCTCCAGGGGCCAAGGCGTCACAACCCGTCTTGGTAGCCTGTTCCAGTGTTTTCACAACGTGGCGGTCACGACGCTTGTCCTTTTGTCCAACAAAATATCTCCCGCTTAATTTCCTCTTGCCTGACCCTCTGGGGACAGTGAAAGCAACTGGCCAACTTCCTTTTAATAAAAACTCTTGAAGGCATTTATTAAGTCTCTCCTTAGCCTTCTCTTCTCCTGCCTACCCAACTCATGATTCCTTTCATCTCCCCATAGAGTATGTATTGTCCATTTTTGCTCTGCTTTTGGTCCAGGGAGAAAAGCACTGCCGTGGGAATCAGGAGGCCTGCGCTCTATTCCCAATTCTCCCTTGGGACTATCAGAGGTGAAGAGTACTGACCAAAGGGCCACACAGGGCCTAGGATCAAGTGGACAGGCCCAGCATGAGCCCTAAAAAGTAGCTGGCTGAAATGAACGGCAAAGATCACAATGGCTTTCCAAACCTCCTCCCTTCTGGGTCAAGGTACTAGTCAATCAATCAATCAATCAATCACATTTATTGAGCGCTTACTATGTGCAGAGCACTGTACTAAGCGCTTGGGAAGTACAAATTGGCAACACGTAGAGACAGTCCCTACCCAACAGTGGGCTCACAGTCTAAAAGGGGGAGACAGAGAACAGAACCAAACATACCAACAAAATTAAATAAATAGGATAGAAATGTACAAGTAAAATAAATAAATAAAGAAATAAATAGAGTAATAAATATGTACAACCATATATACATATATACAGGTGCTGTGGGGAAGGGAAGGAGGTAAGATGGGGGGATGGAGAGGGGGACGAGGGGGAGAGGAAGGAAGGGGCTCAGTCTGGGAAGGCCTCCTGGAGGAGGTGAGCTCTTAGCAGGGCCTTGAAGGGAGGAAGAGAGCTAGCTTGGCGGAGGGGCAGAGGGAGGGCATTCCAGGCCCGGGGGATGACGTGGGCCGGGGGTCGACGGCGGGACAGGCGAGAACGAGGTACAGTGAGGAGATTAGCGGCAGAGGAGCGGAGGGTGCTAGGGCACAGGATCGGCCTCAGGCTGCAGTCACTTTGGCTATAAATAGGTCTTGCGTGTAAAAACCTCTATGTGTTCTTCACAATGTGCCCCACCCCGTCCACCTATACAATCGATGCATTCCAAGTCCCATCTTCCTAGGCAAGCCACTGGCATTCTCTCATCAATTCCTCTGGCTGGGTTCTTGGTCCTTGCTTCCCTGTCATTCCCGACCATCCTCATGGAGTAGGGCTCCATCCTCATTTTCCATCCCTTTAATCATTTCTGTTGCTTTTCTCTGGACCCTGCCCTGTGTTTCTACACCCTGTTGGAAGTATGTTTAATAATAACAATTATGCCATTTGTTAAGCACTTACTATGTGCAAAACACTGTTCTAAGCACTGGGGAGGATACAAGGTGATTAGGTTGTCCCACGTGGGGCTTACAGTCTTAATCCCCATTTTACAGATGAGGTGACTGAGGCACAGAGAAGTCAAGTGACTTGCCCAAAGTCACACAGCTGACAATTGGTGGAGCCGGGATTTGAACCCATGACTCCCAAGCCCGTGCTCTTTCCATTGAGCCATGCTACTTCTCTTTTATTGTTTATTCACTGTTTATTGTTGTATTGTACTCTCCCAAGCACTTAGCACAGTGCTCTGCACACAATAAATGCTCAGTAAATATGATTGACTGACTGACTGACTGAAAGTGCCTAGACCCAAGGCTAATAAGAGTCTGGTTAGTAGACTATAGTGAGGAATTGCTGCCCTCGCCTTACATTTTTTTAAGATATTTGTTAAGCCCTGGATATAGTCCAAGTCCTACATGGGGCTCACAATCTTAAGCCCCACTTTACAGATGAGGGAACTGAGGCACAGAGAAGTGAAGTGACTTGACCAGGGTCCCACAGCAGACAAGTGGCAGAACAGGGTTTAGAACTCAGGTCCTTCTGACTCCCATTCATGGCACATTCCTGTTCACAGCTCAACCAAGTCTCCCCCCTCTAGACTGTAAGGTTGTTGTAGGTAGGCAATGTGTCTGTTTATTCATTCAGTCGTATTTATTGAGCACTTACTGTGTGCAAAGCACTGTACTAAATGCTTATTCTTGTATTGTACCCTCTCAAGCACTTAGTACAGTGCTCTACACACAGTAAGAGCTCAATAAATGCAATTGAATGCATGAATGAATGAATGAATGAAAGTTGATCATTGATAGTTTATTTCTGACTGTTTGTGAGCAGGCACATGTGGAGGGCTGAAACCACGGGAGCTGAATCCAGGTTACAGAGCAGCTGAGGGGCGGAGAGGATGCTAACCCTTTCCTAGCTGGGTAAACTGAGAGATTAACTGTGGGGCTAACTGTCCCATATGCTCAAGTCCACTGCCTGGTCGCCAGAGTTAACTCCTCAGTCTGCCTGACCACCTACTTGAGACCCCCCAAATCAAACCACGGGCTAGAAGTAGCCAACAGATTGACCAACCTATTTTGCCCCTTTGGGATGCTTTCTTGCCCAGTGCCCATCCTGAGGCAAGACACCCGTCATATTCTCCCACCCCGCCCAGAATTCCTTTTCTCTTATTAGCTGCCATTCATTTAGCTGCCAGAAAGTCAGAAAAAAATATGCAGATTGAACTCCCTTTTGGTAATTGTGTACTTGTCATTGCTAATAAACATATTTCATGTCAAAGTCGAGCCTTTTGTGTACCAGGTGGGGGAGAGATTGGGCCCCTGCTGAATGGAACATAAAAGCAGCAGCAGTAAATAATAAAACATGCTGAGCAATTCCTTTTACAGCTTCCCAACCAGTCCTCTGGCCCCTCCCCTCCTTTCATCAGCTCCACAGAAGGAAATCTTTCCCCTTCTCTAATAATAACTTCTTCTGTGTGGAGAGACCAAATTGGGGGGTCTTAGCTCAGGTGAAGCTGTCCCTGAGAGCAGTGAGAACCCATCTATGCACAGGCTTCAGAGTCCCGCTGGCTGGCTGATGTTCTGGGGAGATCTCAAAGCACTTAGTCCCGGGCACCTCCTGCCCACCCTACCCCCTGGAAGTTGGTTTAAGGAAACACTGAACACTGGTTATTTGGATCCAAGGGAGGAAATGGATTTTGCTCCAAGAACTCTCGGAGCCCTGCCTCAAGCCTGCAGACCATAGCTGAGCCTGCCAATAATAATAGATAATTGTGGTATTTGTGCCACTCGAGCAAGTCCTCTCCTCATTTTTAATCTTGGACAAACATTTCTGTTAGGCTTCATTCCAGTGGCAGAGCCAGGTAAGGGTGGAAAGGGCCATGGAGCTGGGAACCAGCACTCCTGGGTCCTCGCTTTGGCGGTACCTCATGAATATGTTGCCAACTTGTACTTCCCAAGTGCTTAGTACAGTGCTCTGCACACAGTAAGTGCTCAATAAATACGATTGAATGAATGAATGAATGAATCCCCCTGTAACCTGGGTCAGCTTCTCCCTGAGCTCTGGGCTAGTCACCTTTTGTTCATTCATTCAATTGCATTTATTAAGCACTCACAGTGTGCAAAGCACTGAACTAAGTGCTTGGGAAAGTACAACACAACAACAAACAGACACATTCCCTGCCCATAACGAGCTTCCAGGCTAGACGGGGAGACAGACATTCAAATGCATAAACAAATTAATTAATTAATTACAGATATATACATATGTGTTTTGGGGATGGGATGGAGGATGAATGAAGGGAGCAAGTCAGGGATACACAGAAGGGAGTGGGAGATGAGGAGAGGAGAGCTTAGGGAAGGCTTCTTGGAGGAGATGTGCCTTCAGTATGGCTTTGAAAGGGGAGGAGAGAAATGATCTGTCTGATGTGAGGAGGGAGGGCAATCCAGGCCAGAGGCAGGATGTGGGCGAGAGGTTGGTGGCAAGATAGGCGAGATCGAGGTACAGTAAGAAGGTTAGCATTAGAGGAATGAAGTGTGTGGGCTGGGTTGTAGTAGGAGAGTAGTGAGGTGAGGTAGGAGGGAGCAAGGTGATTGAGTGATTTAAAGCTAAAGGTGAGGAGTTTTTGTTTGATGCAGAGGTGGATGGGCAACCACTGGAGGTTCTTGAGGACTGAGGAAGCATGGTCTGAACATTTTTGAAGGAAAATGATTCAGGCAGCAGAGTGGAGAATGGACTGGACTGGGGAGAGTCAGGAGGCTGGGAGGTCAGCAAGGGGGCTGATACAATAATCAAGGTGGGTTAGGATAAGTGCTTGCATTAATGTGGTAGCAGTTTGGATGGAGAGGAAAGAGTGGATTTTAGCTATGTTGCGAAAGTAGAACTGACACCTATGAAATGAGGATGAGCCATGTGCCCAGGAATATTCTGAAGTTTCATGACCAGGGTTTGGGGATCCTTCAGAGTCAGAGGGATCGTCTCAGGTTCATAACCTTATTAGGCTGGTTTCAGGCCTTTAACAATAGCCTGCTCTAAAGGCATAGGTAATGAGGCCCACTTAGACCTGAGAGTTCCCACTCCTACCTGTGATTTGGAGAAAATCCATTTACCAAGGCACTGTCTCCCTTAGACGTCAACCACCAAATGTCCTCCGGTGCTAACAAGGCTATGAATGACCAGGAAGTGGAGGCAGAGCGTGTGATAGTGGACTGTCACATTTGGACTAGCCTGCTCCTTAGTGGTGGCAGACGCAGCATTTCCTGTAGGGACCAAAAGGTGACTCAGCTTTCTCTTTGAGCTTCAATCACCCAGGGTTCATAATAATAATAATAATAATGGTATTTGTTAAGCACTTACTATGTGGCAAGCACTGTCCTAAACACTGGGAAAGATACAAGGTAATCAGATTGGACACAGTCCCAGTCACCACCTTCATCCCCATTTTACAGATGAGGGAACTGAATAATAACAATAATAATAATAATTGTGGTATTTGTCAAGTGTTTACTGTGTGCCAGGCACTGTAATAAACAATGGGGTGGATACAAGCAAATCAGGTTGGACATAGTCCCTTGTCCCACTTGGGGTTCATCATCCCCATTTTGCAGATGAGGGAACTGAAGCACGGTGAATTTAAGTGACTTGTCCAAGGACACACAGCAGACAAGCAGCAGAACTGTGATTAGAACTTAGGTCCTTCTAATTCCCAGGCCCATGCTCTATCTACTAAGCCTTGCAACTGCCCTGTTGGTTTCAGCCACCTTCTTGCCTGGGTCAGACGCACACTAGGGCCCTAGGGGAATAGAGAGGTTGGGATTCAGACTCTGAAAAGGGCACGAACAAATGAGCCAGTGACTGTGGGTCCCCTCAGACAGCGCTGAGAAGGTCAGCAGATACCTACATCAGTCCACTGAACAACGGGGGTCTCTGGGCTGTGCTGGGAGGATGAGGTGGCTGATTAGGCTGAGAGGTAGACAAAAGATGGGAGAGACCAGAATCTCCGTCAAGCAATCAATCGATCAGTGGTATTTACTGCACATTTACTATATGCAGAGCTCTGTATTAAGTGTTTGGGAGAGTGCACTGCAATACAATTCGTAGAAATGTTCCCTGTCCACAAAGAGCTTACAGTCTAGAGGGAGAGGCAGACTTTAAAACAAATTAAGGATAGGTACATAAGTGTTGTGGAGTTGAGAGTAGGGTGAATAGCAAGTGCTTAAAGGTTACAGATCCAATTGCATAGATGACACAGAAGGAAGAGGGAAAAGGAGAAATGAAGGTTTAGTTGGGGAAGTCCTCTTGGAGGAGATTCATTCATTCATTCATTCAATCATATTTATTGAGTGCTTACTGTGTGCAGATCACTGTACTAAGCACTTGGGAAGTACAAGTTGGCAACATATAGAGACGGTCCCTACCTAGAAGATGTGTTTTAACAAGGCTTGGAAAGTAGGAAGAGTGTTGTCCGTCATGTATGAATGAATGAATTAATCAATGGTAATTATTGAGTGCTTACTGTGTGTAGAGCACTGACCCAAGCGCTTGGGAGAGTGGAATAGAGCAGAGTTGGTAGATATGTTCCCTGTCCACAACAAGCTTACAGTCTAGAGGAGAGACCGACAGTGATATGCATAGCTTATAAAATACAACTTACAGACATGTACATTAGTGCTTTGGGGTTGAGGATGGGGCAAATACCAAATTCCTAAAGCTCACATATCTGTCCTAGTGGGTGATGGGAAAGATAAAAATGAGCTTGGGTCAGGAAGCTTTGATCCGAGAGGGAGGGTCAAACGCACGACCTAGAGGATAGAGCTCGGGCCTGGGAATCAGAAGGACCTGGTTTCTAATCCCAGCTCGGCCACCTGTCTACCGTGTGAGCTTGGGCAAGTCACTTCACTTCTCTGGGCCTCTGTTACCTCATCTGTAAAAATAGAGATTAAGACCGTGAGCCCCACATGGGAAAGGGACTATGTCCAACCTGACTAGCATGTGCTTAATACAGTACCTGGCATCTGATAAGCACTTGATAAATATCATAAAAAAAGAGTCGTAATTTCTCTTTCCCAGAAAGGGTAGAGGAGTAATCCCACACCTTTCACCCACAAAGAGGCAGTGTGGTGTCTGCCGGTTGGATAATGGTCTACACAATAGAGAGCCAGCAGCTGGACCTAAAAGCCCCAATTATCCAGAACCCCACTTGTTATCTCCATTACCCAGAGAGCTGAAAGCAGCCCTATTCTGCAGCCATCACCCCTGCCTGGATCCCTAATTTAGAGGGGTAACAGCAGAGCATTCAGGTGCTTTTACTCCTCCTTTAGTGATACGGAGAATCCACTGCCCACTGAGCTTCCCCCTAATTGTGCCACCCTCGTTAAGCTCCATGGAAGATTTCTCCTTTGAACAGCTTAATTCCTCTTCACAGTTCATTATGATTTCACTTGGCCTCACGGTAAACAGCTTATTCTCCTCCTGTTTGGGATTCCTAAACTTCCACGGTACTTCGGCTCTTCCTAGGAATATCTGGGTGTTTCTGAGTTTGGGGGAAGAGGAGGGGTAGAAGATGGAGAGGCTAAGGTGCTCATTCTATTTGGGAAGGAGGGTGATCTGCTTCAGAACCAACTAACTCTCTACTAGGTTTCTGTGGTTTGAACCTTGTGTGTCTTTCAGGTGCTGTGTCTCCCTGCCTCCCTGGTGCTTTATGCTTATCTTAATGTTTTGACCTGTCTCCCATATTAGACGTGAGAAGCAGCATGGTCTTGTGAAAGCATAGGCTTGGGAGTCAGAATACCTGGGTTCTAACCTTGGTTCTGCCAATTGCTTACTACGTGATCTTGGGCAAATCACAACTTCTCTGTGCCTCCGTTACCTCATCTGTAAATTGGGGATTAAATTCTCCTCCATCCAACTCAGATTATGAGTCCCATGTGGGACAGGGACTATGACCCACCTGATTATCTTATAGCTACCCCAGTGCTTGACACAGGGTAAGTGCTTAACAAATACCGTTTTTAAAAAAAGCTTCTTGAGGACAAGGACGGATCACAGTACCCATTACAGTCCTCATTTGATGGTAACTGAATGAGTCCATGCACAGGACTTATGGAGGAGGGGAGTGAAAACAGGCTAATGAACATTTTGCCTGCATTAAAGGATGGTGGGAATGTTGACCTCTCCTCAAGTCGACCCTGAGGCCAGTGGAGAGCTAGAATCAGGAACTGAGCCTGGTGTCATGGTCAGGGAAGACCCCAGAACGAGACCAGTAGGGAGAAGCTGGGTGGTGTGGTGGAGGTGTCAGAGCTAAGATTTGCATAAACCCAAGGTGAGAAAAGCAAGAAGGAAACGGGTACAAGTTGGAGCACCATCGGCCAATCTGTGTCGGGAGCCTGGGCTTTGAATAACCCAGAGAGTTTGGGGTCAGGATTGAGATAAATGGCCAGAGCCACGAGTCAGAGCAGCTTGCTCCTGGGCTGCCCACGCTCTGCTTAGCTGCAACCTGTGAACTGGCCTCTTGACATTCACGTTCCCCTTTCTTGCTGATGAACAAATACCCAGAGTGGACCTAGATCCCTTCCCTCGGAAATGGCCCACAGCTTGCTGCCCAAGGGCTGGACACAGACCCTTCCTGGTCACAGCAGAGAAAGAAAGCCAGAAAGAAAACACTGACTGCTCTGTCAAGGGCATGTCACTGACTCACTCTGAGCCTCAGTTTCCCCATATCTCCCGACGTGACAACTCCCACCTAAAAGGGGTTTTGAGAGACCTTGCCTTAGCAAAGCCCCAGAAGAACCCCCATAGACAAAAGTTGCTCTCATATTAAGCACAAGCCACCGCTTTAATCCTCCCGGGGGATTAATTATATTCAGTCCTAAGGGGTAGGAGTTTGTTTTTATGAAAATTACCTATTAATGCAAAGGATAAAACGTCCTAGCCTGAGGCTGATGCTTCATGAGGCCTGTCCTATTGTCTCGTGTTGGACAGTTGGGGAATGCAGAAGAGATTGAGGAAGGAGAAAGACAAAGACAGAGTGTGAGAGCGAGGGAGGGAGAGAGAAAGAGAAAAATAAAGAGAAAGAAGGAGAGAGTGAGAGAGAGCACAAATATGCCGAACAGAGGTCTCATCTCTTGGACCATCAGAACGCTAACTCTAGTCAGCTTCATTCTCCCTGAATTAATTAATCATAATCCGTGTGATGTGCATCTCCTTTACCCGGTAGTTAATGACAGATTGAAGAACTTAAGAGCCTGAGGCAGAGCTCAGGCAATTAGTGATCCATCTGGTCATTATGCTCATAAAGAATGGCCTGGAGAAGATTACGACTATTATAAACCTTTAAAGATATTGCTAAATACATTTCAAATATGTTGTTGTGCTTTTCTTTTGTAATTCACCCAAAATGGGCTCTGATGCCTCCCCAGAGGCCTTATGCTGTTAAGGGCTTGGTCGGGGTCAGAACAGGAGTAAAGAAACCCCATTTTCCCTTCATCATCATGTCTGGGTCCATTCTGGAGCCTATCTGACAGCAGCAGTGATGGCTCACAGGGGAGGGAAATTACTTAAATGTAAATCCAACAGGCTGCAATACCACCCTTCCCTTATCCTCAGGAGAGATCACTCCCCCACCCGTCTCACTTTGCCTTTCTAAAAGGAGTTTCCTGGCAAAACGCAACTGAGAGTGGGCATGTTCTGGCATGAAAAAACAATGTTGTCTTCCGCTTCTTCCGTTGTCACCCAGTGACTGTTCTCTAGATGTAGTCTGGTGATCTGATTGTGTCAGGATCCATCTCTGCAGGAAGGGGAGGAAGGGGAAGCCAGGTGGAGAGGCAGGCCTCCAGCAGAGGACCTCCACTCCCAAAGAGGGCAACCGAGTTGCCATAACATGAGTTGCTACGGGAAGAAGTGTGGCCTAGTGAATAAAGCATGAGCCTGGGAGCCAGAGGACCTGGGTTCTAATCCAGGCTCCACCACTTACCTGCTGCATGACCTAGGGCAAGTCACTTAACTTCAGATTCCTCGACTGAAAAGTGGAGATTCAATACCTATTCTCCCTCCTACTTAAACTGTGCACCCCATGAGGGGCGCCGAGGGGGGCAGGGGGCGGGGGTCAGGGGAAAGGCCCCAAAGAAATCAAAGTAAATCCCCAAATAAATAAGAAAAAAGGATCTTGTCAGGTTGGCCACGGTCCCCGTCCCACGTGGGGCTCACGGTCAAAGGAGGATTTAATCCCCATTTTCCAGATGAGGGAACCGAGATATATATGAGGTATATATGCAACCGATTATTGCATATATACCTCAGCGCTTGTGTCATGGTTATTATTATTGAAGTTTGTCGTGTTCTTCCCTGGGTTTTTCCCTGCAAAGGCCCCCACAGTGTGACATATTTATGTTTTCGAAGGGCTCTGTTAAGAGCTTACTATGGGCCAGGCACTGTTCTAAGCGCCGGGGCAGATACATATATACCTGCATATATGTATATATGTCTGTACGTAGTTATTACTCTATTCATTTATTTATTTTATTTGTACATATTTATTCTATTTATTTTATTTTGTTAATATGTTTTGTTTTTTTCTCTGTCTCCCCCTTCTAGACTGTGAGCCCACTGTTGGGTAGGGACCGTCTCTATATGTTGCCAACTTGTACTTCCCAAGCGCTTAGTACAGTGCTCTGCACACAGTAAGCACTCAATAAATATGATTGAATGAATGAATGAATGAATGAATGAGGGACAGGGGCTGGGGCTGGCCTGATTAACGTCTACCATTCCCAGCACATAGGACAGTGCTTGACAAAGAATAAGCGCTTAACAAATACCATTTTTTTTTAAAAAAAGTTTAGCTGCTCAACTGGTTATGCAGTGACCAGGGTATCCATGCTCTTCCCCTGTAGACTATAAGCTTGTTGTGGGCAGGGAACGTGTCTACCAACTCTGCTATACTGTACTCCCCCAGGTGATTATGGGTAGGGAACATGCCTGCTAATTATGTTGTATTGTACTTACCCATGTGCTTAGTACAGTGCTCTGCACATAGTAAACAATCAGTAAATAAATACGATTGATAGATTGGCCCGTGCAGTACTCAGTATCATGTCTCTCTGTGTCTGGACATTTCTTTCAGGGATTGCCCAAACACAGATACTTGTGAAGAGACCCAGAGCCTCAGGCAAGAGACTGAGTGGGTGAGACTAAATCAATTAATCAATCAATCGTATTTTTGAGCACTTACTGTGTACAGAGCACTGTACAATTTGAATACGGGCAGGGAATGAGGGCAACAATGTCCTCATTGCTTGGTGACTCTGAAGTTTATGCCACGGCAAGAAGGAGCATGGCTCTCTCATTCCTCAACCAGGAAGACCCATATGCTTAGCAACTGCCCTTCCCACAACCATCAACACCTTCTGAACTAAGCTCAATTCCTGTCTCAGCATTGTAGTACCAATCGCCCAAGGTCTCGTGGCAGACAAATGGTGGAGCTGGGATTAGAACTCCCACTGTCCACAGAAGGACTTCTCCAGCGGGACGCTGTTCCTGATCTCTGGTCTTCCCTTCACCAGTGCTGCTGGGGGGCTAAACCCCATCTAGAAAGGGGTGTATCTGGAGGCAGGGATAAATCCTCTGTGATTAATGAGAGAAGATGAGTTTTGGCCTGAGCTCTGCCTCAAATCCCTCCTCCTCCTTCCTAAGAGCCTTAATAATAATTGTGATATTTATTAAGTGCTTACTCTGTGTCAAGCACTATATTCAGCTCTGGGGTAGATAAAAGAGAGTTCACTGGAGAGTCCAGCATGGTCCAAATCACTTCAGTTCCACAATTCCGATGGTTCTTCATCAGTTATCATTCTGTTTCCCTTGCTCCTCCTGCCTTCTCTTTTGGGCTTCAAAATCCTCTCTACTGTTTGCCCTTTCAGATCTATCTTCAGCCCCATCCATCTGCAGCTCCCTCTAGTTCTCAGTTGAAATGGGCTCCACACACAGTCACAGTCTCCCTTCATAAATCAATCCTTCCAGCCCTCTCATCACTCATGTTGCTCTTCACTGAGAACTGCCCAATTTGTCACCGTCTCCTCTGTAATGAGAAGCCCTGTACAGTGAGCGGCCTCTTGGGTGCTTGTCTCAGGGACTGTAGCCTAGGGTTTTATTTCCTGCCATGTCCCAAGGACGACAGCTCCAAGCATCACCTCGAATTAGAATTTGGCTCTGGGGTTGCTCAGACCTAGAGCAGTGCAGTCGGTAGACAGCTGATAACCGCTGAGATTCCCCCCTGGATTGGAAACCATAGCAGGGGCCCTTCAGCCCAGCAACCCAGGGGTAGATTGAGCCACAAGGGGTCTTATTTAACTGGAAATGTTAGTCCGGTGGGATTTAACCAGAAAGAGGAGCTGTTTATAAACCTCTCTATGTGGTGTTTGCAATGCAAATCCATTAGCCTGGGCAAGCAAGTGAGAATTGGGACATGCCAGCTAGAAATTAGAAATGGAAAGTGCAACTGTTAAGTTTCCATTTCTCAATGCCAAGGGAAGCACAAGAAGGGAAATCAACAAAATGGTAAAAGCGAACATTTCCCCAGGCTGTGCAGAATCACAGTCAAAGGGGCTGAGAATGACGGAGAAGGCTGTTTTCTTATCTGGACAGACTGGTCTAAACAGAATTGGCCCCTCTCATTTGAAAACCACTGAAGACAGGAGGACCCTCCAATCAGAAGCTAGTCACATTGAGGGGAGAGGAGAGGGGCCAGGAGAAGGGAGAGAAACACTTGTGTTTAAATTTGGAAAGGGAAATAGCAAAACAAAACCAACCCTTACAATTCAAGGAAAAGAAAGAGACTTCCTTATCTCAACCTTTCAAATTAAAGCCCCTTTCCTCAGACATTTCTCTGGCTGCTAAAGCTATTTCTCTTGCCTAGCTGTATATTATTGCCTCTTTTTCATTCTTGTGCTTGTTCCACAAGAGGGAACCTTACTACAACCCATTTTGGGGGGGCTGTCAAGCCTTGGGCTTGACCAGATATGAGCTCATGATAGTTCAGATTACCATTTCCTTCCATTAGTCCTGTCCTGATATTATCACCCTCAGCTCCAGGGACATCCAGCCTCATCATGGCACTTCATCTCTCCTTTGCATCTTTTCTCTTATCCTCCAAGCTACTTTGGAGCCTGTTCCTTTAATGCCCCCTTTAGGAGTCAGCTCGATGGCAGTGGCAGGTCTTCCTTGCTGCCCACTGTAATTCTGCCTCCCTTAACCAAGCTCAACTCTTCTTTTAATCAGGCTGCTCATTATCCAAATTTCTTTCTAGGCTTCCCAAATGTCATCCCTCCAACGATGAGACTAGCAGCCAGAGGAGGAAAGAATACATCCTTATTTTCAACCACCAAGGAGTCTGTCAGTGCCGGAATAATCCAGTCCCCAAGCTTCGCTCTTGGTCACCCCACCCATTCCATCTTTCTCTGCCTTTCCATAATGATGAGCCCCTACAGCCCTTCTTCCCCCATATCCCGCTGATCTTTCCTTCCACCTGCTGCTCACCTGCCTTTCTCTTCCTAGCAACAGCCCTTCCAGGAGCAGGTGACCAAGGTGTGAGATTGTGTCTGTCCAATAGCCCTGTGACTCTTATCCAAAGTAGCATTCACTCCTCCTCTTGGAAAATGTGTGTGTGTGTGTGTGTGTGTGTGTGTGTGTGTGTGTGTGTGTGTGACAAACTGCCTCTGCTTTTATCATGCATGTCAATCCACCGTCCCTCTTTTGAGTGAGCTTCCTGTTTTCCACCTTCCCATTTGGCTTTCCGAGAGAGCTGGCTGGGGTTTTTGCAAGAATTCCCAGAGGAGTTCCAGAGGCTCTCATCATAGATAAAACTTGGTTTCTCACACTCAGCCAACAAGCAGACAAGTGCTGACACAGAGGAGAAAGATGGGACGCAACTCTGGGGTTCTGGATTTGGAAGCCCTAAGAATTCAATCCCAAACATCATGGTAAAATGCTCTTTAAAACCAGAGAAGGTGTAGTTTAATGATTTCATGCTGGGTCCCTGTGTGTTGTTCTTTATTTTTACTTCTTTCTGCTCCCTCATAGAGTGGATTAAAGCTGTTGTCTACAGAGTAGCCGAAGATTGCATAGCAAACAATCACCTACAATATGTCCCCCATGTCAACCCACAGAACACACATTTGCCATGTATTTCTTCAAACAATGCTTTCCCCCAACGCAAATGTCTTTGGAATAATTGACTTTAAGAATGAGCATCGTCAATTTTTTTTTTCTGGCAGATAGAAAAAAGTTCAGGTAGCTGGAGAGGATCATACCTTTAATAAATACAGAACTTTTGGGGAGTGGATTTTTCTTCTAGGTATCAGCTCCCTCTATCTTTCCCTTTAATAAAAGGGATATGAAGAGTTGAATGCTTTGTTGACATAAGTGACAGGAGCAGATTCTCCTGTGGAAAACCAGTTATTAGATCTCTGATTCCCTCTGCCTGGGAAAGCTTGACTCAGCTTATTCTTCCCTTGCTCTCTCCTTGCTATCATCTCTCTCTCTCTGAATATATATATATATATATATATATATATATGAGATGGGTCTACCAACTCTGTTGTATTGTACTCTCCCAAGTGCTTAATATGATGCCTTGCACACAGTAAGCAGTTACTGATAGATGCACTACACTAAGCGCTTGGGAGAGTACAATACGACAGAGTTGGTAGACATGTTCCCTGCCCACAATGAGCTTACAGTCTAGAGGATGAGTTTATGTATGTATATTTAGTAGATGTCCCTTCCTCTCTGACATGCATGCTTCTTATACGTCCCTCCTGCAGTTTGTGTCAATGGTTTGGAAGAATGATAAGAAAAGCAAGAGCCAGAGTACCAGAGAGGGAAGCAGAGTGACCACTGATTGATTGATTGATTAATTTAGTGGAAAGACCATGGGAGCAGCCTCAAGAGACCGAAGTGCTAATCCCACCTCTGTCACCTGACTGCTGGGTGACCTTGACCAAACCACTTAGTGAGATTGTAAAATAAATTGTAAATCCTTGAGGGCAAGGATCTTGTCTACTAACTCTATTGTACTTTCTCAAGTGCTTAGTATAGTACTCTGCAGAGAGTAAGCACTCAATAAATACCACTGATTGATGGTTTTAACCCTTGCTTTCTCATCAGTAAAATAGGGCTAAGGTACCTGGTCTCCCTATCTCTTAGTGTGTGAACCTGTGTGGGATAGGGACTAAGTCTAACCCGATTATTTTCTACCTTTCCCAGAAATTGGCACAGTGTTTAGCATATAGTAGGCTCTTAGTAGATACCATGATTTTAGAGAGAGGATTGGGGTGGGGGGGGGGGTCAGGACCCCGACTTGAATCACACCCAGAGTAGCCGTCCTTTCTATAAGTCAGTAAATCATGTTTCTGGTACACTATACAGAAGTGGCTCTGTCTAGTTACTACTCTGAACTCTGGGCACTGAAGACTTTTAGCCAAAAGTTCCACTGCAGATTAAAGACCCTGGTATCTAGATATATCCTTTAGCTAAATGCCACCATTTGCTAGTTGTTTCCTTCAAACTCCTTCATCCCAGCAATGGCGTCAGAGCAGAGAGCCAATCAAGTTGTTAATTTGTTGGTCAATAGCATGGAAAGATTGCTATGTGTTCTCTGGATTCACAAAGGAAAATAAGACTCGATCCTTGCCCACAGCAAGGTAGGACACACACACAAGATAATTTCAGTGGGGAAGGAACATGACCTACCTGAAAGAGTACTGACCTAGGAGTCAGAGGATCATGGCTATAATCCTGGCTCTGCCACTTGTCTGGAGGGTGACCTTTGGCAAGTCACCAGCTTCTCTGTGCCTCAGTTTCCTCATTGGTAAAATAGAGACTAAACACCTGTTCTTCCTTCTACTTACACTGTGAGCCCCATGTGGGCAGGGGCTGTGTTTGACTTGATATCTTGAATCTATTCCAGTGCTTAGTGCCAAACTTGATAATAATAATAATGATGATGATGGCATTTATTAAGCACTTATTATGTGCAGAGCACTATTCTAAGCAATAGGGAGGTTACAAGGTGATCAGGTTGTCCCACAGGGGGCTCACAGTCTTAATCCCCATTTTACAGATGAGGTAATTGAGGCACAGAGAAGTTAAGTGACTTGCCCAAAGTCATACAGCTAATTGGCAGAGCCGGGATTTGAACCCATGACCTCTGACTCCAAAGCCCATGCTTTTTTCCACTGAGCCACGCTGCTTCTCATAGTAAACATTAAACAAGTAAGATTATTTTTCTTAATGATGCATTTGGGCACCAACAACAGAAATCTACTACCGTTTTTTTAAAATGGAGATATATAAAGGTCTGCCAATAGGGAGCTGGATTGATTGGATCATCATCATCATCATCAATCGTATTTATTGAGTGCTTACTATGTGCAAAGCACTGTACTAAGCGCTTGGGAAGTACAAATTGGCAACATATAGAGACAGTCCCTACCCAACATTGGGCTCACAGTCTAAAAGGGGGAGACAGAGAACAAAACCAAACTATTATTATAATATTTGTTAAGCACTTACTAAGTGCCAAGTGCTGTTCTAAGTGCTGGGATAGATACAAGTTAATTCGATCAGACACAGTTCCTGTCCCACACGGGGCTCGCAGTCTAAGTAGGAGGGAGACCAGAAATGGAAACCAGCCACCCACCTAAGAGGCTGAGGCAAACTTGCTGAAGAGCTCACACCAAGGAAATAAGGACAGAGATTTAGTGGGTTAAACCTCACATTCTTGTCTTAAATGCCTTCAGCACCAGTAAGTCCAGATGGTCCCAGCAGGGTGAAAGGAGTGAAGGGAATGAAGGTAAGAACTCCTTAGTTATGCAAGACAGCAGGGAAGGGGGAGGGAATTAATGGGTTTATTGTTGGAGAAAAGGAATTTGGTTGCAAAGGAAGGGAAAAAAGCCAGTGGGCTGAGAGAAAAAAAAAAAATCAGTGCCATCTGAGTCCATCCCTGCACTGACTAATGGGATGTCCCAGTAGCCCAGCAGTTTTGCCAAGACGGCTGCCTTGCCTGTCACCTTAGAAGTGACTATCAAATCTCCTGTACCCTATCCAGAGTGGATTATCTATTCCAGAAAGCTGTGTCTTGCTTGAGTTGCTTCACTTACTAACCGGAGCACTCTTCCAGGCTACCTGCTTCCCTCTCAGAATCCAGTAGCAACTTCTTCCTCTGAGGGAAACAGCCAAAAGTGCTAGGAGATCACCAAACCCCACATAACTAAAGGAGGACTGTGCTATACCAAGAGCAGAATGGGCCAATGATTCCCTAAGTAGGGTCAATCAATCAATCAATCGTATTTATTGAGCACTTACTGTGTGCAGAGCACTGGACTAAGCACTTGGGAAGTACAAGTTGGCAACATATAGAGACAGTCCCTACCCAACAGTGGGCTCACAGTCTAAAAGGTCATGGGGATACTTGGGGTTTCCATTGGTCACTGAGGGTTTCTCAAACCTGAAAGGTGATGGTGGGAAGGAGTATGACCTAGCGATGATTCGTCTCAAGAAAAGGAACAAGGGGTCTGGAAATGAGGTGAAGAAACTGTAAGAAGCAGCGTTGCCTAGTGGAAAGAGCATGGGACTGGAGTCAGAAGACCCTCCTGGCCACTTGTCTGCTGTGTGACCTTGGGCAAGTCAGTCCACTTCTCTGTGCTTCAGTTAGCTCATTTGTAAAATGAGGATTAAGGCTGTGAGCCTTATTTGGGACATGGGCGGTGTCCAATCTGATTAATTTGTATATACCTCGGCACTAGAAAGAGTGTCTGGAAACTTTGTAAGCACTTAACGAATACCTTAAAAAAAAACGGAGTCAGGAAGGGAAGGGAAACTCATTTAAAAATCAGAATTCTTCCAAATTCAATCAGACGTCACAACACAATGAGGAATTACTGATGTGATCAAAAACTCCTTGAGAGCAAGGATTGTATCTTGTACTTTTATTGTATTTTCCCAAGAACTTAATAAATGTTCCACACACAGTAGGCACAAAAGTGTGCTGTTAATCGATTGAACATTTCTTCATCCCCTTGTCGCCTTTCATGTGGAGAGGCCCTGTCCCTGGTTCTGAACCAGTTCCCTGCTGAAGATCTCCTCTCATTGTTAGTATTTACTGAGTACCCACTGGGTGCAGTGCATGGTGCAACTGTACTAAACACTTGGGAAATTGGAAACAAAGACATGGCATGTTGCCTGCTCATAGGAGGCTTACACCTTAACAGAGAAGCTTACATTTTAAGTGGGTAACCTCTATAGATGGAAAAACCACCCTCACCTATTTCTTACACACCTTCACACGTTTTCCCTCCCAAGCGACCTGCTCCTTCTAGACCTTGCCAACAGGCGAGACAGTTTGATTTAGGAGAACAGGGCCAGGGGAGTGAAGCTGTCTATCCCCTTTCAATAGACTAGCCTCCTTCTAGAACTGTAGCCTAACCCAGTCTTTGCGTGAAAGGCCAAAATGGGGTCTGGCGCTTTAAGGGAACGATGATGTAAAATCTCCTGTTCCCACTGGGCTGGGCATGACCTGACCATTCACACAAGCTTGGCTGGAATCCATTCAGGGATAAAGCAGAATCCAGGTCCAACTGACTCCATCCCAAGGACTCTGATCTGACTATTTGGGAGATGGCTTCAACCCCATCTCCCAAATGGCTTGATGCCCCCTCCTACCTCTCCCCCTCCCCATCCCCCCGCCATACCTCCTTCCCCTCCCCACAGCACCTGTATATATGTTTGTACAGATTTATTACTCTATTTATTTTACTTGTACAAATTTACTATTCTATTTATTTTATTTTGTTATGTTTTTTTTTGTTGTCAGTCTCCCCCTTCTAGACTGTGAGCCCGCTGTTGGGTAGGGACTGTCTCTATATGTTACCAACTTGTACTTCCCAAGCACTTAGTACAGTGCTGTGCACACAGTAAGCGCTCAATAAATACGATTGAATGAATGAATGAATGAATGAATGAACCCCTCTTGATCCTTGGATTTATTTTACATTCCCCCTTTTCTGAGGACAGTGAATTCCTGCATTTTTCAAAGGATCCCTTCAGCAACAGACTCCATCTCACAAATCCCCTTCACATACGGTTGAGTGGCTGGGGCCCAGGATCAAGGGTGCTTCTGGAGATCCTCTCCTAAACTATCCAAGAGACCCCAGTTCCCCCGGACCCTATTGGGAAGCGCTTTGAATTTGACAAGTCTTGAACAGCACAGAGAATGGGAAAAGCAGGTGAACACTGGGATTTAGATAGCAATAAAAACAATAATAATTGTGATATTTGTTAAGTGCTCACTATGTGCCAAGCACTAGGATACAAGGTAATCAGGTTGACACAGTCCCTGTCCCACACAGGGCTCACAGTCTTAATCCCCATTTTCCAGATGAGGTAACTGAGACACAGTGAAGTTAAGTGACTTGTCCAAGGTCACAGAGCAGACAAGTGGCAGAACCGGGATTAGAGCACACATCCTCTGACTCTCAAGCCCCTGCTTTTGCCGCTAGGTCATGCTGCTTCATAGGGCTTAGAAGCCTGGGAGGGTGAGCCTCCCAAAGGCCCAGCTTTGGGACTGGCCTCCAAAACCAGTGGCCAATACACCATGCTGAGGGAATGTGGGATGGGGGAAACCATCATCAGCCAGTCCTGGGAGGTGTTGACTGTCACATCATCCTATTATGGGTGACCTGGTGGAGGAATGGAGTGAAAGCCAACCGGGTCACATGCCCCCATTGGACAGAGGGGAGTCACTTAGCTCAAAGGAGCCATGGAGAAGCAGCTGGAACATGGTGGTCTTCCCAGCCTTCAAACCCATGCAAGGTGAGACTAAATCCCCCTGAGGGAAAGGCAACAGAGGACATGAGAAGCATTAGAAGGGCTGTGAGGGAAACATGTATGAGAGAACTATGAAGTGTACCTGTACGTAAAACCCAGGCTCCCCCTTAGAAACTGGGAGTTTGGGTGGTGCGGGGGACTATGAGGGGAGAGAGAGTTCTCCTAAACCAGCAGGGAGAGGGACTCACCCCTTGGTGTGGGAATAACCAGTCATCTGGCCCTGTGAAATAGCTCCTCACATAACCCTGCTGAGATGAGATGAAAGGAAATGAGCTACCCCAACCGAAAGGGGGGCACAGCAATTGTGGCTCTAACGAGGGTGACCCAGGTAGTGCCTGCTGCTTCACAGCTCAGGGAAGCAGGAATGTTCTCCACAGGTGCCATCCCAGACGGAGACCTCAGTAGGGGAAGGAAGTCACAGCAGGGGGAGGCCTTTAAGCTCCACACCCTGAAGAGCCTTCCTATCTTGCCAGTGGAGGCAGAAGGTTTGCAGAAGGTTGCCCAGCTCTAAGTTGCTCTCTGCTGGGGCTGGTTAAATTGGAGCACTGCTAAATGTAAATGTCCACTGCTTTACCTGTTCTCCGAAGCTGGCAAATTCTGATCCACGTAATCACACTGAAATATTTACATCACACAGAGCCATTAGCAGCCAATCAGGGCTCCTGCTCCTCAGGCCGGATAGAGTTATAAAACGCAGATGGATTCCTTCTTTCAAGGGGTAATATGCCAGCCGGAGGAATGTGACAGAGATTGACACCAGAATGAGCATCACTGTCCATGGAGAGGCCAATGCTGGCTCTCTTCACTCACACCAGCCTCTCCACCCCATCATCCTCTCCTAAGAGAGTAGCACCTGGAGGAACAGGGAGATGCCACCTCTCTCTCTTCCATTTAACCCCACTGCATGCCAAGATTGTACCAAGGCTCACCCCCTGAAGATGACAAGACTAGCCAAACTTTTTCTAACACTTTACTGCAAACCTCTCAAGGACTGGGAAGCAGAAGAAGGGCAAGGGGAAGGGATGCAGAGGACCTGGGTTCTATTCCTGGCTCCGCTACTTGCCTGCTCTGTAAGTAGCAGGTTTTCCCTCACACCACTCCACCCGTGCTTGCTCAAGTGACCTTGGGCAAGTCACTTTACTTGTCTCTGCCTCCATCTCTTCATTACTTGGTCTTCCTCCCCTTTGGACTGTGAGCTCCATGTGGGACAGGGACAGTGTTCAATCTGATGATATTGTATCTGCCCCAGCACTTAGTAGAGTGCTTGGCACATAGTAAGTGCTTACCAAACATCATAATGATTATTAGGTGAAGAATAGATTGCAGCTTTGAGAATGGTCAGTGAACCTAGGGCTTAGGCCCTGGCCCATATAGAACCAGGATAGGCTGGGGAGGGCCCAGCTCAGGTCTTTCCCAGTCCAGAGGTCCCCAGGAAGACTGGGTTAGTTCTGGGAATGAGTGGAGGGGTCCTTGTGCTGAAGGGTAGATCTGGAGGGCGTCTTGCCAGGGTATTTCATAGCCTGTGGATTCCTACCCCTTCAGTCTCCTATAGCTCACCCCTCCTCTGCTTCCTCCTTTCTCTTCGCCCTCCAATTGGTAAGACAAAAGCAGAGTGGCCTAGTGAATACAGCTTGGACCCGGGAGTCAGAAGGACCTGGGATTTAATCACAGCTCTGCCACTTTGCTGTTGTGGGACCTTGGGCAAGTCACTTAATTTCTCCTTGCCTCAGTTACCTCATCTGTAAAGTGGGGATTAAGACTGTGAGCCCCATGTGGGACATGGAAGGTGTCCAATCTGATTAGTGTGTATCTACCTCAGTGCTTAATACAGTGTGTGGCACATAGTGAGTTTTTAACAAATACCATAAAAAGCCCTATCAACTTGGAACATTTTAAAAAATGCTATCAGCTAGAGCCCAAAAATTCCTTTCCTATTTTACTATTTATGGTATCTACTCAACACTTACTACATGCCGAAGAACTGTGTCAAATGCTGGGATACCTGGAGAAGCAGCATGGCTCAGTGGAAAGGGCACGGGCTTTGGAGTCAGAGTTCATGGGTTAAAATCCTGGTTCTGCCAATTGTCAGCTGTGTGACCTTGGAAAAGTCACTTAACTTCTCTGTGCCTCAGTTACCGCATCTGTAAAATGGGGATTAAGAATGTGAGCACCCCGTGGGACAACCCAATCACCTTGTAACCTCCACAGCACCTGGAACAGTGCTTTGCACATAGTAAGCACTTAATAAATGCTATTATTATTATTATTATTATTATTATTATTATTATTAAGAGAAGCAGTTTCTGTCCCACACAAGGCTAAAAATCTGAGTGGTAGGGATTATCCTCATTTTATAGATGAGGCAACCGAAGGTCTCAGAGAGGTTAGATGAGTTGTCCAACATCACCCAGCAGACTAGTGTCAGAGCTGGAATTGGAACCCCCTTCAAGATTGTGAGCCCGTTGTGGGCAGCTATTGTCTCTATTTGTTGTTGAATTGTACTTCCCAAGCACTTAGTTCAGTGCTTAGTTCAGCACACACTAAGCGTTCAATAAATATGACTGAATGAAGCCAGGTCTCCTGACACATACTACCATGAGCAGGCAGCCCAGGCTCTCCAACTTTCTTCACTGTTCACTGTTGCTTTGCTTAGAACAGTGCTCCAGTGCTTAGAACAGTGCTTTGCACAGAGTAAGCGCTTAACAAATGCCATTATCATTATTATTATTATTTTTAATGGCATTTGTTAAGCACCTACTGTGTGCCAGGAACTGTACTAAGCACAGTAATAAATTCAAGCTGATCAGGTTGAACACAGTCCATGCCCCACGTGAGGCTCACAATGAGGTAATTGAGGCACGGAGAATTTAAGTGACTTGCCCAATGTCACACAGCAGACAAGTGGCAGAGTCAGGATTAGAACCCAGGTCCTTCTGACTCCCAGGCCCATTTTATACCCACTAGACCATGTTCATATGACCTCCCTCCCTCGCCTCTGGGCAAGGGTACATGGCATCACTGGTGCAACTGAAAAACAGAAGACAGGCAGGAGGAAGCACTGGTGCATGCATGAATGTTGTCTAGGCTCATGCCTTGGCCACGTGATCCCTGTGCCTGCTATTGAGTGTACCCAAACACGTGCAGGAAAATTCACATTGCTGGGGTCCAAGACTCCTGAGGCTCAGAGAGGCTAAGTGACTTGCCTAAGGTCACACGGCAGACCAGTGGCAGAACTGGAATTAGTACTCAGATCTCCTGATGCACTGCACCATGGTCTTTCTACTATGCCACATTGCTCCTCATGGCTAGTCAGTGGCTTCAGCCACAACCGTGACCTGGTTCTATGCACTTGAGGAAATCACAGAATCATCTTGGCTTCAAGGGACTGGGGAGGAACTTGGATCAGAGATTCCTGGGCCTGCTCCAAGCTAGATAGCCCTCCCCACATGACCCTACTACTCTCAGGGCTCCTGAGAGGCCTTCCCAGACTGAGCCCCCTTCTTCCTCTCCCCCTCCTCCCCCTCTCCCCACCTTACCTCCTTCCCCTCCCCACAGCACCTGTATATATGTATATATGTTTGTATGTATTTATTACTCTATTTATTTATTTTATTTGTACATATTTATTCTATTTATTTTATTTTGTTAATATGTTTGTTTTGTTTTGTTCTCTGTTTCCCCCTTCTAGACTGTGAGCCCACTGTTGGGTAGGGACCATCTCTATATGTTGCCAACTTGTACTTCCCAAGCGCTTAGTACAGTGCTCTGTACACTGTAAGTGCTCAATAAATACGATTGAATGAATGAATGAATGACCCTGCCTTCCTCCGGTTGGCGTGGGGGCTAACAGGCTTCTGAGGTCCTGGGGCATGGGATGAAGAGCCATTCTGCTCCCTGGATTCCCTCCTGCATTGACCCACCCAACCCCTCCTGCCCACAACCAAGCCAGTCTAGTCTAGTCCAGGTTAGTCCAGGCCAGAGTTCCCCACAGGAGGACTAAAGTGGCTACTGGGTGTGGGGGTTGGAGATCTCCCTGAAGGCCCGAGCCAGGGAGGGGTCTGGGACTACCTGGAACTGCATTTGGTTCATACTGTCCAGAACAGCTCCCAGGCCCCTGGACACTTCCATGTTTGACACATTAAGCCTCTCCCATCTGGCAAGCCAGAGCCAAAAGGCTTAAGGAAGGTCTTTGATATAAATGTCAAATTTACATAAATTGACACAAATGGGATGTAAAAATGCGTCAGATTATGGGAACCCCAGGGTTTACATGGCAGCTAGGAACTCAGAGAATCTCAACAAGCCATCCCGCTGAGGGATGGGGAGCGGAGGAGGAGGAGGAGGAGGAGAAGGAAAAGGAGGAAGAGGAGGAAGACAGTTCCCCTTCATCCTGCCTCCAGCTCTCCTCCAGGCTTCTCGGACCCTCCTAGGCCCAGCATCTTGCTAGGCCGGAGGGCCATCAGTGAAAGGTGAGATGCTGGAAGGAGGAAGAGCAGGAGTCGGACCTGACACTGTGCTGGGGTGGCGTGGCTTGGGCAGCCTTATTTCCCATGGAGAAATGGTTCCTTTTTTTGGCAGTCCTTCTGTCCTAATTAAGAGATGGTTAAGCCACACTGCCAGTGACCTGCAATTCTTTATGGCAATATCCATAATGCTTTGCTATTTAATCTTACTTTTAAAACTATCACTTTTTGGCAGTTTTCCTAACCTAATTAAGAGCTGGTTAAACTACTATGTCAAGTGCTTTGCTTTATCCATCGGCTTCTCTCTCCCTCTTTGCTCTGCAGCTTGTTCCCACCTTTCCTGAGAGAATGGGAAGACTGCAGGCAGTCAGGACCGGCCTTTCCCGGGGCTGATCCATCACCGGCAAAGACAGTGCCTGGCAGAGACCATCACACTCCAGAGAAAGGGTGGGGAAGCAGTGTGGAAAGAGCACGGGACTAGAAGTCAGGAGACCTGGGTTCCTTGAGCAGGTTACTTAGCCTCTCTGGACCTTAGTTTCTTCACCTGTAAGCTCATTTTGGACACAGAACGTTATACTGGTATATTGTACTCTCCTAAGTGTTTAGTGCAGTGCCCTGCACACAATAAGTGCTCAGTAAATAAACTGACTGACTGAAGAAGATACCTACCCTCCCACTTGCATGCTTGGCTCACATATAAGCCCTTAATAAATACCATCACCATCCTCATCATCATCATCGTCATCCCTATACTGCTCTCGAAGTCAGAATACTCCCTCCAGGGACACTCTCCCAGAGCAAATTTTCTCTATGTTTCTCTCACCAGCACCAGGCCTCCCTCTGGTCAGCTGTTCTAGCTGTCCCTGACCTAGGGCTCAGGATGGACAGGGCAGAGAGCTGCTTCCCCTTTACATTCACGCAAGTGGATCTTTTACTTCCTAGGAGCTGCATTTGGAGATGCATTTAGAGACAGAGTGATGTAGAGAGACAGAGAGAGAGTGAATATACGAATGAGTGTTTGAGTCCAGCACTTGTCTCTAGAATAATTATGGTATTTGTTAAGTGCTTACTATGCTCCAAGCACTGTAATAGATACAAAGTTATCAGGTCAGACACAATCCCTGTCCCACCTGGGAGGGAGTAGGATTTAATCCCCGTTGTATAGATGAGCACACTGAGGCACAGACGAGTTAAGTGACTTGCTCAAGGTCACCCAGCAGACAAGTGGCAGAGTCACTATAAGACCTTGAGTTTATTGTAGGCAGGGAACGTGGCTGCTAATTCTTTTGCATTGTACTCTCTCAATCATTTAGTACAGTGCTCTACGTATAATCAGTGCTCAATAAATATGATTGATTGATTGATTGATTGATTAGAACCTAGGTGCATCCTCTTTCCCTTAGACTCCACTGCTTCTCTAGAGTGAATACTATGAAAATCAAGAGTAGAGCGAGGAGTGGAGTAGTTCATGGGGGTCATCTTTCCTCTGGTTCCAGGATCCTCTACCAGGGAGAGTTTCTCAGAGGCCTGCCTTACACCGTGCACTGGCATGGTCAGGCCTTCAGCCGAGCAGCTCTCTCTCAGGATCTAGGACCTGGAGTCTGTTCTCAGTGGGAGCAGAGGCTGGCACAGGAGGATGTTGTTAGGGTCCTACTGCTTTTCTGTAAAACCTCAAAAGCCCTCAGGCTTTCCCCTGTCTCTGCCCCAGCTCTCACCCACCGGCACCCCTGCTCTCTCCCCTCTGGTGCCGCTGCTTTCTCCTGCCTGGTGCCCCTGCTCTCCCCCAATGGTACCCCTGCTCTCCCCTCACTGGTGCCCCTGCTTTTGCCCATTTTTTAATGGCATTTATTAACTGCTTACAATGTGCAAAACACTGTCCTAAGCACTGGAGAGGTTACAGGGTGATCAGGTTGTCCCACGGGGGGCTCACAGTCTTAATCCCCATTTTACAGATGACGGAACTAAGGCACAGAGAAGTGAAGTGACTTGCCCAAAGTCACACGGCTGACAATTGGCAGAGCCGGAATTTGAACCCATGATCTCTGACTCCAAAGCCTGTGCTCTTTCCACTGAGCCACACTGCTTCTCATTATTCCCCTGCTTTCTCTCCTCACTGCTGACCCTTCTATCTAGAAGCAGTATGGGATAGTGAATAGAGCACAGGCATGGGAGTCAGAAGGTCATGAGTTCTAATTCTGACTCCAACGCTTGTCTGCTATGAGATCTTGGGAAAGTCACTTCACTTCTCTGGGCCTCAGTTACCTCATCTGTAATAGGGGGTTTGAGACTGAGAGTCCGACTTGGGAAAGGGACTGTGTCCAAACTGATTACCTTGTATCTACCTCAGTGCTTAGAACAGTGCTTGGCACATAGTAAGCACTTAACAAATACCATAATCATTATTATTATTATTATTATTGTTATTATTATCTTTTCCGCCATACCCCCTCCTTCAGAACCCACACTCTTCCCCTGGAGAAACCCTCCAAGAGTCAAGTTACAATCCATTCCTGGTGGCCCCTGGGCCTCACTTTGGGGCCCCACAGGCCTAGGAAGGGAATCACCATTCCTCCCTGCCCCTCCAAGAGCCCTTCCCCTTCTTCCCACAGGACTAAACACGGAGGCTTTTTCTCCAGGAGAGAGAGGGTGGGGCTGGAGTTTTGAGGGTTTGAGAGCCTATTTAGGAAAAAGGTCAGAGAAGTGGGACTAGAAGGAAGGAAGGAAGAAAAGCTGGGGGAGTGGGGGGAGGAGAAAATGAGGGAGGAAAGAAGGGAAGGAGACAGAGAGAAAGGAAGGGAGGAAGGTAGGCTCGGAGTGAAGGAGGAAGAGTGGAGAAGGAAGGAAGTTAAAGAGATGAGATCTGGGCTAGCAGTTCCCCCATCCCCCGCCCCTTGGCTGGTGCCTGGGCCACCCCTGCCACCGTGTCTCCCCTGATTGATCGGGTCGTTTGGGGTAATTCATTTTCCTAGGAGACAGGGAGCCCGGCTCTCATTAATGGTGCCATTAGCCGCTGCGCGTTGTGTGTTTGCGGACGCCCTGGCGCTGCCAGCCTTGCCTCCTCCCTCCTGGGGGCAGCTGGAGGCTAATGACTCCTGCAGGGTGTCAGATTATTGTTTTGTGAAGCTCATAAAGAATATTGTTTGGCTGAGGGGGAAGAGGGGAGGCACCGTCTCCTGGGGCCTGGGGACCTAGGACCCCCACCTGTCCCTCACCCACTGGAGAAGGAGGTGGCCAAGGGAAGGTGCCACCTTCCTGGTATGGGGAGGAAAGAGGAAGTTGGGCCTTGCTTATGTGGTTATTTCCCACCCCCTGCACCAACAAAACTCTTTAACTCAGAACTGGCCACCCAAGAGGGGAAAGAAGGCATCTAAGAAATCCCAGGGCAGCAATGGGGGATATCATGTGACAGCATAAGTTAGTCAATAGGGCCTGGGAATCAGGAGACCCAGGTTCTAACTCCAACTCTATCACTAACCTGCTGTGTGATCTTGGGCAAGTCACTTAGCCTCTCCACACCAAAGTTTCCCCATCTGTAAAATGGGGATAAAACAGCGTGGCGCAGTGGAAAGAGCATGGGCTTTGGAGTCAGAGGTCATGGGTTCAAATCCTGGCTCTGCCAATTGTCAGCTGTGTGACTCCGGACAAGTCACTTAACTTCTCTGTGCCTCAGTTAACTCATCTGTAAAATGGGGATTAAGACTGTGAGGCAACCCGTGGGGCAACCCGATCACCTTGTGACCTCCACAGCACCTAGAACAGTGCTTTGCACATAGTAAGCGCTTAATAAATGCCATCATTATTATTAGATCCTCTTTCTTATATAGCAAGCCTTGTCTGGAATAGTGGCTGTGTCCCATCCGATTAGCCTGGATCTACCCCAGCATTTAGCACTGTATTTTGGATGATGCCGACCAACTCTATTGAAGGGTACTCCCCAAAGCCCTTAGTTCACACAGTAAGCACTCAAAAAATACCATTGATTGATTGAGAGAGAGTAAGCACTTCATAAATACCCTAATGACTACATTGAGAGGCCCTGCTCTCCGTGTCACAGGGAGGAGGTGAGAAGAGTGCTTTGGCCCCAGACCTTCAGGCTCAGGGCCATGGTCTGCCCCTGAACTACTTGATTCCCTGTACTCAAAACAGAGAGGCCACAGGTTATCTTGCTAATCCGTCAATTAATCAGTGGTGTTGACTGAGTATCTGCAAAGCACAGCACTCTGAGAGAGCACCATAAAGGTAAAAAGACATAATCCCTGCTCTCAAGAAGCTTATAGTCGGATGTGGAAAACAGACACAAAGTGATGAACAGATTTGCAGTGCTACTGGTGTTGAGTGCTAACTGGTGGCTGAGTGCGTAAGTGCTAGTAATCCATTCATTCAATCGTATTTATTGAGTGCTTACTGTGTGCAGAGCACTGTACTAAGCACTTGGGAAGTACAAGTTGATTATTGCAAGTAGTAATAATAATTGTTGAACTTGTTAAGCGTGTTTACTATGTGTCAAATACTGTTCTAAGCACTGGGGTGGATATCAGATAATCAAGTTGGATGACAAAGCCCCTGTCTCACATGGGTCTTGCAATCTAAGTAGGAGGGAAAACTGGTATTGACCTGGGAGGAGAAAATTCATTGGAGAAAGCCTGGACCCAATTCCTCCTCTGTGGCTCCCAGAAGTCTTCACTCTCTGGATCTCTGGTTCCTGCAGTGTGACTTAGAGCTCCCTAGTTAACAGAGAGTAACGCTCTTCCTCCTTTCTGAGCTGCTCCACCCAGTTCTCCTGCCTCCCAAGCCCCACTCCTCCAGGCTCCCAAGCATTTCCCAGCCACCTCCATCCCTCTGCTCCAGACAACCTCTATCCTCATCTCTTTATGTCTTTCTCACTGAAGCTCATACAAATCTTGGAATATGGTTCTCCTTCCAGACTCTTTCAACCATCTGCCCCTTATTATCGGGGAAGCAGGAAACTTCCCAATCATAACATAACAAAGGGCAGGAGGGGAATCGTGGAGATGAGAGGTGGGTGGGGTGTTTCTCTGGGTGAGCTCTGCGCAGGAGAACAGCATCCTGCCAATGTTTAAAGACCAGGGACTTGCTGGTGCTCAAAGGCCTCCCGGAGGGAAGAAAGACCATCTCAAAAATGAATCCCCCTAAGAAAATGCTTCCTTGCTGATTGGGCCAATGGAGTTTTTGTAGGGGAGACTAGCTGGCTGGCAGGAGACTGGTAGGAGGGTGGAGGGGAAACTGTAAGCACCACATGGGAAGAGCAAAGGCTGGATGTCGATATGATTGGGCACTGCCTTGCAAGGTGAAAGAGGGGCAGGGGAAGCGTTCAGTGGGCATATGAGGATAGGTAAAGACTAGAGTTGAGTGGAATGAAGGGCTAATTCATTCATTCATTCATTCATATTTATTGAATACTTACTGTGTGCAAAGCACTATACTAAGTGCTTGGGAGAGTACGATATAACAATAAGCAGACACATTCCCTGCCCACAACGAGATTACAGCCTAGAGGGAGAGGCAGCTATTAATACAAAGAAATAGACTACAGATACATACACAAGTCCTGTGGGGCTGGGAGAGGGGATGGATAAAGGGAGCAAGTCAGTGGATGCAGGAGGGAGTGGGAGAAGAGGAAAAGAGAGCTTAGTCAGGGAAGGCCCCCTGGAGGAGATATGCTTTCAATATGGCTTTGAAAGAGGAGGCAGGGCAGAGTAATTGTTGGAGGGTGGAGATGGCCCTGGGAAAAAGCAGAGTGAAGAGGATTTACTGCTTCAGAAAGGCCTCCCAGAGGGTAGAAAAACCCTCTCAGGGAGGAAGCACTTGCTTCCTTGCCGATCAGGCCAATGGGGTTTCTGTGGGGTAGACTGGCTGGCACGGAAGAGGAAGAGAGGCGGGGGATGGAGCGGTTGTGTGTGTGGAGGTGAATTAGGATTTTCACAGCTGGGCCGGAGGACTCTGTTAGCAGGAACAGCAGCTGTCAGAACCCATTAGGGATGTGAGAGGTGACCGCTACCCGACCTGAATAATCTCCATCCTCGCCTGCTCCACCCCTCAAGGGACCATTTACCAACACTCTTCAAACACTCGGACTCCATCTCACGTGTATTAACGTATCAGCGCACTTGTTTAACAAGGGGGACAGGGGACAGTGAGGGCGGAGGGAAGGCAGAAGCTGGATTTTAGGGTGACCTCCAGGGTTTAAGACCCACACACATGTGCAAACACACACACATGCACAAACACACACCTTCTGTCACTTTTGCTGTAACCTCAACATGCTTGGGCAGGCCAATCAATCAAACAGTGGTATTTATTGAGCACTTACTGTGTATAAAGCACTGTAGTAAGCTCTTGAGAAAGTACAATAGAATAGAGATGTAGGCATTACCATAGCCCACAGGGAGTTTCCATCTACTGGAGGCTGCGTGTAGTCTACAGTCTCCTTTGTCCTGAAGGATGATGTCCTTTGCCTTTGAGCATTGGCAGATGCTGTCCTGCCCAGATAATAATAATAATAATAATGGCATTTATTAAGTGCTTACTATGTGCAAAGCACTGCTGTAAGCGACGGGGAGGTTACAAGGTGATCAGGTTGTCCCATGGGAGGCTCACAGTCTTCATCCCCATTTTACAGATGAGGGAACAGAGGCACAGAGAAGTTAGGTGACTTGCCCAAAGTCACACAGCTGACAAGTGGCAGAGCCAGGATTTGAACCCATGACCTCTGACTCCAAAGCCCATGCTCTTTCCACTGAGCCACACTGCTTCTCTTCATCCTGAGAAGCAAATACCCTGCCTATCCATCATCCCCACTATTCCCTTCCCGCCCTTCAAGCTCCATCTCCCCAGCTACTAGCCTGGCTAGCTGAACCCCACGTGGACAAGCCATGGACTCCCATGGGTATTACAGGCAAGTGTCATATAGTGGGAGTTACCCATTGCCTGTTCAGAGGAGGGAAGATTTTTACAATGGGGTGGTTGAAGAGATGAAGGTCGATGGGCCTGGAAAGCACTTCTCCTTCAACTCCCAAGATCACAGTTCTCCACGTCTTCAAAGCCCTCCAGAAAACCCACCTCTCCTGGAAGGCCTTCCAGGATTGATAATAACAATGGTATTTGTTAGGTGCTTACTATGTTCCAAGCACTGTTCTAAGTGCTGAGGTAGATACAAGTTAATCAGGCTGTCCCACGTGGGGCTCACAGTCTTAATCCCCATCTTACAGATGAGGTAACTGAGACATCAAGAAGTTAAGTGGCTTGCCCAAGGTCACACAGCAGACAAGTGGTGGAGCCAGGATTAGAACTCACATCCTCTGACTCCCAAGCCCGTGCTCTTTCCACAGAACCACACTGCTAAGGACTAATCTCTTCCTTCCCAGATCTCATTCTCAGGCACAATGGGTGCGTGTCAGTGCTGAGATTTCCGATCTGAGACTGTGCATGGAGGAATTGATAACGGTGCTAGTGGCTTGTTCTGCACCACACTCACCCACTCGCCCGCTGCCAGTCACGATTCTGCTGGGGCAAAGTGTGCAGTAGGTGGGCAGGATATTGCAAAGTGCATCAGCCAACCAGAGGCATTTATTGAGTATTTGCTATGTGATGAGCACTGTGCTAAGAGCTTGGGAGAGTACAAGTATACATGCAGACTTTGTCCACATTAGCCAGCAGCAGGCAGAGCCGGAGATAGATTCCCTGAGCAATGCACTAGCCACTGGGGTAGGAGCAGAAATTTCATCTAAATGCTGCACTCAGTACGTACATTTATACACCTACCCTGAGCACCTATGCAAAGTTTCAATTTTTATATTAACACTTATTTTTCAACTTAATCTTGCACTTCTGCTATGGGCTTCTCACATTCAGTTTGTCGCTAAACCCTGTTGTTATTTTTCCTCCAAAATATTTCCAGGGTATGTCCCTTCCTCTCCATTTGTCACATCTTGGTTTAATTATTGCATCAGCCTTCTCGCTGATTTCCCTGTCTCCTGTCTCTGGCCTCCCCAGTCCATAGTTCACTCTGCCGCCCAGATTACTTCTCTAAAATGTTGATCACATCTCCTAACACCTCAAGAATTTCCCATTCCTCTCGGCATCAAGCAGAAACTCCTGATGACTGGCTTTAAAGCATTTTATTATCTCCCTCCATCCTATTTATCCACTCTCTTTTCCTTCTACACCCCAACTCCACTCCTCAGTCCTCTCCAGCTCACCTCATTGCCTCATTCTTCACTCTCCTGCCTATGTCTCTTTGCTCAAGTCATTTGTCTTACATGGAACTCCCACCATCCTCAAATCTGCCAGTCCGCAACTTTCCCCACCTTCAAAGCCTTTCTGAACCCCCACTCCTCCAGGAGGCCTTCCCTGATTAACATCTCTTTTCCCAGGTGAAAGTTTCCTAATTAGACAGTCAATCACATTTATTGAGTGCTTACTGTATGCAGAAAGCTGTACTAAATACTTGGGAGAGTACAATATAGCAATAAACAGACACATTCCTTTCCCAAGATGAGCTTACAGTACTAACCCAGCACTTTAGTACTACTTCTGCACTTATGTACTCACAAATACGCATAGCGTTTCTGTATCACCTTAAGTACTTATCCACCTACCCATCTTTCCTTTCTCTTTTTCATCTTTTTTATAATTATTTTATACCTGTCTTCTATATTGTATGCTTATTGAGGGCAGGGATCATGCCTCCTAGCTCTATCCTGTTCTCCCAAGTGCTCAGTACTGTAGGCAATGTGTAGGCACTCAATAAATTATATTAATGGACTGGATGTAGAGAAAGCAATAATGGTCTGGGAGCAGAGCTGCTGCAAAGCCGTCTGGGAAGGGCAGAAAGGCCAAAAAAAATGACTAAATTTTCACCCTGGTAGCAGTTTCCCCATGATGTCACTGACAGTGTCATCGTCTCCGAGTTCGAAGGACGACTATATATTCCCATGATGTATTTGTACAGACGCTTTTGATTTCGTAAATAGACCTCAGCTCTGGTAACTACTAGCAAGTCTGGCTGTCTGACAAGTTCAGTGAGATCCTAAAACCCCCTGCCCTATGTTGTTGTAATTCATCGAGTCTGAGTTGAAGGGACTTTGTTTAACACTTTTCTTCCTCTCGGTTGAGTAAAGCAGGGTTGTGCCACAGTCCTAGCAGCCTCCAACCTTCCCTCCCACCGTGACTGGGGCACTACTGCCAGACTCCCAGCATGCTCTGAGGCCAGCCACACTGCCTCCCCCGCAACTGGCATCAGCTCCCCTCACATCATTGAGGAGACATAATAATAATAATCAGCGAATTTGTTAAGCACTTACTATGTGTCAGTCACTGTTCTAAGTGCCAGGGTACATACAAGATGAGCGGGTTGGATACATTCCATATCCCACATAGCGCTCACGGTTTTAATTCCCATTTTACAGATGAGGGAACTGAGGCACAGAGAAGTTAAGTGACTTGCCCACAGTTACAGAGCGGACAAGTGGTAGAACCAGGATTAGAACCGAGGTCCTTCGGACTCCCAGGCCCACCTGTGTTCTATCCATTAGGCCATACTGCCCCACCCTACCCTGTCTTCCATCACTCTAGTGGGAAAGAGAATAACATCCATTTTCCCCTTACACTCACTCCTTTGGAGAACTCATTTGCACCCATGGCTTTAATTACCATCTCTAGGCAAATGATTCCCAAATCTCCATCTTCAGCCCTGACATCTCTCCTTCCCTGCAATCTTGCATTTCCTCCTGCCTTCAAAGCAGGTCTACCTGGATGTCCTGCCAACACCTCAAATTAAACATATCCAAAACTGAACTCCCTATCTTCACATCCAAACACAAACCCATAATCTTGGTGTTGTCCTTGACTCTTCTCTCTCATTCCACCCACATATTCAGTCTGTCACCAAATCCTGTTGTTCTACCTTCACAACACTGTTAAAATCCATCCTTACCTCTCCATCCAAACTGCTACCATGCTGATGCAAGTACTTATTCTCTCCCTCCTTGCCTACTGTGTCTACCTCCTTGCTGACCTCCCAGCCTCCTGTCTCTCCCCACTCTGATGCATGGATTATTTATCAACAAAAACATGCAGTCCACATCTCCCCACTCCTCAAGAACCTCCAGTGGCTTTCCGTCCACTTCCACATCAAACAGAAACTCCTTACCATTGGATTTAAAGCACTCGATTAGTTCACCCCATCCTTCCTCACCTCACTGATCTCCTCCTACTATCCAGCTCACACACTCTGCCTTCCTCCCACACATTCAGCTCCCTTAGCGCCAGCTTACTCACTGTGCCCCAATCTCATCTATCTTGCCACCTACCCCTTTCCACCTCCTTCCCCTGGCTTGGAACTCCCTCCCCTTCCACATATGCCAGACCACCACTCTCTCCACCTTCAAAGCATGATTGAGATCACATCTCCTCCAAGTGGCCTTCCCCAATTAAGCCCTCTTTTACACAACTCGCTCTCCCTTCTGTGTTGTCTCTGCACTTGGATCTGTGACCTTAGGACATTTGATATTCTCCCCACCTGCAACTCCACAGCACCTAATTACATGTTTTTTAAATGATGTTACTTATTAGTGAACTGCCTGGACGGGCTTCAAAGCCCTACTGAGCCCTCCAGGAGGCCTTCCCAGACTGAGCCCCCTCCTCCTCATCCCCATCCCCCCTCCCTTACCTCCTTCCCCTCTCCACAGCACCTGTATATATGTATATATGTATTTATTACTCTTTATTTATTTTACTTGTATATATTTATTCTATTTATTTTATTTGGTTAATATGTTTCATTTTGTTGTCCGTCTCCCCCTTCTAGACTGTGAGCCCGCTGTTGGGTAGGGACCATCTCTAAATGTTGCCAACTTGTACTTCCCAAGCGCTTAGTACAGTGCTCTGCACACAGTAAGTGCTCAATAAATATGATTGACTGAATGACTGAATTAGTTAATATTAATAATAATTATGGTATTTCTTAAGCGCTTACTATGTGCCAGACACTGTACTAAGCCCTGGGGTGGATGCAAGCCAATTGGGTTGGATACAGTCCCTGTCCTGCACAGGTCTCACAGTCTTCATCCCTTTTTTATAAATGAGGTAACTGAGGCACAGAGAAGTGAAGTGGCTTGCTCAAGGCCACACAGCTGACAGGTGGCTTTGCCAGAATTAGAACCCATGACCTTCTGACTCCTAGGCCTGTGCTGTATCCACTATGCCATTAATGCCCATAAGAGCAGACATTTCATTTAGCCATGCAACAGTAATGAGAGGAAAAACTCCGGGAAGATCAGGATGCTCAGAACTGGTTTTATAAACAGTGATGGGGCCTGCAAGTGGCAAATGAAACAATATGGTAGCTACCTAGGCATCATGTAGAATGGAGTGCCTGACATACATATGAGGGACATGACAAGAGTATGTGTAGAATAAGTCAGAGGTCCTCAGACCCTCACAGGCCTGACCCAGGGCCAATGGTGAAGTACTACTACCCTTATCATTCCTTCAAAACCCTTCTAAAATCACATCTCCTCCAAAAGGCCTTCTCTGACTGAGCCCTTATTTCCCCTACTCCCTGTCCTCTGCATTGTCAATGCACTTAGCTATGTATCCCTTAAGGGCTTTGATAGTCACCCCAGCCTCTCAAGGTTTATAAAAGTATCCTTATATTCTACGCCTTCCTCTATCCGCAATTTATTTTAATGTCCATCTCCCTCTTAGACTGTAAGCTCCTAATAAGCAGGAATTGCATCTACCAGCTCTATCATATTGTACTTTTCCCAAGTGCTTAACAGGGCTCCACATGTAGTAAGAGCTACATGCAGGAGCTATCTGTCAGAAGCCTCATTCCCAGATAGGAAATTCAGACACATACATACACGTGCAAACACACACACATACACACACACACACACACACACACACACACACACACTCATGATAATAATAATCAAAATAATGGTACTGGTTAAGTGTTTACTATTTGCAAAGCACTGGAGTAGCTGCAAGTTAATCAGGTTGGACACAGTCCTTGTCCCAAATGGGGCTCACACTCTTATCTCCATTTTACAGATAAGGCACAGAGAAGTGAAGTGACTTGTTCAAGATCGCACAGCAGACATGTGGCAGAGTCAGGATTAGAACTCAGGTCTTTCTGATTCCTGGGCCCATGCTCTATCCACTAAGCCACACCACTTCCCAAGCACACCTGAAAACACACACACATGCTTCCAGACTCCAGTTTCTTCCGCATGCCTGGGAGAGGGGACCCCAGCTCCTGCATTAAGCCCAAAGCTCTTGGTCCAAAGATAGTCCTCCTTGCACATTAGCCACCTCTCTGCTTCCCAAAGACTCCCAGCTAGGTTGGTTTCCTTCCTTCGCTGGCCCTATCCCATGGTACAACGATGTCAGGGATCATTCGTCACCCTCAAACCCCATCCCAGATAAGTCCCAAAAGTGCAAACAGTTACTCCAACCTACTGAAAAGACCAA
Source organism: Tachyglossus aculeatus (assembly GCF_015852505.1). Lineage (NCBI taxonomy): Eukaryota > Metazoa > Chordata > Mammalia > Monotremata > Tachyglossidae > Tachyglossus > Tachyglossus aculeatus. The sequence goes on from NC_052070.1 coordinate 72,264,472, forward strand.
ATGGCCCTGCTCTCCTAGATCAAGAGTCCACCAGCTATCACACTCCCAGCCACATGGGTGAATTCAAGTCATGAACATCACAAACCTGCTCTGTGTCTCTCGGTTCCAGATTATGAATGAAACCAACCTTGCTGACAGGTTTGAATTAAAAAAAAAAACCCAACCAAACAAAAAAACCCTTCTGGACTACAAATATTTTCACAGCCCATAAAATTCACTTTGTCCCAGACCAAAGGAATCAGAACTGGGAAGACAGTGGGAGAAGGTAGGTTGGAAGGAAAAACATGGGGATGAGAACCAAAAGATCTGGGTTCTAGCCCTAGCTCCACCACTGGTCTGCTGTGGGGCCTTAGACCAGTCACATCACCTCCCTGGGCTTCAATTTCTTCTTTTGTAGAATGGCAATAATAATACCTGCCTTTCTCCCTGCCTCACAGGATGTGGGGAGGATAAAATTAGATAAAGAATGTGAAAGTGCTCTGGAAAAATTGTTTAAAGGGCTTTACAAATCCAAGGTCTTAAAGTCATCCCCTCTCCTTCTGAGCATGACCAGTTCCCATGACACCTGCTAAAGAAAACACAAATACGACCCTACCCCTGCTCCAAGGAAAACTAGAGAAAAAGCCCCAGTGAGATCTCCATCATTCATTTAATTTCTCTTGTGTTCATTCATTCATTCAATCGTATTGATGGAGCGCTTACTGTGTGCAGAGCACTGCACTGTTTGGGAGAATACAATATAACAATAAACATACACATTCCCTGCCCACAACAAGCTTACAGTTTAGAGGGGGAGACAGACATTAACATAAATAAATAAATTACAGATAGGCATGTAAGAGCTGTGGGGCTGGGGGTAGGGAGATGAATGAAGGGAGCAAGTCAGGGCATTGCAGAAGGGAGAGGAAGAAGAGGAAAAGGTTTAGTCAGGGCAGGCCTCTTGGAGGAGATGTGCCTTCAGGAAGCCTTTGAAGGGGGAGATCGTAATTACCGGTCAGATTTGAGAAGGGAGGGCATTCCAGGCCAGAAGTATAACATGGGTGTGAGGCCACTGGTGAGAGAGATGAGATCGAAGCACAATGAGAAGGTTAGCATTAGAGAAGTGAAGTGTGGAGGCTGAGTTCTAGTAGGCGAGAGCAAGGCGAGGTAGGAGGGGGCAAAGTGACTGAGTGCTTTAAAGCCAATGGTGAGTTTCTGTTTGATGTGGAGGTGGATGGGCAGCCATTGGAGTTTCTTGAGGACTGGGGAAACATGGCCTGAACGTTTTTCTAGAAAAATGATCCGGGCAACAGAGTGAAAGTATAGACTGGAGTCAGGAGAGACAAGAGTCAGGGAGGTTATCAGCAAGGCTGATACAGTAATCAAGGGAGGGTAGGATACGGGATTGGATTAATGTGGTAGCAGTTTTGATGGAGAGGATGGGGTGGATTTTAGTGATGTTGTGAACCTAGAAAGGGTAGATTTTAGCAATGTTGTTAATTTGGAATCGACAGGATTTTAGTGATGGATTGAATGGTCGATATGGATTTATATGTGGGTTGAATGAGAGAGAGAAGTCAAGGCTAATTCCAAGGTTACGGGCTTGTGAGACAGGAAAGACGGTGGTGCTCACTTCAGAGATTGGAAAGTTAGGAGGAGGACAGGGTTTGTGCTCTCTGCCCAACTTTCCTTAGACATGCTGCCTGATTTCTTCCAGGCCCAAGGTGTGAGGTATTGTTCCGGGTGGGGCCCATGGATGAAGGTGTGTTAAAAGTCCAGCCCAGGGACTTGTCCAGATGCCCTCTTCTGCCTACCTCCCTGTCTTCCCCCAGCTCAAGCCTAGATTTCCCTTTCCTCCTGCCAAGATTCCCATTTGGGTGCCATTGTCCAGTTCAGTTAGATGCCAGCCAACTGGAATGAATTCTTTTGGATGAGGCCTTGTGAGCAAATGCTGTCTCCAAGGCCGGGTTCACTCCATTTTCTGTGTTCCCTTCCTGCCCTGAATTTGTCATCTGATCCAAAAGGCAATTCAATTGCTCCCAGAGGATTTATTCTTTAGGTCTCCTGCCTCTAGCTCCCAGATCTCTTACCCTCTTCTCCCTAGGTCCTGGGCAACCCTTGTGTACAAATAGGGTCTCTCAATATTAGTTTGGTTTCCAGCCAGAGTTAGATTCATTGGATGGTAATTGTACAGACAGTTCCCTCCCACCCCCTCCCATTTCTGTTGTTGAAAAATCACTACCACATCTGCTTTTTCTGTGTTTAAGGATCTCTCTGCCATTTCACAAATCCCATCTGGTCCTGTGGGATTCTTTTTTCAGCTATCCCCTGCATATGGTTAGTGGCTATTTCGAAAACTTTTCCCTTCTTTTATTGGATGGTCAAAGGCCAACCTGAAAAAAACATTCTGCTGTTTCAGAATCACCTCGGGAGGGATATTTCTGCCCATCCAACCTGGGTCAACATTAATCCCTCTCTGCTCGGGAGCTCTAATTTTAGCTCGATTGATTTTACAACCCTAACCTGAGGGTTACTGAAGCCAGAACTAGAAGTGATCCCAAGAGGTCTTGAAGTCCCCCACTCACCCCAACTCTGAAGCCCTACTAAAATCACAGCTCCTCCAGGAAGCTTTGCCTGACTCACCTCTCATCTCCCCTTTCTGTTTTCCTTCCCTTCTGAATCACCTAAGCACTTAAATCCAGACTCCCTGGGCACTTTGATACTCCCCTGCTTCTCAGTCGATCAGTCAATCAATCAATGGTATTTACTGAGTGCTTACTGTGTGTAGAGCACTATATTAAGTGCTTGGAAGAGTACAATATAGCATAGTTGGTAGACACGTTCCCTTCATACAGTGAGCTTACAGTCTAGAGGGGGAGTCAGACATTAATATAAATAAGTAAATTATGGGTATGTACATAAGTGTTGGGAGGCTGAGGGTCTGAGCCACCCTCATTCATTTATTCATTCATTCTTTTAATCATATTTATTGAGCACTTACTGGTGCAGAGCATTGTACTAAGAGCTTGGGAGAGTATAATATATAATACTATAATAATAAAATTATTATAATATATAATTATATATGATATTTATAATTATATAAGCACCCTCCCACCCCATACCTACATATCTTTGTGCTCTTCTCTTCCCCTATGTGTAATTTCTTTTAATGTTTGTCTCCCCCACTAGATTGCAAGATCATCAGGAGCAGAGATTGGGTGCACCTCCTCTTTTGTACTCTCCCAAGTTCTTCATACAGTACTCCAGACACTGTAAGTACGCAAGAAATATGACTGACTGATTGATCAATTGATTGCCTGGTTGACTGATGATCTGTTCCCTGTCTTGCACCAGGACAAACCCATTATGATCCCATTGTTATGACTCTGTCCATCCTCTTCAATGAGCTCTCCAAAAAAGGAGTCATTAACCTCAAGAAGCATCTCCCAAATGCTCTCAGTGAGAAAACCCTCTCTTACATCTCTTATAGGTGCTTCCTCACTCTGACCTCAGATATTTAAAGACTCATTGAGTTCCCTTTGAGTCTTTTTTTCTCCATTCTAAATAATCCCAATTTTTCTAACCGTTCCTCCTGGGCCTGTGTCTAGTTGTGTTTCTCTGAACCGTCTTCTAATTCTTCACATTTTTCTTCTTAACTGATTCCAATATGTAATAAAGGACTGATCGGAGCCCAAAGCCAAGAGACAAATACTCTCTGCTAATTGTATATCTTTCTATTTAAAGGTCTTCAACAAAAACGGATTTCAGGAGATTTTACAACTTCGAGATCTGGTCAAGCATTAAATAGCTTCCTCCCTGATTTAATAATAATTATGGAATTTACTAAATGCTTACTATGTGCCAAGCACTAGGATAGATACAAGATAATCAGATGCAGTCCCGGTCCCACATAGGACTCACAGTCTAAGGGGGAGAGAATGGGTGATAACTTCTCATTTTACGGATGAGGAAATTGAGTCCCAGAGAAGTTAACTGACTTGCCTGAAGTCACACAGTAGGTAAGAAGGAGAGGCAGGATTAGAACTCAGGTGCCCTAACTACCAGACCCTGTGTTCTTTCCACTAGACGACACTGCCTTTTCCTAAAATTCACTCAATCAATCAGGGGTATTTATTGAGCATTTACTGTTGAAGAATAGTGTACTAACTACTTGGGAGAATACAGTATAATTCATTCATTCAATCATATTTATTGAGCGCTTACTGTGTGCAGAGCACTGTACTAAGCACTTGGGAAGTACAAGTATAATAGAGTAGGAAGACAAGTGTGGCTTAGTAGCAAGAGCATGGGCTTGGGAGTCAGGGGTCATGGGTTCTAATCCCGGCTCTGCCACTTATCAGCTGTGTGACTTTGGGCAAGTCACTTCACTTCTCTTTGCCTCAGCGACCTCATCTGTAAAATGGGGATTGAGACTGTGAGCCTCACATGGGACAGGGACCGTGTCCAACCTGATTTGCTTGGATCCACCCCAGTGCTTAGTACAGTGCCTGTCACATAGTAAGCACTTAATAAATGCCATCATCATGATCTCTGCCTTCAAGGAGCTTACAGACTAATGAACCAGTTTTAATTTACGTACTTTATTTTTCTGATCCACAGTCACAGTCTTCTAGACTGTGAGCCCACTGTTGGGTAGGGACTGTCTCTATATGTTGCCAACTTGTACTTCCCAAGCGCTTAGTACAGTGCTCTGCACACAGTAAGCACTCTATAAATATGATTGAATGAATGAATGAATGAATGATCCTTTATATTTTTCTCATTTTGGTACTGGAAGAAACCAAGAGGCTATGGAGACCAGTGGCTACAGCTAGTTACCAGAAGCAGCATGGCTCAGTGGAAAGAGAACGTGCTTTGGAGTTAGAGGTCATGGGTTCAAATCCCAGCTTCAGCAATTGTCAGCTGTGTGAATTTGGGCAAGTCACTTAACTTCTCTGTGCCTCAGTTACTTCATCTGTAAAATGGGGATTAAGACTCTGAGTCCCCCTTGGGACAACCTTATCACCTTGTAACCTCCCCAGCGCTTAGAACAGTACTTTGCACATAGTAAGTGCTTAATAAATGCCATCATTATTATTTTAGAATCTGCTGGTCTCCTTACTTCTATTGGTTCCACCACTGTTGCAAAAGAGCATGAGAAGCAGTGTGACCCAGTGGATAGAGCACAGGCCTGGGAATCAGAAGGACCCGGGTTCCAACCCGGCTCTGCCACTTGTCGACTGTGTGACTGTGGGCAAGTCACTTCACTTCTCTGGGCCTCAGTTACCCCATCTGTAAAATGGGGATTAAGACTGTGAGCTCCAGGTGGGATGTGGACTGTGTCCAACCTGTTTAGCTTGTATCTATCCCAGTACTTAGTAAGTACTGGCACATAGTAAGTGTTTAACAAATGTCATTTTTTAAAAAAGGAAGCATTGGCTTTAGGAAGAGTGTGCACATCCTATATCAGACAACACAACCCTCCCCTGCCTCAGTGAACATAACATTCCCCTGCCTTGATTCTCTGCAAAAATGTCATAGGGTGCTTCCCACATTCAGGCATTCATTGGTTCAATCATATGCATTGAGTGCTTACTGTGTGCAAAGCACCGTACAAAGTGTTTGGGAGAGTACAATATAACAGACACATTCCTTCCCGCAATGAGCGCACAGTCCAGAGATCTTGGGTGCTGACACAGCCCCTTGGGGCAGAACTCAGGCCAACCTTGCTCAATAACATTTCTTCTTCCCTCAGGAGGCACTTTTAAAAATTCATTCATTCAATCGTATTTATTGAGTGCTTACTGTGTGCAGAACACTGTACTAAGTGCTTGCGAAGTACAAGTTGGCAATATATAGAGATGGTCCCTACCCAACAATGGGCTCACAGTCTAGAAGGAGAAGACAGGCAACAAAACAAAACGTGTGGACAGGTGTCAAGTCATCAGAATAAATAGAAGTAAATCTAGATGCAAATCATTAACAAAATGAATAGAATAGTAAATATGTACAAGTAAAATAAATAGTGATAAATCTGTACAAACATATGTACAGGTGCTGTGGGGAAGGGAAGGAGGTAGGGCAGGGGGGATGGGGTGGAGAGGAAAAAGGGGGCTCAGTCTGGGAAGGCCTCCTGGAGGAGCTGAGCTCTCAGTAGGGCTTTGAAGGGAGGAAGAGAGCTAGCTTGGCAGATATGTGCAGCGAGGGCATTCCAGGCCAGGGGGAGGGTGTGGGCTGGGGGTGGACGGCGGGACAGGCGAGAATGAGGTACAGTGAGGAGGTTAGCGGCAGAGGAGCAGAGGGTGCGAGCTGGGCTGGAGAAGGAGAGAAGGAAGGTGAGGTAGGAGGGGGTGAGGGGATGGAGAGCATTGAATCCGAGAGTGAGGAGTTTTTGCTTTATGTGTAGGTTGACAGGCAGGCACTGGAGATTTTTGAGGAGGGGAGTAACATGCCCAGAGTGTTTCTGTACAAAGATGATCCAGGCAGCAGAGTGAAGTATAGACTGAAGTGGGGAGAGACAGGAGGATGGGAGATCAGAGAGGAGGCTGATGCAGTAATCCAGTCGGAATAGGATGAGAGATTGAACCAGCAAGGTAGCGGTTTGGATGGAGAGGAAAGGGTGGATCTTGATGATGTTATGGTGGTGAGATCAGCAGGTTTTGGTGATGGATTGGATGTGTGGGATGAAGGAGAGAGCAGAGTCGAGGATGAATGAAGGGAGCAAGTCAGGGAGACACAGAAGGGAGTCAGCCTGATGTGATTTGCTATAATTTCATGCCAGTATTTGCAAACGCATTGCTTACTAATTGCTTCTAGTTATTTTCATTCATTCTTTCAATTCATTCATTCATTCAATTGTATTTATTGAGGGCTTACTGTGTGCAGAGCACTGTACTAAGCGCTTGGGAAGTACAGGTTGGCAACAAATAGAGATGGTCCCTATCCAACCACAGGCTCACAGTCTAGAAGGGGGAGACAGACAACAAAACAAAATATATTAACAAAATAAAATAAATAGAATAGTAAACATGTACAAGTAAAATAGAGTAATAAATCTGTACAAACATATATACAGGTGCTGTGGGAGGGGAAGGAGGTAGGGCGGGGGCATGGGGAGGGGGAGGGGAAGGAGGGGGCTCAGTCTGGGAAGGCCTCCTGGAGGAGGTGAGCTCTCAGTAGGGCTTTGAAGCGAGGAAGAGAGCTAGCTTGGCAGATGTGCGGAGGGCTGTAAGTGGGGGGTCCTTCCTCTGACTCATCTCTAGTTGCTTAGTTTGGGGAGAAAAGAGATGGTGTCAGCTGCCATCACCAAATCCATCTACCCAAAGAGATTATCAATTTTCCAGCACCTAGAGGGCAGATGACCACAGGGTGCTCAGCGTACAAGGTAGGATTAAAACCTCTATAAGGGAAAATGTCTCTACTCAATGCCTTCCCTGGCCTGAGAAGCGTGTTGAGAGCTGCTGCCAAGTGGATTATTCCACTTCCAGGATGTTATTTTTATTTACTGTTAGAGCACTGACTAATTGATTTTAAAAAAGCTTGCCTGGCTGTATTGATATATAAGACGGTGACGTAGCTAAGTAGTCTCAAACTCCGAGATCTTAATGATTTACACACCAGCTCTGAATTACTGTCAATAAAACAGATTGCCCTCTCCCTGTGGCTTTTTTTTTTCTAATTGCATTTATTTGGAGCCTCCTGCTGAACACGTCAGCCCTTGACACCCAGAGAGCCCCCTCTCACCCATCTCGGAGATGCTGCCATAGAGTTAAGGGATCGGGGCATGGCCCGTGAGCCAACACGCGTGAGCAGACGCACACGTATGCACTCACTCACAGGGAGGCAGCAAGGTCTATTGAAAAGAGCCGGGAAACTAGATCCCAGTAGCAGCTCTGCCCCTGGCCTGCTGTGTGGCTTTACTTAACCTGTCTGAGCCTCAGTTTCCTCATCTGTATTATTATTATCATTATTAATCATTATATTTATTGAGCACTTACTGTGTGCAAAGCACTGTACTAAGTGCTTGGGAGACACATTCCTGCCCACAGTGAGCTCACAGTCTGGAGGGGGAGACAGGCACTAATATAAATAGATAAATAAATGTTATAGATATATACAGATATATACATATGTGCTGTGGGGATGGGAGGGAGGATGAATGAAGGAGCAAGTAAGAGCAGTGCAGAGGGAGTTGGAGAAGAGGAGAGGAGGGCTTAGTCAGGGAAGGCTTCTTGAAGGAGATGTGCCTTCAATAAGGCTTTGAGGTGGGGGAGAGCAATTATCTGTCTGATATGAGGAGGGAGGGCGTTCCAGGCCAGAGGTAGGATGTGGGCGAGAGGTCGGTGGCAAGATAGATGAAATCGAGGTAAAGTGAGAAGGTTAGCATTAGAGGAACGAAGTGTACGGGCTGGGTTGTAGTGGGAGAATAGCGAGGTGACGTAGGAGGCGGCAAGGTGATTTGAGTGCTTTAAAATGGGAAACAATCAACTGTATTTCCTGAGCACTTACTGTGTGCAGAGGACGCACTCTCAAGCACACAGTGCAGCTCTTGGGATTGAATAATGTAACAGAGTTGGTAAACATGTTCCCTGCCCACAAGGAATATTACCTGTTTTCCCTACCTTTTAGATCATGTCCGCCAACTCTATTGTACACTATTGTAAGCAGCGTGGCTCAGTGGAAAGAGCCCGGGCTTGGGAGTCAGAGGTCATGGGTTCTAATCCCGGCTCCGCCACATGTCTGCTGTGTGACCTTGGGCAAGTCACTTAACTTCTCTGAGCCTCAGTTACCTCATCTGTAAAATGGGGATTAAGACTTTGAGCCCCACGTGGGACAACCTGATGATCCTGTATCCCCCCAGCGCTTAGAACAGTGCTTTGTACATAGTAAGCACTTAACAAATGCCATTATTATTATTATTTTCCAGTACTGGCTCCACCACCTGTCAGCTGTGTGACTTTGGGCAAGTCACTTAACTTCTCTGTGCCTCAGCTACCTCATCTGTAAAATAGGGATTAAGACTGTGAGCCCCATGTGGGACAACATGATTACCTCATATCTATCCTAGTGCTTAGAACAGCACATAGTAAGCACTTAGCAAATACCATCATTATTATTATTATTATTACTCTCCCAAGAGCTCAGTTCAGTGCTCTGCATACAGGAAATGCTCCATAAATATCACTGATCGATTGACTCGAATAGACTGTGAGCCCCATGTGGGAAAGGAACTGCGTCTGTTTATGATGTACCTCCTCCAATGTTTAGTACCGGTGTTAAATAAATACTGTAATTGATACTTGCATCCACACCCAAATGCAAGCCCTGCCACCCTGATGTACACACAGGCCTTTATGTGTACATAACCTGAGTACCTGCAGAGTCATGCTCCCACCCACTCCTTCAGGCTACCCCCCGCCCCCCCCCCCGACCACCACCTATGTGAATGTGCAGGTCAGCCCACCCCTGCCTGTCAGCCCTTATTCCCACAGGAGACCAGCTAACTCATCATCATCATCATCATCAATCGTATTTATTGAGCGCTTACTGTGTGCAGAGCATTGTACTAAGCACTTGGGAAGTACAAGTTGGCAACATATAGAGACAGTCCCTACCCAACAGTGAGCTCACAGTCTAAAAGGGGGAGACAGAGAACAAAACCAAACATACTAACAAAATAAAATAAATAGACTCATGGGGTCAGCTAACTCATAGGATCACCTCTGAGGCAGACAGGAGTCCAGTGTGGATGCTGCACAGACTACCCGAGGACATGCCAAGTGATCAGGCACAGAGGAAAGCCTTGACCCGCTGCATCCTCTCCTCAATCCGGACTTTTCCAGCATCCCCTCCACCTTGTTTAATTATTGTTTTCCTGTGGCATCATTCAGCGGAGCCCGCAACCCATTATTTGGAACCGTAATGGAAGATCTGCGAGTTGTGTGCGGGGAAAATTTATGGCCCCCACCATTTACTTAGCCAGCCAGTGGTGCTATTGATTTTTATTTAGGAGAATAATTAAATATTTATTTTCACTTTGTTAAGCTCAGGAGGTCGAAACCCACATAAAGCCAAACAGCACAGAGCCCGCAGAAATCAATGCCGTGGTTTGAGGCCTGGAAAAATCTCCCTTGGTGCAGCCAGCTCTTGGGTCTGGGTGGGGACACCGGCCTCTTGCAGCCCTGCCCTGCCACTGCCTTCTCCTTCTTGCTCTCCTGGCAGAGTTATCAATAATCATCAATGGCGTTTGTTGAGTGCTTACTGCTTGCAGAGTACTGTACTAAGTGATTGGGAGAGTACTGTAACAACAGAGTTGGCAAACACATTCTCTGCCCACAAGGAGGTTACAGTCTAATCAGCCGCTTTTCTGCTACAACCCAGCTTGCATTCCTTGCTCCTCTAACGTCAACTTACTCACTGTACCTCCATCTCGTCTAACTCGCTGCCGACCAATCCCCCTTGTCTTGCCTCTGGCCTGGAACATCCTCCCTCTTTAACTTTCCTCAACTTCAAAGCCTTATGGAAGGCAAATCTCATCCAAGTGGCCTTTCCTGACTAGGGCTTTATTTCCTTTTCTCCCACTCCCTTCTGTGTTTCCCTTGGACTTGTATTAACTCTTTATTCACCCCTCCCTCAGCCCCACAGCACATATGTAAATATCCATAATTAATTTCTTTATATTAATGTCTGTTCTCTTTAGACTGTAAGCTTGTTATAGAAAGAGACCTTTTCTACCAACTCTTATAGTGTACTCTCCCAAGTACTTAGTACAGTGCTCTGCACACAGTAAATGCTCAATAAATACGATGGATGGATTGATCGATTGATTAAACCTAGGACATAGAATGGAGGAGGGCTTATGGGTGTCTCTTCCCATGGTAGAGGGAAATGTCTTAACCACATATCTCCCCCTCCTCAAAAGCCTCTGTGTAAAATAAACTCCTTCTGCTTTCAAAACCTGTAGTGTAGTTCCATTCCATACCAACAATTTGTGAATGACTTCCTTTAGACTGTAACCTTATTGGGGGCAAGGAACTTGTCTACTAACTCTGTTATATTGTGCTCTCCCAAGCACTTAGTACAGTGCTCTGCACACAGTAAGTGCTCAATAAATAATTGATTAATTGATTGCTTTAGTTAAGCTATTGGAATAAAAGCTCCTGAGGGAAGGGATCATGTCCAACAATGATAACAATAATATTGATAATAACAATGACAGTAATGGCATTTGTTAAGCACTTACTATGTATCAAGCACTGTTCTAAGCACCGGGATAGATATAAGTTAATCAGGTTGGACACAGTCCCTGTCTCACATAGGACTAAGTGGGAGGGGAAACAGGTATTGAATTCCCATTTTACAGATGAGAAAACCAAGGCACAGAGAACATAAGTGATTTGGCTAAGGTCACACAGCTGGTAAATTCTGGATCCGGGATTAGTACCCTGGGCTTTTTCCACTCCGCCATGCTATCTCTCTAGTCAGATGCATTCTGCTAAGGGTTCAGTACAGGACCCTGCACGCAGTAGGTTCTCTAAACTATCGATTGACGGATCGATTGATTGATTCTTTGCGGGAGCCCAGTACAGGGCTCTGCACACAGTAGGCTCTCAATAATCATGACTGATCGATTGATTGACTGGGGATAGAGCCATCTCCATTCCTGCCTCACTCCTTGTTTCTGTGGGATGGAGCAGAAGCAACATCCCTGGCCAAAGCCTTCATTGTCATTCCCCGGATTGTACGTGTTTACTGGGCCCTCAAGCGAGTGGGGATTTGGCCCTGTTTGCCCCACTGGAAGGCAGCTTCCATGCCCAAACCTGGCTCCAGGCAGTGCCCCAGTCTTTACCTGCTCATTACACCTGGGAAACTCACGCCTGAGTTTTCAGACATCCCTCCTTGATTGATCTCTTCTGTGGGATTTCCAATTGCTCCTTAATTTTTAATGATGTTCTGCAGCCAGGATGGTAAAGATGCCATTCGGGGTCTCCAGTGGCCTTGATGCTTGAAAGACAGCTCCCGACCCAGAGTGCCAGACCGGCGAGATGCCAGGACTCTGGGCTGGGTTAATTCGGAAAAACCAGCTTCCTGCAGATCCTGGCCCGGGGAAGCAAAGGGCCAAAGTGGGGCTGTGCGGGGCCAGGACAGAGTTAGCCAGTCAGTCAGTTAATTGTATTTATTGAATGCTTACTGTGTGCAGAGCATTGCACTAAGCACTTGGGGGAGTACAATATAACAATAAACAGACACATTCCCTGTTTATAAAGAGCTTGCAGTCTAGAGGGGGCAGCCTGACCTCAGGTAGGGGTCCAGCTCCCTGCACCGGGCTGGGGGCAGGGACAGAAGAGGAGGATTGACCCCAGCAGGCTCCTAACCCTCAGAACTCAGACCATCAGACCCTTGCATCAGGGCAACCTGATTTTTTCAGCGGTTCCAAAGATATAGTTGATGAGTCTGCCCTCACCTCTGCTCACATACTGATGCGAATACTGTTTGAGAGATTTTTTTGCCACCTCCGCTAAATGGTTTCAGATGGCTACAAAGATGCCCATTTTGGGGAGGGAGGAAACACACAGGCTGCAGACTATTAATCTCCCCCCTTTCAAAGCCTTCTTGAAGGCACATCTCCTTCAAGAGGCCTTCCCTGACAAAGCCCTCCTTTCCTTTTCTCCCACTCCCTTCTGTGTCACCCTTGCACTTGGATTTACACCCTTTTTTCACCGCTCCCTCAGTCCCTCAGCACATATAAACATAATCATAATTGATTTCTTTATATTAATGTCCATCCCCTCTAGATCATAAGATTGCTATGGGAAGGGAATGTTTCTACCAACTCTGTTATAATGTACTGTCTCAAGTGCTTAGTACAGTGCTCTGCACACAGTAAGCACTCAATAAATGCACTTGATTGATTGATTGATTGATTGAAGAATAATCCAACCATTCATCTCCTAGAGGCAATAACTCAACTCTATGACGCCGGAGTCCTCAGCAATAGTGCCTATGCACATGGAAAGTTTCTCTGGACAATTTTCCTGGGCCCACCACAGCCCACATTTTTCAGTCACCAGGCTGCCCAGAAACAATCCCAATCTAGGTCCAACCTCTGAAGGAAGTCTCGAATGTGGAGGCGCAAGGTCAGCGACATGGGGGGAGGATGATTTCCTGCATTCATTCAATCAATCATATTTACTGAGCACTTACTGTGGGCAGAGCATTGTGCTAAGTGCTTGGGAGAGTACGATATAAGAGAGATGGTAGACATAGTCCCTGCTCACAAGGCACTTACAGTCTAGAGGGGGAGACAGGTATTAGTTTAAAGAAATGTTATGGATATGCACATAAGTGCTGTGGGACTGAGGGTGGGGTGAATAAAGGATGCAAATCCATGTGCAAGGGTGAGACAGAAAAAAGTGGGAGAAGAGGAAATGAGGGCTGAGTTGCAGAAGGTTTTTTGGAAGAGATGTGCCTTCGATAAGGTTTTGAAGGTGGGAGGAGTGATCATCTGTTGGTCTGAGCCCCAAAGCGGGAGGGGAGGGGGGGGCAGCAGGTCCCCCAGAGGGGCACCACCTGTTTCCGAGGCATAGTGGAGAAGATTAGCCCTCAAATCGTCTTCTGTGCCAGCGTGGTGATGGGTGGTGGGTGGCAGGTAGGCTTCCCTGCTCCTTTGCTCCCCTCCTGTGGGCAGAACCCGAACCAGGACCGTGACGGCCCAGAGGTTAGCCCCTCATGTAGAAAACGGGGAGAGCCCCAGGAGTTCCTCCAGCAGGGGATCTGCTTCCACATAAGGATCCCTCCTGGACAGAAAATGATTTTACAAAGGATGCCAATCACTCACCTGGTGACATCAGTCAGAGCTCAGCCAATTACAGGAAGGAATCAGGCAAAGAAGAAGCAGTGAGGCCTAGTGAATAGAGAATGAGCCTGGGAGACAGAAGGACTTGGGTTCTAATCCCATATCCACCACTGGTCTGCTGTGTGACCTTTGACAAGTCACTTGAATTCTCCATGCCTCAGTTACCTCATTTGTAAAATGGGGATTAAGACTGTGAACCCTGTGCGGGAAAGAGACTGCGTCCACCCAAATTACCTTATACCTACCCCAACACTTAGAATGGTGCTTGGCACATAGTAAGCGCTTAATAAATATCATAATTGTGATTATTATTATTATTTTTAAGAGGGGTTTAGGAAAGTGATGAAAACTGCTCAGAGACACTGCCAATAAGGAAGGAAGTGTTCACCAGAAAGGCTGAGGGTCAGCAAGGTGACCGCGCAGGGAAGAACCTGTGGATGACATGTACTGTAGAGACCTGCTAAGGGAACTAAAGCAGAGGTTCAAGGGGATGGTAGCACTTGGGTTTAAGTTAGGAACAAGTACCACCTGGGTTTAAATTAGGAACAAGTTCCAGATCAGGTATAAGTGATTATTCTTGGGTCTAGTTTGATTCATTCATTCAATCGTATTTATTGAATGCTTGCTGTGTGACATAATCTTATCTGTTTTTTAAAGGGGGGTATAATCTTATATGTTTTTTAAAGGAGGGTATTTGAGCAGTGTGTGTGTGTGTGTGTGTGTGTGTGTGTGTGTGTGTGCGCGTGTGTGTGTAACCTACAAATTAGAGGAGGGTGGGGCATTTGACATTCCTCCAAACCTCAGTAGCCTTCCTGGGGTAGATTTGTTAGCTGAACACTTACTGTGCCTTTTGGGATGAACCAAATCTAGAGTTACAAGGATGATGGCCTTAAATTAATGGGGCAATCTAGAGGTGCCTTCCCCAAGTTGTGTTTCTTCCACCTTTCCCACCTCTGTCCCTTCCTCTCCAGCCACCCTGTTCATGCTCTTGTCACATCACAGTTAGATTACCTCGTTCTCGCCTGTCCCGCTGTCGATCCCCGGCCCACGTCATCCCCCGGGCCTGGAATGCCCTCCCTCTGCCCCTCCGCCAAGCTAGCTCTCTTCCTCCCTTCAAGGCCCTGCTGAGAGCTCACCTCCTCCAGGAGGCCTTCCCAGACTGAGCCCCTTCCCTCCTCTCCCCCTCGTCCCCCTCTCCATCCCCCCATCTTACCTCCTTCCCTTCCCCACAGCACCTGTATATATGTATATATGGTTGTACATATTTATTACTCTATTTATTTATTTATTTATTTATTTTACTTGCACATTTCTATCCTATTTATTTAATTTTGTTGGTATGTTTGGTTCTGTTCTCTGTCTCCCCCTTTTAGACTGTGAGCCCACTGTTGGGTAGGGACTGTCTCTATGTGTTGCCAATTTGTACTTCCCAAGCGCTTAGTACAGTGCTCTGCACATAGTAAGCACTCAATAAATACGATTGATTGATTGATTGATTGATTACTACATGAGCTTCCACGCTGGTCTTCCTGAATCCAGCCTCAGCCCATTTCAGTCTATGTTATACACTGTTTCCCGGATCATCATCTTGAAGTATTGTTTTTCATTCAATCTATTTATTGAGCACTTACTGTGTGCAGAGCACTGTACTAAGCACTTGAGAAGTACAAATCAGCAACATGTAGAGATGTTCCCTTCCCAACAATGGGCTCATGGTCTAGAAGGGGGAGACAGACAGCATAAATGTCAGAATAAATATAACTATAGCTATATACATGTCATTAATAAAATAGAGTAATAAATATGTACAGATATACACAAGTGCTGTGGGGAGGGTGAGGGGGTACAGTGGGGTGGGCAATGGGGAGTGGAGGAGGATGAGGATAGGAAAAAGGGGGGCTCAGTCTGGGAAGGCCTCCTGGAGGAAGAGAGCTCTCAGTAGGGCTTTGAAGGGAAAAATATGGAACACCACGAATTTGCATGTCATCCTTTGGCATATTGTGTGGCATACATTTCCCAACTTCGCAAAAATCTCCAATGTATCTCCACTGTTTCCAGCACAAACTCCTCACCATTGGCTTCAAAGGTTCACCACGAGCTTTCTTCATCTTACATATCAGCCCTCTTTAACTGCCCCTCCCCAGTTCCCACTCTGCTTCTCCCTAACTCACCCTCTAATTGTACCTCACTTTTGCCTCATTCATTCATTCATTCATTCATTCATTCAGTCGTGTTTATTGAACGCTTACTGTGTCCAGAGTACTGTACAAAACACTTTGGAAAGTACAATATAACAATAAACAGACGACTTCCCTCGCACCTCTGAATGCTCTTTGCTTACGCTGTTCCCTCAGCCTGGAAGTTCCTACCCCTACCAAAATCACCAGATCACAGCTTTCCCCAGCTTCTAAGCCCTCCTAAAATCCCATCTCTTTCAAGAAATCTTTCTCAGGTAATTCATGACACTCTAATTGCATCAATCAATAATCAATGGCATTTATTGAGTACTTATTAGGTAAGCCCCTAAGCAGGGATCGTGTCTATCAAATCCATTTTATTGCTCTCCCAAGCACTTAGTATAGTGCAATGCACATGTTAAGCGCTCAATAAATATGATTAATTGATTGAAAAGCACTGTACTGAGCACCTGGGAGAGTACAATAGAGTTGGTGGACATGATCCCTGATCTTGAGGGGTTGACAATCAGGTGCACCAATTCTGTCAACCCAACTGCCACCCCTACTCTTAGCAGTTCTGTACCCATGTAAATTTGTTTGTAAAAGTGATTATTTATTCCATTATTTGCCCTGCCTCCGTTATATTCTTGTTCTTCCTCCTCCTCCCAAGTAATTTATGGCTGCCTCTTTATTAGATTGTAAACTCTTTGACAGCAGGGAGCGTGGGTTGCATTTGGAAAGTGCTTAATAAATAGAATTGATTGATTGATTGATGGATTACAGCAGAATGGAACCCCAGAGAGTCCCTAACCCTGTTGTAAATTACATGGCTACTAAGACCTTGATGTGATAACCAGCCATGTGACCTCAAGAAGAAGTATGGCCTAGTGGAAAAGGCACAGGCCTAGAAGTCAAAGGACCTGGGTTCTTTAATTTTTTTAAATAATAATAATAATAATAATAATAATGGCATTTATTAAGCACTTACTATGTGGAAAGCACTGTTCTAAGTGCTGGGGAGGTAACAAGGTGATCAGGTTGTCCCACGGGGGGCTCACAGTCTTAATCCCCATTTTACAGATGAGGTAACTGAGGCACAGAGAAGTTAAGTGACTTGTCCAAAGTCACACAGCCGACAATTTAATGGTATTTATTAAGTGCTTACTATGTATCAGGAACTGTACTAAACTATGGAACTGGTTCAAGCTAATAAGGTTGGACTTGGTCCATGTCCCACAAGGGACTCACATTCTTAATCCCTATTCTACAGGTTCGGTAACTGAGGTACACAGAAGTTAAATGACTTGCCCAAGGTCACACAACGCACAAGCGGCGGAGCCGGGATTAGAATATCGGTTCTATGACTTCCAGATCTGTGCTCTTTCCACTAGGCTACACTGGTTTTAATCCCAGTTCCACCACTTGGCAGAAGTCACTTAATTTCTCTGTGCCTCAGTTTCCTTCTCTATAAAATGAAGATTGGGATTTTATGGGAAATGGACTGCGTCCAACCTGATTATCTTGTATCTTCACCAGTGCTTAGTACAGCACCTGGCACAGATCAAATGCTTAATGAATGCCATAAAATATAAAATGAAATAAAAGGGACAGGAAAGGTCGTAGGGACCCCGGTTCTCTCCATTCCTGCATCCTGCCCTCCACACTTGAGGAGGACATGATGATGGGAATCCTCTCAGCAGCATTCCAGACTTCTGCCCTGGAAGGAATTTTGGGATTGAGATTAGACTAGGCCCATCTTCCCTCTCTCTCATTAGAGTATAAATTCCTTAAGTACAAGGAACATGCGCTTTGCTTTTGGTATCTCTCCCAAATGCTTCAAACAGTGCTCTGCTCACAATAGGTGCTCAATAAATACTGTGGGTTGATTGACTGAGTGATCTCTTCAAGGATCCAGTTTATCCATTATGGCCACTTTGGAATCTGGGTTTTGATTCCCGTTTGGGTTTTCATTTCTCCAATGAGGACATACCCTCTTTGAGGAGAGACTAAGTCCTCTCCTTAAGAGCACCCCCCAAAATGGTATTGAATGTACAGTGGTAAAGATCCAGGAAGGTGCTGTTATTCTCTAGTTTGGGACCAGCAGGGGAGGAGTGATGTTTGGGTGGGTAGGTGGGTGGGTGTGGGGGTGTGGGAGGGCAATGGAATCCTTGAATGTATAGTGAAACAGAGGAAATCACATCCAATCCGTCACCAAATCCTGCCGGTCTCACCTCTGCAACATCGTCAAGATCCGCCCTTTCCTCTCCATCCAAACCACTACCCTACTTGTTCAATCTCTCATCCTTTCCTGACTGGATTACTGCATCAGCCTCCTCTCCAATCTCCCAACCTCCTGTCTCTCCCCACTTCAGTCCATACTTCACGCCACTGCCCGGATCGTCTTTGTGCAGAAATGCTCTGGGCACGTTACTCCCCTCCTCAAAAATCTCCAGTGGCTACAAATCAACTTACATATCAGGCAAAAATTCCTCACCCTCAGCTTCAAGGCTCTCCATCACCTCGCCCCCTCCTACCTCACCTCCCTTCTCTCCTTCTACAGCCCAGCCTACACCCTCCGCTCCTCTGCCGCTAATCTCCTCACTGTGCCTCGTTCTCACCTGTCCCACCGTCGACCCCTGGCCCACGTCCTCCCCCTGTCCTGGAATGCCCTCCCTCTGCACATCCGCCAAACTAGCTCTCTTCCTCCCTTCAAATCCCTACTGAGAGCTCACCTCCTCTAGGAGGCCTTCCCAGACTGAGCCCCCTCCTTCCTATCCCCCTACTCCCCCTCCCCATCCCCCAGCCTTACCTCCTTCCCCTCCCCACATCACCTGAATATATGTATATATGTTTGTACAGATTTATTACTCTATTTATTTATTTATTTTACTTGTATATATTTACTCTATTTATTTTATTTGGTTTCTATGTTTTGTTTTGTTTTGTTGTCTGTCTCCCCCTTCTAGACTGTGAGCTTGCTGTTGGGTAGGGACCCTCTCTATATGTTGCAAACTTGTACTTCCCAAGTGCTTAGTACAGCATTCTGCACACAGTAAGCAGTCAATAAATACTATTGAATGAATCATTTGCTAATCAGGAGATCTGATTAAATCTGGACCACCACACTGTGTTCTATCCAACAGTTTTCTTGAGTCCCAAGCGTGCCACTCACTGACTTGAAGTGAGAGCCCCTAGGCCTCCTCTACAGGGCAGGGAACCCAGCTGGTTTCTAAGATGTGATAACAGCTCGAGCCTCAGGGGAGGGGAGAGAAGGAAATGGTAGGGGTGCGATGAGTAGGGCAGATTTCTTCAATGCTCTGTCCCGCCCTCACCTACTCATTGTGGAATGGACTCTGAGCCTCAGCCTATTTCCTGTCTTCCCTGCGTGAGAGACTAGAAAGGGCAAGGAGAAGATAGGCCCAAGGGGCCCTTGAGTGGAGATCGACAACATCACGATAAATAGGAGATAGAGAGGAAAAAGTGGAAAGGGACAATGGGTAGAAGACAACACCAGCCTAGGCCGCTCGACTTTCCCCCAGTTCTCTTCCCAAGTATCAACATGGCCCCATCCTTAAGCACAGAGGGAATTTGCCAACCCCAGACCTGACTGCAAGGAGTTTATGACCTAAAGGTGAGGAGGGGATTGAGATGGACAAACAGTGTTCTACACAGGCATCAGACCCCAGGCTTCTTATAATAATAATAAAATAATAATAGGAATTCCTCGGTTGTATTTTCACATCAATGATCCTATATCATTTTCTGATCAGCCCTGAGAGGTTGGGAGAGACAGATACTATTATGCCCATTTTATAAGGTGAGGAAACTGAGGCCCAAGGAGGTTATGTGACTCGCTCAAAGTCACCCAGGAGTCCAGTAGCAGTGTTCTGACTATTTCAGGAAGGGACAGCATCTGTCAGCCCTTCCTCTGTACAGCACATCCACCTGGGAAAAGCCCCCCCAGCCCAGGGATTCAGGATACAGAGAACTCAGGCTTTCCACCTTCACCACCCTGCCCCCCTCCCTTCCCCTTCAGGTATCCATGTCCTCAGCAGCTGGAGAACAGCAGAGGGGAGAGACCCCCACAGCAAATCCCACTGCCGATCAAAATGCAGCTGCAGCTGCTCCAAAGCTGCCGCCTGGACCCTAGGGGAGCCGGAGATGTTTCTTTGGTAATTTATGGATCATTCTCCCATCCCGTAAAGCAGCCATCTGTCAGGGCTCCGCAAAAAGTATCAGCAAAGCTGTCAGTGTCTGCCTGAGAGGCAGGCAGAGCGCGACAGAGACAGCCACCCAGCCGCAGGGGCCACCCAGCTGCCAACGGGAACGCCATTGCAGCAGTGCTCCGCCCCCAGGCCCTGGTTCTTTGCCTCTCCAGAGACATTCCTGAAGGACCAGACCGGGCTGTGCTGCCCACCAGTCAGCCTCCGTCTCCTCATCATTTGCCTGGAGAAGCTGTCCCAAGAGCCCCACCACTCCATTCAGCCCCAGAACTGTTAGCCTCGGTTGGCCCTCAGAGAGCAGGACAAAGTGCTCTTGCACTGCCCCATAGCACTCTCCTCTCCAGAAACCTCCTCATGCCCAGTCACAGGTTGGCATCCATCTGCCCCTTGCCTTCCCCCTGGAAACAGCAGGACACTGTGGTAATGATCGGCTTCCTGGACAGGACAGTGGGAGGGTGGGAAGGGTCTCTGTTCAGGGTAATTTCACAGAGCCCACGCTGGTCAGCTGGGTTCCAGAGGCCCTCTCCTGGGTCCATTCCCTGCTCCTTATTAATGCAGCATGGGGCAGGACAGCCTTCCCCTCGCCTGGGGCCAGGAGGCCAGAGGTTCCTGTTGACTCTTGGAGAAGAGCCAGCTTGATCTGCCAGGTCCTCAGGGACCTCCCATAGCACGTGACAGCTTCATTCATTCACTCATTCATTCAGTCGCATTTATTAAGTCCTTACTGTGTGCAGAGCGCTGTACCAGGCACTTGGGAAAGTACAATACAGTAATAAAGAGTGACAATCCCTGCCCACAGTGAGCTCACAGTCTAGAGGCGGGGTGGGGGTGGGGAGACTGACATCAATACAAATAGACATCAATATAAATAAAAAAATGACAGATATATACTTAAGTGCTGTGGGGCGGAAGGTGGGGAAGAGCAAAGGGAGCAAGTCAGGGCAACTCAGCAGGGAGTGGGAGATGAGAAAAAATGGAGCTTAGTTTGGGAAGGCCTCTTGGAGGAGGTGTGCCTACATGGGCACCAACAGCCAGACTACAAGCCCCAGCAAGCTGTTCTCCAACCTACATCTTATGAGGGGGCAAAGAAGAGTGGAATTCTGGGACTTGTAGTCCCCATCCTCCCCGCCCCCCAGCCCTGTATCAATGACAGCCCAGCTCATGGTTCAATTCAATCGTATTTATTAGCACTTACTGTGTGCAAAGCACTGTACTAAGCACTTGGGCAAGTCCAATATAACAACAGACACATTCCTGCCCACAATGAGCTCATAGTCTACAGGATGAGCTCACAGTTGCCTGGGGTGTGAACTCTCACTTTGATTCAATCAATCGACGACCAGTCAGTCGGGTTTATTGAATACTTATTTACTGTGTGCAAAGCATTGGACTGAGCACTTGGGAGAGCGCAATATAACCATATAACAAAGTTGGTAGATCCATTCACTGCCCACAACAAACATAGAGTCTAGAGAAAAGAAAGGCATCTCAGGGCTCCTGTTTCAGCAGACAGGGCCATGGAAGCAATGGAGAGATACACAGCCTCTCCCAGCTCTTGGGGAAACCAACTAAACTGCAAGTGCCTGAGTTCCCAGAGGGAACCTTTTCCATTTCTGCTCCAGATGTCAAGTGGAGCCAAGAATCCAGTGACTTCCCAGTCCTTGGGCCTGGAAGATGGCTGGTGGAAAGAGGAAGGACCAGAGAAGGGGCTGAAATCTTGGCTAAAGCCTCCACCTCATGAAAAGACTCCCAGTGAGAAGAATTCAGACTGGGCAGTGCCCACTTCAATGAACATCTATAAAAAGAATCCGTTTTCTCTCCACCAAGTCAAAGGGAAAGCAGAGAGCCTGCCCAGACAACCAAAGCCCTTTCAAATGAAAGGACCCTGCTGCCGGGGCACCAAGGGGGCAAACCTGATATTCAAATCCAACCTCAAAGTCACGGCCACCCCTCAGGGCAGAACATCTAGGCTCCGACCCAGAATGCTGCATCCCAAGAGCAACCCCAGAAAAGGCTACTGACCAGGAATTTGGTACCAGCCTTGTAGGGGAAAATAAAAATGGATTTTGTTCCATCTCAGTAGGAGTCATACTTATCCTAAAATTAAAGCTCAAAACCATCAAGAGGGACAAAAGCCTGTTGAAAAAAATATATTCTCTGCAGCCTTGAGAATCCAATTCCCCCACCAGCCTGGAGACCAGGGCTGGGAACCTAGAGGTGAAATAGACCCAAAAAAGGCAAAAATGAAAAACTCAATCCCCACAAGCTAAGCGGAGCAGAATGCCCATAGTAATCGACAGTGAAAAGTAAATTAGAATCTTCAAAATCCCTTCACATTCAATAATCCTCACATGAGATTCAGGGCAACAGGTTGGGGATTGGGGGAAGGAATCAGGAAGTCTGATTTTCATCCCTCCTGTTTGCCACCGCCGGATGGACACAGCCTGAGGGGGCATATTAATGTGGAGTGGTTCTGTTTAAACCGGGAGCTGTGAGGAGACCTACTGTAAGCTACGTTTCTGGCTTTGAAAGGCAGGGAGGGTCACCTAAGCCCAGGGCCCTTCCCATCCTCTGTCACTGACAGCATCTGGACTTTGGCAGCCCAACAAGAAGGGCAATCTCCGCTGAACCCCAGCACCCCAGAGTCTCCCACTTTCCCAGGCTCTGGTAAGGGACCGTCTCTCCCTCTGAATCCCAGGTCAGGCAGAGCCACTCTGGGGGCGGTGGCTCTCTCTCCTGTTGAGAAGAGAGAACAAGAAGCCTCTGAGCCCTGCTGCCTGATTCCACCGGCCCTCTTCTCATCGTGCAGGCAATGCCCGGGTGTTACCAAGGTAACGGGAGCAGCGCATGCTTACACTGCGCAGGATCTGGGCACGAGGATTGGAAGGTGGGTAATTAGGTCCGTGGCCCCAGCTGTCAATCTGCATTTAACAGTTTCACATTTAACTCGCTGCTCCGGTAATTAGGGTTTACTAAACAGAATGTCAGGCAATTAGAACAGCAGGTCAATAGCTCTGGATGGAGCCTCTTCTATGCCAGGATGTTAAGACCTGTTCGGATTAGGAACCGACTGTGCCGAGGGACCCACCTTGCCACGTGGTGGGGAGGGGTGTCGGGCAGGGTCACAGCTGCCAAGGCCAGGAGAGGGTTGAGCTACTCAACCAGACTATCTGTAGCCAGGAGGCTGGCCCCTGGCCATCATTATACATCCTGAAGGAGTTGGCGTGCTCACTCCCATATCTTGGCTCAGACCCAGTTTGGGTTCTGAGCCTGCAGGGCCGTATTAGGTTGAGAAATAGCAAGGACGGGGAGTGAGGGGGGGTCAGCAGATGGTGCTTTCCACTCAGAAGTGAGGGCGGGAACTCTCTGTTCCTCCCATGTTAACCTCTCTGCGCCTCGCTCTTACCTCTCTCATTCACTCATTCCTTCGTTTATTCAAACGCATTATTGAGTGCTTATTATGGACAAGGCACTGTGCTAAGTGCTCCCGCCATCGACCCCCTGCCCACGTCATCCCCGGGCCTGGAATGTCCTCCCTCTGCCCATCCGCCAAGCTAGCTCTCTTCCTCCCTTCAAGGCCCTACTGAGAGCTCACCTCCTCCAGGAGGCCTTCCCAGACTGAGCCCCTTCCTTCCTCTCCCCCTCGTCCCCCTCTCCATCCCCCCCATCTTACCTCCTTCCCTTCCCCACAGCACCTGTATATATGTACATATGTTTGTACATATTTATTACTCTATTTATTTATTTATTTATTTATTTATTTTACTTGTACATATCTATTCTATTTATTTTATTTTGTTAGTATGTTCGGTTTTGCTCTCGGTCTCCCCGTTTTAGACTGTGAGCCCACTGTTGGGTAGGGACTGTCTCTATATGTTGCCAACTTGTACTTCCCAAGCGCTTAGTACAGTGCTCTGCACACAGTAAGCGCTCAATAAATACGACTGATGATGATGATGATAAGTGTGTGAGAGAGTACACTGTAACAATACACACATTTCCTGCTCTCAACGAATGTGAAGTCTAGAAGGGGAAACAGACATTAATAATACCTCTCCCCTCTGCCCCCTTGCTCAAGCCATCCTCCAGGCTGGAGCTCCCTCTTCTTTAAAACCCACAGCTCTCCCCAGCCTTCAAAGCCCTCTTGAAATTTCTCCTCCTCCAGGAGGCTTTCCCCAATTCATTTTCCTTCTCTCCAGGTCACATCCTCCCTGCTTTGTCCTCAGTTCTTATGTACACAACAGCCACTCATCTTAGTGCTTTTGTCCAAATGAATTTATTTCTGCTGGGGCCCCTCGGCTGGTCCCCCCCCCCCCCCCCCACCACGATTTAGACTCCCAGGGCCCTTGGCATTCGCCTCTACTGGACTGTCAGCCTGGCTCCCTGGATATCTGCTCCGACTCTCCTCTATGTCACAAAAGAACCTCCGTCCTGACCTGCCTGGAACCAGTCATTAAGTCGGTCAGTCAATCGTATTTATTGAGCGCTTCTGTGTGCAGAGCACTGTACTAAGTGCTTGGGAAAGTTCAATATAACAAAATGACAGACATATTCCCTGCCCACAGAGAAACGCAACCATAGCATAGCTCCATATCCAGTTATGGCTGTGAACTCTGAGCCAAGAGGAGACTAAAATTCTGCCCCTCTAGGCACAGTGCCCTACTGCTTTTTGTTTTATGTTGTTTTTTTTAATTACGTTGTTTTAGTGTTCACTTCATCTCTCCTTGTGTGTCTGATGCTCGTCCCTCTCAGCGTTGTGACCCCTCTGAGGGTCAGGGACAGTGTGTAAATCCCACCTGTACTCTTTCCCACTGTGTACAGTGTCTGTACACAGTAAGTGCTTCATAAATACTACTGCTATTACCATTTTCCTTACTACTATGTACTTTACCATTTGAGCACTGATTTATTCACATAGTCATCTTTCCATTCTCTTTTCCCTCCTGTCTTTAAATTATTTTGAGCCTGTCTCCTTTTAAGCTCCTTGATGGTAGGGATTGTGCCACTTAGCTCTATTTTAGTCTCCGAAGCACACTTCATATGCAATGTCCTGCACTAAAAAATACTATATGATTGGTTGATTAATTCTCTGGAAGCATTCAGTGTCCAAACAGGCCACAAAAATGAAGTTAGAAATTATTTAATCAATCAATGTTATTCACTGAGTATTTACTGTGCATAGAGCACTTGTACTAAAAGCTTGGAGAGTACAATACAGTAGTTTGGTTGACACAGCCTCTGACCACAAGAGTCTTACAGTCTACTTAGCAGAGAGTCCAAATCTTCTCTACCAACTCTCTCGAACTCCAACCAACCCCTCTCTACATCCACCAAGCTAGCTCTCTTCCTCCCTTCAAAGCCCTACTGAGAGCTCACCTCCTCCTGGACGCCTTCCCAGACTGAGCCCCCTCCTTCCTTTCCCCCTCCTCCCCCTCCCCATCCCCCTGCCTTACCTCCTTCCCCTCCCCACAGCACCTGTATATATGTTTGTACAGATTTATTACTCTATTTATTTTTCTTGTACATATTTACTATTCTATTTATTTTATTTTGTTAATATGTTTTGTTTTGTTGTCTGTCTCCCCCTTCTAGACTGTGAGCCTGCTGTTGGGTGGGGACCGTCTCTATATGTTGCCAACTTGTACTTCCCAAGCGCTTAGCACAGTGCTTTGCACACAGCAAGTGCTCAATAAATACGATTGAATGAATGAATGAATGAATGGTCCTGATTTTGGCCACAAGAAGTATTTCCCTAGGAAAAATAGAGCACTTCTCCAGGGCACAGAAATTCCCTCCCCACTGCTCTCTCCTAAAGCCCTTCTCTCCCACTCAATCCCATCCCACCCCCTCCTTTCCCAGCTCCCATAGCCAAATCCTACCTAATGAGCTTTCCTTCTTGTCCTCTGCCCCCCTCCCTGAGGCTTAGCCCCTCAACTTTCTTCCATCAGGTGGCTAGCAGCTGACCCTGACCTCCATAGAGGTCACAGTTTGAGCCCCATGTTAAAGGCTAAATCTCAGCTCTGCCTAGGACTTGGTCCAACTTTCAGACCAACTTCCGGGCTAATAATAATAATTATTATTATTATGGCATTTATTAAGCGCTTACTGTTCTAAATGCTGGGGAGGTTACAAAGTGATCAGGTTGTCCCATGGGGGGCTCACAGTCTTAATCCCCATTTTACAGATGAGGTCACTGAGGCACAGAGAAGTTAAGTGACTTGCCAAAAGTCACACAGCTGCCAATTGGCGGAGCCGGGATTTGAACCCATGACCTCTGACTCCAAAGCCCATGCTCTTTCCACTGAGCCATGCTGCTTCTCATCCAGGGCAGGGCTACCATCCAGGGCAGGGCTAAATTTCTCATCATCACAAAATTAAAAGCCAATGCTCTCCAAGTTTTCCCAACCTGTTCCAGGGGTCTGCCTTCTCTGATAAAGTCCCATGTCCCTTGGGTTGGTGGCAGTAGGGGTCTCTCCAGCATCAGGAGCCCCTAATTCTGATGGGTTTCCAGCTCCAGCCCATGCAGATGTGTCACTGAGTTAGGGTCCCTGGCAGGAATAAGAAGATTCTTCCAGCAACTCACACATTAGTTTAATTCATTCACTCAATAGCATTTATTGAGCACTTACTGTGAGCAAAGCACTGTACTAAGGGCTTAGGAGAGTGCTATATAACAATAAACGGACATATTCCCTGTACACAATAAACTTATAGTCTAGAATTAGGTGTAAATGTATCAAGGGCAGGAGCACAATCGAAAGAGACACCCTGAAATGAGCCAACACCTGTGACACCAGCCCCACTGATGGCACTTTCTGATGGGGATGGATCTGGGAGAGTCTCCTCATACAGGATTGAGCTTATCTTCTCACCTGACTCTCCGGATCCCTCCTCAAAAGACTCCCAAACACCAAGCAAGGCCATTAAGAAGTATTTCCGCTGCTTCCAAACCCTCTCATCTCATTCCCAGTTCAAATCCTGGCCCTGTCAATTGTCAGCTGTGTGACTTTGGGCAAGTCATTTAACTTCTCTGTGCCTCAGTGAACTCATCTGTAAAATGGGGATGAAGATTGTGAGCCCCACGTGGGACAAGCTTGATTGCCTTGTATTCCCACGGCGCTTAGAACAGTGCTTGGCACATAGTAAGCGCTAAACAAATACTAACATTATTCCTCTCTCATCAGCATCATTGGTACTTTCTGAGAGTATTTTGTGCAGAACACTGAAGGAGGTCCATACTATGCACAGAGCACAGTGCACTAAGCCCTTGGGAGCTACAATAAAAATACAAGACATGATCCTTGCTCTCGAGAAGCTGATGATGACTCCCATTTCATGGAAATGGAGAAAGCAAAGCAAAGAGATTTGCCCCAACGTGACCTGGTTCAGCTGTACTCTCCCAACTGCGTAGCAGAGTGCTCTGCACATAAGCACTCAATAATACAATTGACTGACTGACTGTGTTTCTGCATGCCTGTTCTAAAAGCAACATGTGGGCAGAGAACGTGTCTACCGGCTCTGTTGTATTGTACTTTCCCAAGAGCATAGTACAGGGCTCTGCTAACTGCAGTGATTGATTGATTTACCGCAGAGTCTTTGCACAGTCCGAGGCGCATAAACAAACACATAAACACATTTGTAAACACTTAACAAATACCAAAGTTATTATTATTATTATTATTATCATTATCATTATCATTGTTATGCCCTTGGTTGTCCCATCATTGTGCTAGAAAGTCCCAAAATCACAGTGACATTTTGGGAGAGGAATAGGGGAGTGCAGCAGGAAAGCAAGGTTTCTGTGAGCGCTTTATCCCACCTCAAAACACTGCAGGCAGGGATCCTTATTTCCCACCACAGCCCGTGGAGTTGGGGGGCAGTGAGGTCCAGTGGAACAGGCACAGGGTGGACGTTAGGAAACCCAAATTCTATCCCCAGAGCTACCACAGACCTGCTGGGTGACTTCGGGCAGGTCGGTTATCCCTCAGTTCTTCATTTTCCTCCTCTGAAAAATGAGTATGAGATATCTATGCTCCTGCGTGGGGCAGGGACTCTCTTTGATCCCTCAGTGTTTCAGCACAGTGCTTGCACACATGGAGAGCACTTAATAAATGCTATAATTATAATATTTTCGCCTCCATTTTACAGAAGGTAAAACTCATATCCAGAATCAGGTTAATCCTCTGTGCTCCCTCTCTCCCTCCCCAGGGTGCAGCCAGAAGTGAAGTCTGTAAGGGCTTTGTGCTCCCTGGAGGACAGACCTGAATAAATACAAGGTATTATTACTGTAGTAACCACGGGCAAAGTACTTAAGTCTTCGGATGAACAGCGCAGCACGTTTTAGGCAGAGGGCCATTGTTACATCCATGAGACGCGTTTTCTTCTCAGATAGCGAGACTACGGGAGGAAAAACTCCCCCAGGAAAGTTCAGAGATGTCACGGTGACACTCACAGGCACTAAGTCCCCTCTGGGTCACATCTATTAAATCTCCTCTTCTGGATTTTGGTCTTTCCCCTGGGCTCTTCAGCTCTCCCTCTCAAGCTCACTCATTGCCTCTTCTTCTTCCTGTTTCTCTTTTTTTCCATCACTCTCTTGCTCATCCTCCCCAGCAGTCTGTCTCGTTGGGTCTATCGCCTTCCAGTTTATGGCGTCTCAAGCCTCTGCCGCTGGAACTTTTGGTGTTTTGCCATGAATACCCACCCGTTTTTCAACCCCCAGGGTGGTGAGAGCTCGTGCCTCTGGGTTTAGGTATGGGGGGAGAAAGACCATCTTTACTGTCTTGGAGGTGAGGAGGGTAAGCACCCCTGCCCCAGAGGAGCACGGGCCCTCATGGCAGCTGGGGAACTGCTCCCCTAGGCAACACTTACAGCTGAAGCAGAGCATGGTAGTGGTGCAGGGCCCGGGAAGAGATTGCTCCATTGAGATTTCCCTTCCCAGGCTGCTGCCCTTTGAAAGGCTCCTCTGGGTGTCAGCTGTGTAAGATGTGGGGGGAAGAGGAAGGGTGGCTAAGGTTCTCCCTCTCATCCAGAGAGCAGGATGCCTAGGGTCAGGAGGCAGGGTTGGGAGATGGGGAGAACCATCTCAGGCTCGCAGTTCTCCCCAGTATCTGCCAGTCCTGGAAGGAGGGGAAAGAGAAGCAGTGTGGGCTGATGGAAAGAGCACGGGCCTAGGAATCAGAGGTCCTGGTTTCTGATCCCGGCTCGGCCGCTTGCCTGCTGTGAGACTTTAGGCAAGTCACTTCACTTCTAGAGAAGCAGCGTGGCTCAGTGGAAAGAGCATGGGCTTTGGAGTCAGAGGTCATGGGTTCAAGTCCAGGCTCTGCCAATTGTCAGGTGTGTGACTTTGGGCAAGTCACTTAACTTCTCTGGGCCTCAGTCACCACATCTGTAAAATGAGGATTAAGACTGTGAGCCCCCTTTGGGACAACCTGATCACCTTGTAACCTCCCCAGCACAGTGTGTTGCACATAGCAAGCACTTAATGAATGCCATCATTATTATTATTATTATTCTCCATGTCTCATCTGTAAAATGAGGATTAAATACCCATTCTGCCTCCTATTTATTCTGTGAGCCCCATGTTGGGCAGGGACTGTGTCCGATCTACTAATACTGAATCTACCTTGGTACTTGGTACAGTGCTTGGCACAAAGTAGGTGCTTAACAAATAATAATGTTAGTATTAATAATAATAATATTGTTAATAATAATGATAATAAAATGGAGGGGAAACAGCTGGCCATCAGAGCCTGCATCCCCAAACCCAGCTAGGGATGATGGTTGGTGATCAGTGCTCCAGATTATATTCTGTGCATGCAAACCTGCTACATCACTGCCCCTCTCAGATCCCCAGGGATGAGCCAAGTGACAACGAGTCTGAGGCTTCACGATGCACCAGTCTCACTGTTGAACTCCTTTCCAGCGTGGCTCAGTGGAAAGAGCCCGGGCTTTGGAGTCAGAGGTCATGGGTTCAAGTCCCGGCTCCCCCAATTGTCAGCTGTGTGACTTTGGGCAAGTCACTTAACTTCTCTGGGCCTCGGTTCCCTCATCTGTAAAATGGGGATTAATGTGAGCCCCCTGTGGGACAACCTGATCACCTTGTAACCTCCCCAGTGCTTAGAACAGTGCTTGGCACATAGTAAGTGCTTAATAAATGGCATCATTATTATTATTATTATTTCCACCCCAACTCTTACCCCGATGCTTCAGCCACATGTTTCACCTTGCCCTTTCATGGCCAGGCCCACAAAGCCCAGGGCACCCTCCCCTCACATCCACTGCCTCAAACTCCTCCTCCTCTTCCTCCTCCTCCTTATATAAAATAATAGTAATAATGGCATTTGTTAAGTGTTAACTGTGTGTCAGGCAAAGTACTAAGCACTTGGTTAGATACAAGAAAATCAGGTTGAACACAGTCCCTGTCCCACATAGGGGTCACAGTCTTAATCCCCATTTTGCAGATGAGGTAACTGAGGCACAGAGAAGTGAAGTGACTTACCCAAGGTCACAGCAGATAAATGGTGGAGCCGGGATTAGAACCCAGGTCCTTCTGATTCCCAGGCCTGTGTTCTATCCATTAGGCCATGCTGCTTTCTCCTCTTCCTCCTCCTCTACAGCCACAACTCCTCTGTTTTTCTCCTCCTCCTCCTCCTCCTCTCCCTCCTCTACTCTCCTAGCAAGAATTGGAACTCCGAACTGAAGCTGGGTCCTAGAGGTTCCCAAGCCCCCAGACAAACGAGAGACAGGCCCAGCCAACATGCCCTTCCATCAATAACTGAACCCTTTCAAGCTTCTGAAATCCACACCCAAGTGATGCGTGAGCTCACCCAAAAGTCACTGAGTCAATCTGCCTTCAGATCGAATTTGGCAGAATATCCACTAATCAGTAGGGGAGGTCAAGTTGGGAGGGGATGGTGGAGGATGAGAAAGCTCTTGTCTCCCTAGGCTGGGTCAGCACCAGACAGGGCTTCCACCCCCAAATCACCAAGGCCTAAAGTCAGTAATCCCCACAGCTCAGGAGCTGAGAAATTCCCTCCTTTATGCAGTCATTCTGCAATAGCATGTGTTTTCATCACACAAGTTGGATATAAGACAATAGAAGAATTACGCACTGTCCTTCACACAATACAACACAACACAGAAAATTCTGGCATCGCATAATTCCTGGGTTGGTGCAAGTAGATTAATTTAGGAAGAAAAGGTTATGCACGTGAGCGAGGAGTTGGTCAAGACACAATGCTGCTTCGTTTCCCAGCCTCTGCCTCAGCCTTACTGTGCCATTCCGTATGCTGCTTTGTGATTCTTGGGGTTTTTGCTTTACAGTTTATAAAGCAGAGAAGTAGCACAGAAGGGTAAGGGTGTAAAGCATTCTGCTAATGGTGGACATAACAATAATCCAGGAATTGTATTGAAATATATTAACTGCGGTATCTTCAAATCATCTACCCCGCCAACTCTCCGATTCCCACTGAATCAAGGGTTCTGTAATGCGATTCCTCAACCAGGTGGTTTTTCAGAAACACAAATACGACTTCAGAGCAGAAGTGACAGTACAGAGGCCTGGCTGGGGTGGGGCCTGGGGAGAGTCCAGAGAGAGCAGTAGTGAGATTGGGTCTGTTCCCGACCTCAGCTCCGTACTGCTCCACCGCCTCTCATCACACTTACCCCTGGCAGTGTCTTCTGCTCATGCAGCGCACTCTGAGCTTTCAGGGCAGAATCCCGGGCACAGTAGGTG
This sequence comes from Tachyglossus aculeatus, assembly GCF_015852505.1. Taxonomy (NCBI): domain Eukaryota; kingdom Metazoa; phylum Chordata; class Mammalia; order Monotremata; family Tachyglossidae; genus Tachyglossus; species Tachyglossus aculeatus. The sequence continues at coordinate 72,296,443 of NC_052070.1, forward strand.
AGGAAGGCACACCCTGAAGAGGAAAGAGAAAGAGGGTCAGGAGAAGTGGAAATGCCAGGCAGTTCTGGTGAAGATTCCACCTGCCACTCCTTCAGCTAGCACCCCTTCACCCTTGACTACCAGGAGGACTCCCTTAGCCTAGAAAAAGGAATGGGGAGCCATTTGCACCCTTCCCCAAGTTGTCCCCTCCTCCACAACTCTGTAATCCCACTAGGGCACCTGGGTGAAGGGAGAAAAGGGAAAATGAAGAGCTCGAGCCAGGACCATTGGTTATGATGCCAATTTGTACTTCCCAAGCGCTTAGTACAGTGCTCTGCACACAGTAAGCGCTCAATAAATACAATTGATGATGATGATGATGACCATGCCAGAAGTAGTTCCAAATCAAGCTATCAGTCCGGAGCATCAAGAGGAAACTATCAGTCTGTGGGCATAACTTTTGGATTACTGGGAAACAGTAAGAGACCTGGATTTTCCCACCCTTCAGGGGGTTCATCTCAGCCTTGGAGGCTTTGAATCAAGATTATCCAGAGCTAGCAACCCTTGATAGCCCTAGTTGGGGCTTTTGGTCATTTTCCCAGCCCATTGCTTTCACTCACCACATAAGCACCTCTGAGAACTAGAGGGTTGGATGGGGAAGGGAGAGGGAAGTGTCTTTTGCTTTATAGGATCCCAGTCTTTCCCACTGTACAGAAGGGGACAATGAGGCACTGAAACAAAATGCTAAGGTTACCTAGTGTGAAGGTTTACCATTTCAAAGAAGAATGGAACTTCAGTCCTCCTATCCTGGGCCCAGTAGGTTAATTAGCCCATGGACTTATCCTCACTGTACAGATGAGAAAACTGAGGTCCAGAGTGGCTTTTCCCAACAATCAATCAATCAATCATATTTTGTTGAACACTTACTGTGTGCAGAGCACTGTACTAAGTGCTTGGGGGAATTCAATATAGCAATATAATAGACACATTCCCTGCCCTCTACGAATTTACAATCTAGGCAGTCATCATCATCATCAATCGTATTTATTGAGCACTTACTGTGTGCAGAGCACTGTACTAAGCGCTTGGGAAGTACAAGTTGGCAACATATAGAGACAGTCCCTACCCAACAGTGGGCTCACAGTCTAAAAGGGGGAGACAGAGAGCAAAACCAAACATACTAACAAAATAAAATAAATAGAATAGATATATACAAGTAAAATAAATAAATAAATAAATAAATAAATAAATAGAATAACAAATATGTACAAACATATATACATATATACAGGTGCTGTGGGGAAGGGAAGGAGGTAAGATGGGGGGGATGGAGAGGGGAACGAGGGGGAGAGGAAGGAAGGGGCTCAGTCTGGGAAGGCCTCCTGGAGGAGGTGAGTTCTCAGTAGGGCCTTGAAGGGAGGAAGTCATGACTAAGCCATGTCAGGCTCTTTGCCAGATTCAGGCTTTACAGTGGAGGTTCTCCTGAAGGACATCTGGGATCCCGAAAGACCTGGTCTGGGAAAGAGTTGTTCTGGAGGTGGGGAGGGAGCAAGTCCTAGATGGGCAAAATGTGGGAGAGAGGAGAGGACTCAGTCTAGCTGCTCTGCTAAGTCCCCTTTTCTACCTTCCTCCTCTCTCTCTCTCTCTCTCTCTCTCTCTCTCTCTCTCTCTCTTTCTCTCTCTCTCTTCCCCTCTCTCCTCTGATCTTCCACAGATTGTGTCTTCCTGGCAGCTCAGACACAGCAGGCATCCTCCTCCAGAGCAGGATGAGAACCTAGAAGGCGCAACGCCTGTGACCCATCCCCGAGGGACCCGAGAATGTCATCCCACTCTGGAGTCTGCATCAGCCACACCCTCTCAACCAGGGGCTGCTCCCGGCTGGATGCTGCCAGCTCCGTGGGCCGCTGACGTGGAGATGGAGCGATGGAATGGAATTATGCAACTGCTACCCAGAGCAGCGGAAAGACGCGGGAACCTGACATCTCTGCAGCGCAGAACCGGGGCCTCTCGTCCCTGAGGTGTGGAGGTAATTTTAGAAGTGGGACTACTGTACATTATGTCTGGTACGTTGAAGCACTGCCATCAGTGCTCCCAGTTCGGTGGGGGGAATCTCTCAGAGCAGGCCTGACCTCTCCTCCAGCTCCCTGGGATCGAGGACTCTCGGCCACTTCGTGTTCTCTTGCTTCCGACGCCACCTCCATCTCTGTGAAATGGGAGCCAGCAGTCTCTGCGCCCCTGTGCTCCTATGGCCCTCCCTGCTGTGTCCCACGCCTCCTGCCAGTTTGGCCAACGGAGGGCATATGGGGAAGCAACATCAGCCCTCTTTCCTCTTTGACTCTGGTCATCTCTCTCTTTCCTGCCCTGAGTGCAAGCCTTCCTTGCTTTTCCCTTTTCCTCTCTGTTGACAAACCTCTACCAAACTCCAGTGTGCCCTAGATGGAAGCTAGTGGCAAGAAGAGGGGCCTTTTCCAGGCAACAGAACTAGCTCTGGGGCTTCTTTTGGTTTCACCCAAATTCCACACTCTGGACCCTCTGCCACCCTGGCCTTCCCCAGCTCTGCTCCAGGTTTAATGCCTTCCTTCCCTCCTGCTGGCAGGTAGACCCCCACCCAGAGTCCAGGAGGAGGCTTCAAATGGGGAGGAGCCAAGTCCTGGAAAGAGCACAGACTGAAAGTCAGAAGACTCAACTCCACCCCAGCCTACTGTGTGACCTGAGTCAAGTCATTTACCCTCTCTGAGCCTCGGTTTCCTTATCTGTAAAATGCGGATAGGATAGAGCCCCATGTAGGATGGGGCGATGTCTTCTCTCATCACCTTAAATCTAACCCAGTGCTTAGCCCAAAGTAAGCACCTAATAAACTTCATAATTATTATTTTACTCTGCCTCTCAGCCCTCCCGGTGGATGGAGAAACTGAGGGAAATGGGGCCAGGAGGGAGGGGCTTGGGAGTCAGCAGAAGGCAGAGCAGTCCCGTGGAGCAATTGCAAGCGCTTAGTACAGTGCTGTGCACACAGTAAGCGCTCAATAAATACGACTGAATGAATGAATTGATGTTTCTCTAGCCCTGGGACTGGAGCGTTCCAAACTGCATCCGCGAGTTCCCTCTGGGACTTGACCAGCCCCCAGTTCTCTTCCCACAGCTCCCCACCGACTACTCTCGCACACAGGCATCTGGAGCAGTAGTAGAAGCTTGGGGAGTGTGAAGGGGAATCCATTCAAGTAATTGTACTGTTGAGGGAAGTAGGATTTCATTTGAACTAGGAAAGAGCCCACAGGCCGGGGGGGAGAGGGGCGGGGTATATGTTCACAAATGATACCCAAGCAACACATCCACATTCTTGGGGCTGGCTCTTTCATCCTCCTAAACTCGACCCTCGGGGAAATCTTTGTGGTTGTGTAGCCTTTGCCGCCCCAGGAAAGTTGGTTCGGTCATTCAGATGTGCAGAGGCTGCCAGGGAAGCTGCTGGCCCAGAATCAGGAACACGATTAAAATTCCCTTGGCCCATCTAAGGTTGGACCATGAAGACCAGACCACTGGGCTCAGCTGTCTGGGGGGTCTGTGACGTATTCTTAGCTGGGAGGGGTCTCCATCCTTCCCCATCCAGACCCTCATTCTGGGTCAGATGGTTCACCCCACAAATTCTAATCCCCTTAGCTATCCAGTCCCTCTATCGGGGCTTCATTCCTAGCAATTCCTCCTTGCTGAGAGGGGGAGTTAGATAATGACAGGAAAGATGCCTTCCCCAATGCTGTCGGGAGGGCGAGGGCCAGGCGATGCTCACAGGGTGGGAAGAAAGAAGGGGAATCCATCTCAACCAGGCACAAGTCTGACACTGAGATTATTGCTTGGGAAAGCTAGTGATTCCCTATAACCGGATTGGAAGAAAGTTCACAGGATCCACGCCTGGCTCAGTCCCTCAGGGGCCTTGACTAGCAGAATCTGAGTTCTGTGGGGGGATTTGCAATTCATACTTTTTTGTCTTGATCGAATGGGATGGAAACAAAACAGAGAGAATGGGTTGGGGACGGGCATGCATCCTCGTGGGGCCTCCTGATTGGCTTAGGAGTATGGATGATTGGCAGCTCCTCCCCAGAAGGGCAGGGGGTACTGTCCAAGCCCCTCAACCTGCCACCAGACTCTGGTGACTGTCCTGAGACCTCAACATTGTTGGGAAGGGACAGAAAGTGTGAGATGGCCAAGATGGAGGCTGGAACAGCCTGAAATTCAGTCTGTTGGTCAGGTGGGTGAACAGACCACAATATTGGGGAAACTTTGAAGGCATGACTGGATCTGAAACCACTGGTCTCTTCTGTGGGGCTCGAGATTTCATAATGTCAGGGAGATGTCTAGGGCGGGGCTTGTACTGGGGACATTCAGACCCAAATGAGCGATTTCTTCTGGAAACACAATTTCCCCAAATTCACTCGCCAATCACAGATCCATCCATTGCCTAGCCCTAGGGTCTCAGCCAGAACCAACACTTCCCATCCCTTCTCAACCTATCCTACTGGGGAGCTCTACTGAAGTGTTTAAATACATGTCATCTCCACCCCAGAAGTGGCTGCATTTCAGTTGTTGGTGAAGCAATGATCCAGCCTGGTGAAGCAGATGGAGCATGGGCCTAAGAGTCAGAAGATCATAGGTTCTAATCCTGGCTCTGCCACTTGTCTGCTGTGTGACCTTGGGCAAGTTACTTCACTTCTCTGTGCCTCAGTTACCTCATCTGTAAAATGGGGATTGAGACTGTGAGCCCCCTTTGGAACAGGGACTGTGTCCAACCTGATTTGCTTGTGTCCACACCAGTGCTTAGTACAGTGCCTGGCATACAGTAAGCACTTGACAAATACCACTATTTTATTATTATTGTTGGATCTATCTATCACAGGCTTTCACCCTATTTGATATTGAACAAATGGCTCTCTACATGTGGGAAGGATGATTATTAGTGCTATTATTGCTCTCATTATTGTCTCTCTGTTGTTCTAAATTGTCAGTTTATGTGTTGTATGTGTGAGTGTGGCACTATATATATATATAGCACAAACAGCACAAATTCTTTCTCTCTTTCTATGTATATATACATAGAGAGGGAGAGAGGAAATTTGTGCTGTTTCCATCTCTCTGCCTCTTCGTATTGAAAGGATCTGAGCCCGTGTTGGTGCTGTCTGTTATTTCCTTCCCTTCACAGCTCTTTCTTCTTTTTTTAGACATTTTGATTCACTTTCTCCACTCTCCCTTCAGCTTTGTCACCAAATCTGGGTCTAGAGGCTAAATTTCAATAACACATTTAAATCCAGTTACCCAACTGAAGGAGACTCAAGGAAATGAGTCTAAACCACAGCAACCACCAGCCAAGAAAATTCTAAATGAAGTGGTGGGGATGGGGGAGGGCAGGAGGGGAGACAGAAGTCCCAGAGAGTGCAGTGAGAAGGGAAGGTAGAAAAAGGCTAGACGACCAGAACAAGAAACTGGAGTGGTGGATATAGATTAGATGACATCCAAAAGGCTCTCTACTGAGGAAATATAGCTGTTTTAGCAGTTTTTGTTTCAGAAGATTGCCATTTTGTCATGAAATGCGGCACTATTACCCCACCCTTCCCAACCACCCACCACGACTGTAAAGAAGGGCTTTACAGAAGTCTCCTCAGGGAGGGATGGTGGATATTTATGTGAAATGGGGAGGGTCGAGGAAAAGGATGGGCAATACTGATCTTAAAGGCCCTGACAGCCCTTAGATCCCCTCTCCCTGCTGACTGATGAGGGGAGGTACTGAGCAGGTCACACCCAGCCTGTTGCTAATGCTTTTAATCTTAAAACAGTGTCAGCATCATTTGTCCTCACCTCCCTGGGCAGCCTCCTAGAACTGTTTTTGTGTTGTGTCTTTTTTTTCTGGACAACACATCTCGACTTTATGATCTGTGGCCCTCCTCCCTGGTTTGTCCAGAAGACAAGAACCAAGAATAAAGCCTAAAAACATATTAGGGGCTGCAACGAATGGGGGGTCTTTCTCTCTCCCTCTCTTTCTTGTTTTATTCAGTCAAAATGCAAAACTTCTTTAAGAGGTATTAAAACATCAGCAAAACAGTTTCCTTTTTTTAAAAAAGTAAATATTTAATGAATGAAATTGACATAGATGCATTTTTAATATTGGCACAATTAAACCTACCAGATGATTAAGTATTAATAACTCTTAATAAGTGCAATCATATTGCCTTCAGACGGAATGAATTCAACAGGGTGGAGATTGAAGAAGTGTAACCATCAGGATGCAATCAGATAGACAAAAGCAACCAAGTACACCAGGAGCTCTCTGTTTGCCTTAAACAACTGTTAAACTTTCTTATGTTTAATTTATTTGCCCGCTTGGAAGAGTCAAGGGAAAAACATTAGTACGGTGTGATTTTTTTTAAGTGCCTGAAAGGCAGGAGAAAATATCAAACTGGATCTTGTCAAGCAGGCATTATTAGATTCCATCGCTTGTTCAGATTTCTAAATATGTAATTTACCATTTCAGATCAAATCACTGGCCTTTCCCCATGAAACCCATTTGACTTGGATGGCATGAATGTTGGTTTTCATCTGAAACTAGCCAGTGGGAGTTTGGAATTCTTTGGCCGGATTTGGGTTTCATTCTCAAATTCGAAAAAAAAAATTGGTTGCTCTGACATTTCCAGTAGATGGGGCCGGGCCAGTTCACGCCAGCCTCTCAAGGTGCTGTTCAGTTTTGGTTTTGCTCCATAAAATTTAGAAGCTGTACCTCCCGTCCCTCAACTGTCCCCTTCCTGAACCCCTGGGGTAGTGAGCCTAGCGTATGTGCCTTTGTGTAATCAAGTTGCATTCATTCTGAGTTTTGAGTTGTCATGTCTTCCCCATCTAAGCCTTTTCTTTTCTTCAACACCCTTCTGCGTCACCCTGACTTGCTTCCCTTATTCATCCCCTCTCCCAGTCCCACAGCACTTATGTACATGTCTGTAATTTATTTATATGTATTAATGTCTGTCTCCCCGCCTCTAGACTGTAAGCTCATTATGGGCAGGGAATGTGTCTCCCAAGAGCTTAGTACAGTGTTCTGCACACACTGTATAAATATGATTAACTATCTTGTTAGCCTGGGAAGTGTCCAGTAAAAGTAATGTGAAGACACACACACACACACACACACATTTCTGACCCCCCAGCATTTTTTAATGAGTTGCCTTAGTCATCTGGTTGCCCAATTTAAGAGGAATCGATTCTATTGGTTAACTATGCTGGAAAAGGCCATGTTTCGTGAAAGCTCCATCGAAACTCTAGAATTGTATTCCACATCCCTTGAACCCTGACAAGCATCTGAATATTTGTATCTCCAAGGTGAGCTCATCTGGCAGTTAATCAGAACACTCCAGGGAGGAGAAACAACGTAGGTGAATGCTGTTTTGGGGAGTGGGAGGAAAATGAGAAAAAAAATAAGGTAGAAATTCCAAGGTTTCTTTTTCCCACCCCAACCCCTCTCTCCTTTCGCTGGGTCTTTATGTAAACATAAGACTCAGACTTATATAACCATTTCATCTCAGGGAAACAGCTCAGGAACATTAGAAATAAACAAGTAATACTCTCAGGCCATTTAGGTTCCACTTCCTAATTCAGGAAGCTCTTTAGCCATACGACACTTTGTGGATTACGAAGCCCACCGCATGCAGATAATGGAGGAAGGTTTTGTTGTTTTTTTCTAAACACACCATCTGTTAAAAGTTGTCTGTGCATCAAGATTTCCTCTTCCCTTTTCCCTTTTCAGTCAAAACCCCAAAATGCCACCCCCCGACCCCATTTCTCTGGGAAGGGCCTGCTCCAGAAACCCACCCAAACAGCCTCCCTGAATCCAAGGATTAGGGAGCATTCAGTGAGACAGTGAAGGTTCCAGTTAGCATTTTGAAGCCAAAGCAATCTCCCCTAAGACAGATATGACTGATGGGAAAATATGATTGATCTATCGATTGATTAATTAAGGAATACAGACCAGATTACACTCAGAGGGGTTCTGCTCTGGGTACATTTGCACTACAGTTCAGCCATGAATTCTGGAGATCAGCTATTGGAAAAGCTTCTGGAAAAGGGCTCTAACTCCTTTACAACAAAAACCTCTCTATAGCAAAGTTCCTGGTTGGTCCTCCCTTCGCTGGGTAAATTGAGACTGTTTGAAAAGCCCCACCCGTCCACCCCCCATACAAAGAACTCCTGTTCAACAAAGTCCTGAAAATAGGCCCCTTTGGTTTCATTATGAAGAGAATATTATAAGCATGTGTGTGTGTCTTAATGTTGGTGGAGGGACAGGCAGATACCTAGACACACAAATACAAAGATAGATACTTAGATAGGATAATGGGTAGATGGATGCACAGCATCTGGCTGGTAGAGTTAATGGGTTCTTCATTACACAGTATTTAAAAATGCAAAGGTTGGAGCCAGGGGAAGCCCAGATAAAATCTGCAAGAAGCACTGGGGGAAAGAGGGGAAAGAAAAGAAAGAGAAAGAGGGGGGGGGGAGAGAGAGAGAGAGAGAGAGAGAGAGAGAGAGAGAGAGAGAGAGAGAGAGAGAGAGAGAGAGAGAGAGAGAGAGAGACCCTTGGCTTTTGGAGTGCTGCTACTTTTCCAGCTGTTTTTAGGAGCTGACAACAACAGGTAAGCTTTCAGTCCACCTCCCTTCTAACCTCCCCAGCTTCACACCTATCGAACTCTCTCGGCCCCCAGATGACTAACACATAATATTCCATTTCAGTCAAAGGATTCCCTCTGCTACAATCAAATCCCAGCCCTGAGCAATCTACTCTAAATGGCCGTCCGAGCCTGCTAGTTCTTTTAAAAAAAATAATCACGACATTTGAGTTTGGTATTTCCAAAGGCTTGAGAAATGATCGAGGAAAAGTTGTGGCCAAGGGGCAGTCATGTAGGGGACACCCGCTCTCCCCTCCTACTCAGACCCCCCCCCCCCCCCCCAAATTGGAAAGGTTGGGATAAGGCCAGGACCTAGCTGCCTAGCCCAGAAGGAGTCAACTCCACTGGGGCTGGTTTTCATGACTTCAGAGCTGACTTTTTTCCCAGGGTGTAAACAAACCTCCTCCTCCTCCTTCTCTTCCTCCTCCTCCTCTTCCTCTCTCTCCTCCTCCTCCCTCCCTTCTCTTCCTCTGGGGTGTGGCACAGATGGATGAGGGCAAATAGGAGAGCCTGATCGACTTGCCCCCCCCCCACCCTCTTCAACTCGGAGATGGAGCTGGGTGGGGTGGGATGGGGGATGGGCAAAGCTGAGACAGAAGGAGAGATCTCCAAGTGCCACAGGAGGATGCCAGGCACGGGCAACTGTTCCCTATTAGATGCGGTTGGCTTTAGCTACTTACAACGCCCCCCTTCCCCAGGTTCAAACCTACTCAGCGAGACCTCCAGCCAGAACTCCCCCCTTCTCCCCTCTACTCCCTCGTCACCCCCTTTCTTTTGAGGAGGGTAAGAGCAGTCCTGGAAACAGGTGTGTGTGTGTGTGTGTGTGTGTGTGTGTGTGTGTCGGGAGTGAGGAGAGGGAGTATGAGCAGGAAAGCGGGGCCAGGATGGGATGAAAGAGTGAATATAAGAGTGGCGAGAGGGGCCGAGGGGGATATGTAGAGGAGGAGGAGGAGGAGGAGGAGGAGGATGGGATGAAAGAGTGAACATAAGAGTGGAGAGAGGGGCCGAGGGGGATATGTAGAGGAGGAGGAGGAGGAGGAGAAGGAGGTTTTGGAAAGGGGGAAAAGGAAGACGTTGGGAGCCAGGAAGAGGAAGAGGGGCTGTTAAGGCTCTAGGAAAAAAAATGTAGGGGGGAGCTGGGGCAGTTCGAAGTGCGGGAAAGAGTTGCGGGTGAAAGGGCAGTGGGAGTGTCAGGGGCATGCCAGGGGAAGTTGGGGGTCCCGGGAGACTTGGGGGTCAGGGAGAGGGCGTCCGGGGGTTTTGGGGTGGGGGTGGGGGGGGGCGGAGGGCTGCCACCCACCTTTGTGCATGCCGGTGAACCTGTCCTTCAGCACGGTCAGCTCGTAGATCTTGCCGAACTCCTCGAAGAGGGGCTTGAGGTCCTTCTCTTCCAGGTTGCGGGGGATCTGGCCGACGAACAGCTTGATGGCATCGTGGTCCTTCATGGGGATGGGGCCGGGGATGGAGATGGGGACGGGGCCGGGGATGGGGATGGGGATGGGGCCGGGGCTGGGGCCGGGGCCGGGGCCGGGGCCGGGGCCGGGGAGGGGGCCGGGGCCCGGGCCCGGGCCGGGGCTCAGCCCGTTCATCCCGCCGCCGCTGTTCGTGGTGCTGAAGCCGGGGCTCTCGCCCGCCGCGGACACTCCGTTGGGGACCGCGGCCATGTCCCCCCGCCCTCCCCCCCCACCCCCACCCCCCTCCCCGCCCTCCCCCTCCTCTCCCCTCCTCCTCCTCCTCCTCCTCCTCCTCCTCCTCCTTCTCCTCCTCCTCCTCTCCCCTCCCTCTCTCCCGCCCCGCCCGCCCCGGCCCTAGTCCCTGCTGTCCTCTCTGGTTGGAGGAAGAGGAGGGAGAGAAAGAGGAGGAGGGAGAGGAGGAGGAGGAGGAGGAGGAAGAGAGGGAGGGGGGAAGGGGAAGAAGAGGAGGAGGTGAGGAGGGCGGGGAGGATGGAGAGGAGGGCAGGAGGAAAAAAGGGAGGGAGAGTGAGAACCCCCCCTCCTTTTCGTTCTTTCTCTGCCTCTCTCCTTTGCTCTTTCTGTCACCCTCCCTCTCCCCCCCTTCTTTGCTCTCTTTTCTCTCCCCTCTCCCCCTCTGTCTCTCCCCCTCCCCTCCTATCCCTCTGCTCCCCCTCCCCTCTCCCTCCCCTCTCCCTCCCCTCTCCCGCCCCCCCGCCCCCCAGGCACCAAGCATCTGCTGCCACTGTGCCTGGTGACGTCAGTCCGCCAGCCCTGGACTAGCCGCGAACGATTAACATAATGAGGGCACGGCGACCAGGGGGAGGGCCAGGGCCGGGAAAGAGGGGGGGTCTTGGGGTTGGGGAGGGGGCAGGTGGGCGGCTGGCAGAGGGAGGAAGGGGAGGGAGAGGCAGGAGGAAGAAGGAGACCACCTACTAACCCCCAGTGCCACCCCTCTCCATGGCAACGGAGAACTTGGCACGGCCTGGGCACCCCAGTGGGGTAGCCAAGGGGTCGGAGGAACCACTAGGGATGGAGAGTTTGGGGCAGGCGGGAGTGTGCTTTCCGATGGAGGGCGAGACACAATTTATACACAACCCGGACACACCCACAAAAGCACACACACCACCACCCAGAATCGCGAATGCACACCCACGTCAATACACACCCTGGCGCGGCTCGTTATGGTGTTTTTTCCCCCCCCCCCCCTTTCTTTCTTTTTTTTCTTACAGGGAGGAGCTGTGTGCGTGCCCAGTGGATGGCTCGAGCAACTGCGAAATTTAGCAGCGGCTCCAAGTACAAAGGTTAGTGCGAGGGAAGTGGGGCCGTGGGGCTGGCTTAGGAGGCTGTTACTGTTGGAACAGATTAATGATCAGATGAGCCGACTGCGAGCTACCCCTCGGTTGCAACCACACTGGGAAAGGGGAGGGGACGGGAGGCTCAGCGAAAGCCCGGATTATCGAAGCAAAAAAACAGGTTAGCGATTTGGGTACCATCCAGAGTAGTTGTTAGAACTGGGACGGCTGAGAAAATGACCGGGGGCTGTAAGGAACGAGTACTCTCCTCCCAGAGAGCAAGAACCTAGGAGAACAGCCACAGGAGAGGGTGTAGGGTTTCTCTTTTCTGGAAAGGCAGACATTTCCGAGATTTCCAAATAATCATAACAACAACAGTAGTCTGTACATTTCTGTTTTTGACCTTTCCAGAGGAGCTGGGAAGAGAAAGAGCTGATGTACGTAGCTTGGTAGATTTCTTAAAATTGGCTTAACCCATCTCTCCAGATCCTCCATTAAATCTCTTGAGGGGAGGAAAAGGGGAAGGGGTTGTGGGGCGGAGGGAGGGCGGAAAGTTTCACAGGAATCCACAGGGGAAAAACCAAGGAGAGGAGGGTGGAGATACTCCCAGGAGGCAAAGAAAATGATGTTTGAGAGTCCAAATCAGTGGAGGATGAAGTGGCAGGGTCCAAATCAGTGGAGGGTGAGATGGCTGTGAATACTACATGGCAAAGGTCCGAAGCCCACCAACAGGGCATGGTAAGGACGTGATTCCTTGGGAGGCAGGGGGCAAAAATCCCCTGGTACTTGGAAGAGCAACGAAGAGAAGAAGAATGAAAATATTATTTTCCAAGGCTTCCAGAAACTGGAGCTAGGACAGCAAAGGAGCAGGAGCTATGCAGTAGTTGATGAGGAGGTGGCCAAGCACAGATACGAGGGGTAAGAGGGACTAACCCTGGGAGGACTCCCTGCCTGCCCTTCCTGCTTTGGCACCTTTCCTGCCCTGCCTGCAGGTTCCAGGACAGAAGGGATCGATTCTCCAGATTTATTGGCAAGTTTCCGTGTCAGGAGAGAGTGGGCTGGGTGTGTTGTGAGTCGGTTTGTGTTAATCGTGTCAGTGTGAAGGCATGGGGGAGGAAGGGAGAGAAACTGGGCTGTCAGCATCAGTCACTGTGTGCAGAGTACTGTACTAAGCACTGGGGAGAGTATAATATGTAAGCTCACCCTTGAGACTGTAAGCTTGTTGTGGGCAGGAAATGTTACACTGAACTCTCCAAGCACTTAGTACAGTGCTCTGTACACAGTATTTGCTCAATAAATACAATAGACTGACAACAATATAGCAATACAACAAACTGGATAGACATGTTCCCTGACCACAACGAACTTACAGTCTAGAAGGGGAGATAGACATTGATATGTACATATCCATAATTTATGTTTTATTTATAAGTGCTATGTGGCTGAGGAAGGGGTGAATAAAGGGAGTGAATCCAAGTGCAAGGGTGACACAGAAGGGAGTGGGACTATTAAGAATGATGTGATTCCATTTGAGGGGGATGCAAGAAGACATCTTACTGTCTATGGTGGATAGGCCCATATCTAAACAAACATACACATACCCAGAAATGTACACAAACACATGCACAAACACACACAAACACACACACACACTGCTCATATGCATGCAGAATAACTAGAAACAGAAAAATAGCATCCAGAACAAGAGAGAGACACGTGAAAATGGACCAATACCTGCATTTCCCTCATCCACATCCCCACAACTCCTCACACATAAACATAATGATAAAATATGCCACATACAAATAAGAAACACACAGGAAAAGCTTGCCAGAAAAGAAAAATGGGACAGATATTCACAACACACAGAGATACATGTACACACATACACATGGAGACTTACACCTAAACCATCTGAGAGATTCATAGAAATGAATGTAGATAGAGGACGTCTGACAGGCTTCAATAGAAATCCAGGCACACATGCACAGAATAAGAGAGGAAGACATAGAAATACACATGAACATTCACTTCCCACCTCCTCCCCTCCCGGCCACCTCCCCCTCCCCAGCCCCGACACACATAGAGTAGCAGACAAACACACACAAAGAAAGCAACAGAGAAGAAAATATATGGAAAAAAGCAGGGAAAGCACAGAAAAAAGCTCTTACACAGTGCTTATAAAAAGACATAAATAAAAACGGGGCACACCCAGTATTTAGTCATGCTTAAAAGGCACAGAAATACACACCTACATAGATAAAAATGTATTGAGTTCTTCCTCAGCTTCCCCGGAGATTCTGCCACATTTACAAACCCACCTAGACAGGAGACTGGATCTCCCAATAAACACAGAAAAAGTATAACAGGATACAGACTCACACACACGCACAAATGTTAAAATGTGCCTATCCAGGGAACCATGCAGAGAAATGAAGAGCGATAATGAGAGAAACACAGATACAGAGATAGTCTCACCCTCAAATAGAATCTGAGATATTGACGCTCTTAAATAGGAGCTAGACACTATGTTCTAGGAGAGTAAAAATGGAATGTGTCTGTTAACTCTACTGTATTGTATTCTCCCAAGCACTTAGTACAGGGCTCTGAATATCATAAGTGCTCAGTAAATACCATTGAATGAATGATTGATTGATTGATTAGTTAGTTGCACAACACAAACACAAAACATAGATTCTTATATAGAGACTCAGCCATTTACACACACTAAAATGGGCACATACCACGAGAAATACATTGTGCACATTCAAGACTTCAAGGGAAATCTGCCTGACCTTCTCTTTCTTTCTCTCTCTCTCTCACACACACACACTCTCTTTTCATTTATATAATTCACTCTACTCACAGCGATCAGACTAAATAAAAGTAGAGAGTGGTTAAAAAAGTTTTGCAAATATATTGATTTCATCTAACACCTTTTATTGGCAATCATAAAGGAAACTTCGAGTGAAAAGAACATATTCAGGCTAACAGGACAGAAGAAGAAGTAGGGGCAATTGCAGAACAATCTTGGAGAGATGCAAAGATTTTGTTTCTGCCCCATACCTGTGTAAAAACTACAAACCTTTGTCCTTAATGAAATGGTCCATTCAAAGAGGCATTTATTTAGCAGTATTCAGTGTGAAATACCATGTTCTTTCTTAGCTTTTCAGGCTTACCCTGTTACCCAACATTTCTTTAAAACCAGGAAGGAAAGATTTTTCGGGTACAAAAGGAATGAATAAAAATGCAATGTTATTAAATAGCAGAATAGAGTCTAAATGGATAGATAGAAGCACCAGCCCTCCCAAAAGGATTTTAAAATCCATATATGATAGTGTTCTGCATGGGATAATATTACCTGGAGAAATCTGCCATGGTATTTTATCACCTAGATAGAGGTAAAATGGAATACTTTGCACTTCTGCTTTTCACTTCATTTGTGGGAACATGATGGTGAGCAAAGAGAAAAGAGTTCTTTCTCCTTATTTCTGGCTCCGGGTGGATGAACCAAGGATCAAAGAAGGTAGGTTACACCCAGAGACACCCAGCAAGTGAGGGCTAGAGCCAGCATTAGAACACAGAGCTCCCAATCTACTCAGCCACGCAGCCAGGTGACCCCTGGAAGGAAAGTGGTTCTGATATTTTGTTCTCTCTAGTGCCTCGGGCCAGAGGGCACTTCACACACAGTTGCGATCAGTTATTATCCAGAAATGAAAACGTAAATTGGTTTGAGAAACTTCTTGATTGAATTAATGAACACAACATCTCCAGAATTTTCCCCTTCCTCTTCGGGCCTCTTTTCTCATTTTAGACTGTGAGCCCAATGTGGGTAGGGATTGTCTCTATATGTTGCCAATTTGTACTTCCCAAGCGCTTAGTACAGTGCTCTGCACATAGTAAGCGCTCAATAAATACGATTGATGGTGATGATTTGGGTCCTAATCCCGAGTCTACCACTTGTCTGCCTCTTGCTCAAACCCTCCCCCCTGCCCTTATCTCTCATCCCTTTGAAATTCAGAAGGCCACTGCTCTCTCCATCTTCACAGCCCTTCTAAAATCACATCTCCTCCAAAAGGCCTTCCCCGATTAATCTCTCATCTCCCCCCTCTATTTCCCTACCTTACTACCATTTCGACACTTCCATACCACCTAAGCATGTACCTTGGGCAACTCACTTAACTTCTCTGGCCTCAGTTACCTCATCTGCCCAATAGGGATTAAGGCTGTGAGCCCCATGTGTTCAACCTGATGAGCTTGTGTCTATCCCAGCTCTTAGCACAGTGTCTGGCACATAGTAAGCACTTAGCAAATACCACTGAAAAGAAAAGGCCACCCTGCTGGTCCAGATAATTGTCAAATCCCAGTTGGAGGACTTCCTCAGCTGCTTCACTGATGACCTCCTCTCCAGGCCATACTTTCCTCTGCTACCCGGCTCGCTTTTCTACAGTGTCATCCTGCATACATCTCCCCAATCCTCAAAAACCCCAAATGGGTTGTCTGTTTCTCTCTGCATCAAGCAAGAACTACTGACCCTCAGCTTTAAAACATTCATTTCGCTCTCCCCATCCCACGTATCCACTCTTTTCCCACTACGCCCTAGCTAACGAGCTTCATTCCTCTCAAGCCCAACCCAACTCTTATGAACTTATTTATAACCCATCCTGGCCATTCATCCATAAGTTTATCCAATTATTTATTTTGACCACTCAATTTGTGAATATTTTTAGGTTCATCTCCCCCCATTAGAGTATAGGCTCCTGTGTTCCTTGCCTTTTAATATTCCCCTCTTTATTCTGTAGTTTCCAAGCACTCGCTAACTATAGTGCACTGCACCAAGTGGACATTTACTATCAAATAATCGATCAATCAGTCATATTCACTGAGCACTTACTGTATGCAGAGCACCGTACTAAGTGCTTGGGAGAGTACAATATAACAGAGTTGGTAGTCATGTTCTCTGCCCTCAGCAAGCTTACATTCTAGAGGGAGTTTACAGTCTTGAAGATGTACTACTACCTCCTCTACTACTAGTGTGCCTTGCTCTTCACTCTCCGGCCACCTGCCTCTTGCTCAAACCCTCCCCGCTGCCCTTATCTCTCATCCCTTTGAAATTCAGAAGACCACTGCTCTCTCCATCTTCGCAGCCCTTCTAAAATCACATCTTCTCCAAAAGGCCTTCCCCGATTAATCTCTCCTCTCCCTCCTCTATTTCCCTACCTTACTGCCATTTCAACACTTCCATACCACCTAAGCATTTAAGTAATCACAATCCCTGCACCACTTAAGTACATATCTTGTATATCCCATTACTTCCTCTCAGCTGTAACTTATTTTAGTGTGTGTCGTTCCTGCTATATTGTCAGGTTCCTTGAGAAGAGGGGTCATATTCAGTAATTCTATTGCAATCTTTCAAGTGCCTATTAAAGTGCTCCACACAGCAAATCCTCAAAAAATACCACCGAATGATTGATGCATCTCTGATGGATGGCCACGATCAAACCCTTTTGTTGTTGTTGTTATGGCAGTCAAGTGCTCACTATGTGCCAAGCAGCGTGGCTCAGTGGAAAGAGCCCGGGCTTGGGAGTCAGAGGTCATGGGTTCAAATCCCAGCTCCGCCACTTGTCTGCTGTATGACTTTGGGCAAGTCACTTAACTTCTCTGTGCCTCAGTTACCTCATCTGGAAAATGGGGATTAAGACTGTGAGCCCCATGGGGGACAACCTGATCACCTTGTATCCTCCCCAGCACTTAGAACAATGCTTTGCACATAGTAAGTGCTTAACAAATGCCATTATTATTATTATTACTAAGCTTTGGTGTAGAATCAAGCTAATCGTGTTGGACACAGTTCAGGTCCCACATGGGGCTTATAGTCTTAATCCCCATTCTACTGACGGGGTAACTGAGACACAGAAAAGTGAGGTGACTTGCCCAAGGTCACACAGAAGACAAGTGATTGAGCCAGAATTAGAATGCAGGCTTTTGCTACTCCCAGACCTGTACCCATTAGGCCACACTACTTCCCCTTACTGTTAGTCAGGAAAATGTCAACACCTTGTTGATCTGTGATGCCTCAGTCTCTTTTGCAGGCTCCTCCTCCCCCTCCCATCCCCTTACTGTGGAGGTTCCTCAAGGGCAGTTCTTGGTCCCCTTCTGTTCTCGATCTACACTCACTCCCTTGGTGACCTCATTCACTCCCATCTCAACTATCATCTCTACGCTGATGACACCCAGATCTACATCTCTGCCCCTGCTCTCTCCGCCCCCCCCCCCCCCCCCCCCCCCGAGGCTCGTATCTCCTCCTGCCTTCAGGACATCTCCATCTGGATGTCTACCGGCCACCTAAAACTCAACATGTCCAAGACTAACTCCTTGTCTTCCCTCCCAAACCCTGCCCTCTCCCTGATTTTCCCATCACTGTTGATGGCACTACCATCCTTCCCATCTCACAAGCCCGCAACCTTGGTGTCATCCTTGACTCCGCTCTCTCATTCACCCCTCACATCCAAGCCGTCACCAAAACCTACCGGCCTCAGCTCCGCAAAATTACCAAGATCCACCCTTTCCTCTACATCCCAACCGCTACCCTGCTCATTCAAGCTCTCATCCTATCCCATCTGGACTACTATATCAGCCTCCTCTCCGATCTCCCATCCTCCTGTCTCTCCCCACTTCAATCCATACTTCACACTGCTGCCTGGATTGTCTTTGTCCAGGAACACTCTGGGCATGTTACTCCCCTCCTCAAAAATCTCCAGTGGCTACCAATCAACCTACGCATCAGGCAGAAACTCCTCACCCTCGGCTTCAAGGCTGTCCATCACCTCGCCCTCTCCTACCTCACCTCCCTTCTCTCCTTCTACAGCCCAGCCCGTACCCTCCACTCCTCTGCCGCTAATCTCCTCACCGTGCCTCGTTCTCGCCTGTCCCTCCATCGACCCCCGGCCCACATCATCCCCCTGGCCTGGAATGCCCTCCCTCCCCACATCCGCCAAGCTAGCTCTCTTCCTCCCTTCATGGCCCTACTGAGAGCTCACCTCCTCCAGGAGGCCTTCCCAGACTGAGCCCCCTCCTTCCTCTCCCCCTCCTCCCCCTCCATCCCCCCGCCTTACCTCCTTCCCTTCCCCACAGCACCTGTATATATGTATATATGTTTGTACATATTTATTGCTCTATTTATTTATTTATTTTACTTGAACATATCTATTCCATTTGTTTTATTTTGTTAATATGTTTTGTTTTGTTCTCTGTCTCCCCCTTCTAGACTGTGAGCCCACTGTTGGGTAGGGACTGTCTCTATATGTTACTAACTTGTACTTCCCAAGTGCTTAGTACAGTGCTTTGCACACAGTAAGCGCTCAATAAATACGATTGATTGATTGATTGATGCCAATGTATATCAGCTTGGCACTAGACCATCAAAATTACCATCTTGGTTTGATGGTGGCTTGAATCCTCCTCCTGCATGAGATCAGTCCTGCATCTGGCCAAAGAGAGATGCAGCTGGGTCAGACCGGAGGACCAGGACCCAACGATGGGGACAGAGGGTTTGAAATCTTTCTCCCTTTGAATTTATTTTGATTATTTTTCCCTGAGGACAAACCAGCATCTGACAAGACTCAGCCACAAAAGGAACACCGCAAAGCATCAGCAATCTGGCCATTTGATTTTAGCATAGCTCTGAGGCCCAAAGTACAGCTTTTCTGACTGCCTGAAGAGGACAATTTTCAGGCCATTAGTCTGCCATGGAGTGGGGAGGAAAGTAAGGGGGAGGGGAAAATGAATAGCATGGCCATCAGCAATATAATCAATTGCAATGATCAAGTCCCAGTCACTGGCTACAAAATCCTTTTCCTCCCTCCACTGCACCCCAGTCCCCTCCTAAGACATCAACCCCAGGCCAATGCACGGTATCAAACTCTCTCTCCGCTCAACTTCACCAGACTACAGCTCTCCCCATCTTCAACAGCCTCCAAAAGCCCACCACCTCACAACCATCATCTTGGCACATTCATTCATTCATTCAATCGTATTTATTGAGCGCTTACTGTGTGCAGAGCACTGTACTAAGCGCTTGGGAAGTACAAATCGGCAACATATAGAGACGGTCCCTACCCAACAGTGGGTTCACAGTCTAGAAGGGGGAGACAGAGAACAAAACCAAACATATTAACAAAATAAAATAAATAGAATAAACATGTACAAATAAAATAAGTAAATAAAGAGTAATATAAGATAAACAAATAAATAAATAAATAGAGTAATTCACATGGTAAGAGCCTGCTGCAGGATGAGGCCTGCATCCAACCCGATCTCCTTGGGAGCCACCCCGGCGTTCATTCATTCATTCAATCATATTTATTGAGTTCATAAACCATCGCATACACCCCCGCCCCCCTCCTGCCACCTGTAGCACTTTTGTCCATATTGCTTCATGAGCTCTGCTACTTAAGCACACATTTATTCACCTCTCCATCTTTCTATTCTCTTTTTTTCCTTTCTGTAAATTATTTTCTGCCTCTGTCCTCTGTTTGATTGAAAACTCCTTGAGAGAAAGGCTCTTATCAGGATTGTATTCTCCAAAACACTTGGTATAGTTTGCGCTGTACAGTTAGGATTGATTGATGGATATTGCACAATGGAACTAGAGGGAGGATAACACAGACGGTCCCCTTCATTTTGAAGCCACTTGTCTAATTATTGTATTGGATCCAGATTATGCAGTAGAGGTCACTAATTTCTAACAAAGAATTAACCAAACTCCAAGAGATTCTGTCTGATCTAACCACCCCAGTGCTTGGCATATAGTAAGCACTCAATAAATTCCATGATTATTAGTGAGCCTCTAGATGATCTTCAAGAGTACTAGATTGCATATCTATTCATCACATATATAAATCACATTAGTAATGACTATGGTATCATAATTATTTAGTAGTAGTGGTAGTAGTACTTGGTAAGTACTTACTATGTGCCAAGCACTGTTCTAAGTGCTCAGGTAAGTATGAATTGGGTAACTGAGGTCCAGAGAAGTCAAGTGGCTTGCCCAAGGTCACACTGCAGGTATGTGGCAGAGACGGGATTAGAACCCAGAGTCTTCTGACTCCAGGCCCATGCTCTATCCACTAAATCATGCTAACTTGTCCTCCCCATCTTCAAAGCCCTTCCAAAATTCATTCATTCATTCAATTGTATTCATTGAGCGCTTACTGTGTGCAGAGCACTGTACTAAGCGCTTGGGAAGTACAAGTTGGTAACATATAGAGACGGTCCCTACCCAACAGTGGGCTCAGAGTCTAGAAGGGGGAGACAGAGAACAAAACAAAGCATATTAACAAAATAAAATAAATAGAATAAATATGTACAAATAAAATAGAGTAATAAAAATGCACAAACATATATATACATATATACAGGTGCTGTGGGGAGGGGAAGGAGGTAAGGCAGGGGGATGGGGAGAGGGAAGATGGGGGGAGCAAGGAGGGGGGCTCAGTCTGGGAAGGCCTCTTGGAGGAGGTGAGCTCTCAGTAGGGCTTTGAAGAGAGAAAGAGAGCTAGCTTGGCGGATGTGCAGAGGGAGGGCATTCCAGGACAGGAGGATGACATGGGCCGGGGGTCGATGGCAGGACAGGTGAGAACGAGGCACGGTGAGGAGATTAGCGGCAGAGAAGCGGAGGGTGCAGGCTGGGCTGTAGAAGAAGAGAAGGGAGGTGAGGTAGGAGGGGGCGAGGTGATGGACAGCCTTGAAGCTGAGGGTGAGGAGTTTTTGCCAAAATCACAACCCCTCCAGGAGGCCTTCCCTGATTAATCACCCATCTCACCATCCTTGTCCCATCCCCTTTCCTGCCACTTCAGCAATCCTGCATCACCTTACATAGGTGTCTTTGTACTCTGTTGTTTCCCCTTACCTCTAATTTATTTAGCTCTAGTATATTGCTATATACACAGTAAGTGCTCAGTAAATATGATTGACTGACTGACTCACTGTAAGTTCGTGGTGGGCAGGGATTCTCTTTAATATTATATTGTACTCTCCCAAGTGCTTAATACAGTGCTTGAAACTCATATTTACTGAGTGCTTACTGTGTACAGAGCAGTGTACTAAGTACTTAGTACTGAGAAACAGTATGGCTCAGTGGAAAGAGCACGGGCTTTGGAGTCAGAGGTCATGGGTTCAAATCCTGGCTTCATCAATTGTCAGCTGTGTGACTTTGGGCAAGTCACTTAACTTCTTTGGGCCTCAGTTACCTCATCTGTACAATGGGGATAAAGACTGTGAGCCCCCCTGGAATAACCTGATCACTTTGTAACCTCTCCAGTGCTTAGAACAGTGCTTTCCACAAAGTGAGCGCTTAATAAATGCCATTATTATTACTATTATTATTACTTGGGAGAGTGAAAAACAATGATATAACAGACACATTCCCTGCCCGCAACGAGCTTACATCTAGAGGATAATACGCAGTTACTGCCTACTTGAAACTCCCTTCAGAATCACTAAATGTAATTTGGAAAGTTTGTGATAGTTAATTAGAGACTCAGGGACCTCTCTTGGTACACTTAAACCCAAAGCTGGGTTGAATTCATGAGCTGTGCCCTAATCTCTTTCATTCACAGAAGCAGCACAGCCTAGTGGAAAGAGCAAGAGTCTGGCAGACCTGATTTGGAGTAGCTCAACTTTCCTTCTCCCTAACCTTTCCTTCTTTCCTTTGCCCTAACCCCTTTCATTCATAGAAGCAGCATGACTCAGTGGAAAGAGCCCGGGCTTTGGAGTCAGAGGTCATGGGTTCAAACCCCGGCTCCGCCACTTGTCAGCTGTGTGACTTTGGGCAAGTCACTTAACTTCTCTGGGCCTCAGTTTCCTCATCTGTAAAATGGGGATTAAGACTGTGAGCCCCCCCGTAGGGCAACCTGATCACCTTGTAACCTCCCCAACGCTTAGAACAGTGCTGTGCACATAGTAAGCTCTTAATAAATGCCATTATTATTATTATTCTCCCTCCCTCCCCAGCCCCCCACTGTTGTGTTTTGGCACTCTCATCCTTCTTGTTCGCCTTTTCTGGTCTGCGGCATTTTTAATGAAGTAACTCCTCTGCACTTCTATATTGTCTACATTCTGATCCTCCTCCCCCTTCTCTATGGCTATCACTATTTAGTAGACGTACAAAAAATAAAATTGTATTTCCTCCTCAAAAAGCAGAATGGAGCAATTAAGTGGTGGAGGCAATTATATGAGTACATATAGGAAATACACCAATACTCTTGCAATAAGATGGCATGATCAGGGAGAAGAAAGTCTCCTGGAGAGATGGTTTTTATGAGACTTTAAACGTGGATAGGGTTGAGTTTGGGGAGATTTCAGAGTAGAAAAACTTCCACACAGGGGAAAGGTACATGCAAACCGGTCAGAGACAGTAATGTCAAGAGTGAGGTAGAGTTAGGAGATTCGTCTGGGAGGAGTGAATAATGAAAGCTGGGATGTAACGGGAGAAGAGAGCAGAAAAGAAAAGACAGTGGTGATGAACCTTGAAGCCAATAGTAAGGAGTTAGCATTTGATAAAATGGGCAGCCACTGAAGGTTTTTTTTAACTGCTCTGAATGACTTATCAGGAATGTGGCAGCAGAATGGAGGAGAGAGACTGAGGAGAGGCTGATGCAAAAGTCAGGTCAGGAGGTTTTGTGGCCTTACACTCAGTTTATGGCTGTAAGGGGTGGAGAGGAAGGACTGAATCAGGGAAATACTGTGGGGGAAAAACTGGTTGGATTTAGCGACAGACTGAATGAGGACGTGAAAGGCAGAGAGGAGTCAAAGATGACACTGAGGCTGTGAGCTTCTGGGACCGGGAGGATAGTGTTATTGACTGGGATCGGAAAGTTAGGAGAAGGCGAAGGCTTAGGAGGGAAGATGATGAATTTATTAACTGCTGAGAATATAACCTTACATTGGTGAGAATGAGAAGGACTAAAACATTGAACAGTGCTTGGCACATAGTAAGTGCTCAACAAATACCATTATCATCATCATTATTATTATTGACTACAGTCAGTTAGAAGTTTTTGAACCTATTTGCTATACTGCATTAATCTTCATCCTCTCCAGGAGTGTTTACTGAGTGTTTACTGTGTGCAGAGCACTGAAATAAGCAATTGGAAGAGAAAACACCACAAGAATGAGTCTACTCCATTAAATAAGTATTGATATTATTATATAATTAGTGTACTCTAATGTTCCATACCTGTCTATTTTATAATTAAATCATTTATCAGAACAACAGCAGAAACAACAATAATCCACCCCTTGGCTCTCTCCAACACTTTTCTTCTTTCTTAGATAGTTTATCCTCTAATCCGCTGAATAGGAAGGGGAATTTGCTTTTCTCCCCATTTTGGAGATAGGATAACTGAGTCTCGTAGCAGTGAAGTAATTTGTCCCCTCTCACAGTCCGTGACAAAGCTAGTTTCCGCACTCAAGTCATTAGCTCATTCAATCAATCGATCGATTGTTGAGTGCTTATTCTTTGCACAGCACTGTACTAAGCACTAGTGAGAGTACAATTCAAGAGTTGGTAGTCATATTCCTTGACCACAAAGAGCTTACAGTCTAGAGGGAATTAATCTGCAAATGCTGTTGTACTCTCCCAAGTGCTTAGTACTGTGATCTGTACATAGTAAGCACTCAATAAAGACCATTGATTGATGGATTGATGGAGGGGGACATAGGCATTAATATAAATCAAAAAATTGTGGCTATGTACATTCTCCCGCTTAATCCACAAGTAGCCTGTGCCATGGAATATTTTTCATTTTTCCCCTTCTCCACTGGGTCCTCCTTCTCCCACTGCAACCGAGAATTTCAGGTTGGCCCTTCGTCCTTTGGGGTACCCTGTTCGGTGAGGGAGTTAAAGGGTTGGCATCGGTTGCTGGCAGCTTCAGACGGCGGGGGGAGGCAGGTGCGGTATCAGCATGATCGTCATCGGCATATGGAAGGAGCGATATCCTCCTTCCCCGGCCCTCCCCAACCCCCAACTCCCATTTTGGAAGCTCTACCCACGGGAAAAGTGGGAGCGACCCTTCTGTGGTAGGTGGGTAAGAACTAACCCCACTTCAATTTCTCCTGCTTTTTACTCCATGCCCCCAGAACTGTCCTCTCTTCCCTGGGAGAGGGGAGCTGAGCTCCTGGGTCCCTCCGGGGGCTCTTCCATGAGCTTCGTCTCTCCCCTCCAGGAGGGAAAAGAGAGAAGAGGCAGACCGGAGCTGAGACACCATCAGAAAGGGAAAAAAAAGACCCAAGCAGCCTGCAAAGGAGGGAGATGTACAGCCCTGGAATTGTATTCTGTACAGCCAGGAAATGAATTTCACACTTGACCAAAGAAACTGTATATCTTGATAAAGCTCTGCTGGGTAACCAATTCCCCCTTTTCAGGAGAGACAGTGCCGGGGAACCTGCCTTGCAGTCATCATTGTGCCGGCTGACCTGTACACGGTCAAGGAAAGAACACAATTTGCACTAAATGCTACAGGAACTGAATCACATCAGCAATTACATTGCCGAAAACTCAATTTTACCCTAGCAGCCTGCTGGAGTTCCGGGCCGAAGAGCGGGAGAGGCCCCAGCTGCCCAGTCGGTTGTTCCAGGAGGAGTTGGGGGGCCCGGGAAGGCTGAGGGGCCCGCGGAGGCTGTGGCGGAGGCGCCAGCGGGAGAGATCCCTTGCCTCCTGCCAGATGGGGCCGGGACATGTGCCCACCCAGTTTGCCTACTAAACAAACTCCATTTTAAAAATCATCATCATCAATCGTATTTATTGAGCGCTTACTGTGTGCAGAGCACTGTACTAATGGTATTTGCTAAGTGCTTATTATGTGTCAAACACTGTTCTAAACACTGGGATAGGTACAAGTTAATTAGGAGGGACACAGTCCCTGTCCGTCATGGGCCTTATGGTCTAAGTAGAAGGGGGAACAGGCATTTAATCCCCATTTTATAGATAGGTAACTGAGGCACAGAGAGGTGAAGACACTTGCCCAAGGTCACACAGCAGACAAGTGGTGGAGCTAGGATTAGAACCCAGGTCCCTCTGACTCCCAGACCTAAGGTCTCTATCCACTAGGCCACGCTGCTTCTCTCTGGATCATTTTTCTAAAAAACTGTTCAGTCCACATCTCCCCTTTCCTCAAAAACCTGTAATTGGGTCCGCCCACCTCCTTATCAAACAGAAAATCTATACCACCAGCTTTAAAGCATTCAATCCGCTTTCCCCCTCCTGCCTTACCTCGCTGCTCTCCTACTATAGCCCAGTCCGCACAATTTGCTCCTCTAACATCAACCTTCTCACTGTACCTCATTCTCATCTGTCTCACCGACAACCCCTTGCCCGCATTCTCCTTCAGGCCCAGAAATCCCTACCCTTTCATGTCCGACAGTCCACCACTCTCCCACCTTCAACACCCTCCTAAAATCACAGCTCCCCCAAGAAACCTTCACCGACTTAGTCCTCTCTTCTCTAAGTCCTCCCTTCTGCGTTGCCTATGCACTTATATCTTTTCCTCTTAAGTACTTTGATATTGTCCCCTCCCCACCAGCCCCACAGAACTTCTATACATATCCATCTGTAAATTCTTTTAATGTCTGTCTCCCCCTCTAATAATAATAATGATGGCTTTTGTTAAGTGCTTACTATGTGCCAGGCACTCTTCTAAGCACTGGGGTAGATACAAGGTAATGAGGTTGTCCCTCGTGGGGCTCACAATCTTCATCCCCATTTTACAGATGAGAGAACTGAGGCACAGAGAAGTCAAGTGCCCAAAGTCACACAGCTGATCAGTGGCAGAGCTGGGATTAGAACCCACGACCTCTGACTCCCAAGCCCGGGCTCTTTCCACTATGCCACGCTGCTTCTCTAGTTAGTAAGCTCCTTGTGGGCAGGGATCATCTATACCTACTTTCATTCATTCAATCAATTGTATTTATTCATTCATTCATTCAATCGTATTTATTGAGTGCTTACTGTGTGCAGAGCACTGTACTAAGCGCTTGGGAAGTACAAGTCAGCAACAACCTAACCCTTTGTATTGTATTTTCCCAAACACTTACTACAATACTAGTCTTATGTTGTCTCTCATCCATAGCGATGCCATGGACACATCTCTCCTGTAACACTCCGCTCTCCATCTGCAATAGTTCTGGTAGTGTATCCAGAAAGTGCTTAGGAAATGAAAAAGTGCCGAAGTGGCAGTGGTGGAGGATAGGGTGGAGAAATGAGAGATTAATCAGGGAAGGCCTCTTGAAGGACGTGTGGCTTTGAAGATGGGGTGGACAGTGGTCTGCAAGAGGTGAAGGCGGAGGAGTGGGCAAGAGATCAAAGGTGGGCAAGAAGAGATCAAGGCACGGTAAAAAGAGAAGTGAAGAGAAAAGAACCAAACTGAATTTGTGTCAGGACAGGCTGTAGGTCTTGGGAATATTCGACCATACTAGGGTGCTGGATTCAGTCAGAAATTTTTTTTGAACCTGTTCCTGACATTTTCCCAAGTTGCACTGTTTGAAACTTTGACTGAATGAACAGCTCCACAGCCGTCATTCAGAAAACCCTGATAAGAATATCCTCTCCCTAAGACTCCGTCAATCAATCAATGGTGTTTACTGAGCCCCTGCTTTGTGGAAAACATTAGTCTGAGCATTTGGAAGAGCACACCAGAAGTGAAAGCCCATGGTTCTTGCCCACAGGGGGTTTTCAGGTTAATGGAGGAGCCCAGTAGATATAAATGATTTTCAAATAAAGTGATCTAGAGAAGGAACAAGGCTATAACAGGTAGAGTGAGGATGTCCTGATGGCCTAGCCAAATAAATAATTGACTATAGATAAATTCATAAGTGTGGAAAGTGGGTTTAAATATAAATTAGTGCATGGGATGATTATCTCAGGTTTTCTGTCTGTCCCTGTCTCCCTCCCTTCCCATCCCCACGGCCCTCACCCCCACCACTTCATTCTGTCAGGAGAAAACTATTTAAGAGTTTATCTCTGTAGTCTCTAAGCACTCACATGGCCCATCCTACTTCCATACATTACACCCAAACAGTGTTTATTTTGACTTTTCTTTTGCCTCCAGTTACTTATATCTCAGTCACTGGAAGAGTGAGTATTATAAACACTTTTCGCTCAACACCGGTTTCCTAATTTGTGCTGCTGAGAATGTGTGGGAAAGCAGTCAACAATGGCTGGAACACAAAACAGCTCAAGAGCACCACCAAAAATCTGAAGTCAAGAAACCTGCGGTTGTGTTTTGGGCATGTAGAGCTCCTCCTGGAATCGGGATTTTGATTTTATTTTTTAAAAATCATTTTCTCCTTTTCCTGCAGAGCTGAGAAGAAGTGTGGCCTAGAGAAAATAATAATAATAATAATTATGGTATTTGTTAAGTGCTTGCTGTGTGCCAGACACTGTACTAAGCGCTGGGGTGGATGCAAGCAAATTGGGTTAGACACAGTCCCTGTCCCACGTGGGGCTCACAGTCTCAATCACCACTTTACAGATGAGGTTACTGAGGCCCAGAGAAATGAAAAGAACACAGGCCTGGAACCAGAGGACCTGGGTTCAAATCCCAGCTCCATCACTTGTCAGCTGTGTGACCTTGGGCATGCCACTTAAATTCTCTAGGCTTCAGTTTCCTCATCTGTAAAATGGGGATTGAATTCTCCTCCCTCCTACTTAGACTGCGAGACTCCTGGGGGGCAGGGACTGTGTCCAACCTGAGTATCTTATCTTCCCCGGGGCTTAGCACAATGCTGGGTACACAGGAAGGGTTGAACAAACACCATTAAAAAAAAAAGGCTGGGAAACATCATCCAACCTCCTTGGCATCAGCCCCTGATAACCAGGACACAAACCTGACTGCAACACTAAGGATTCACTAAGAAGCCAGTTGTTCTTGCTCTGGGAGAGCTAGAAATATAAGACAACTATCAACCAGTCAGTGGTATTTACTGAGCACTTACTGAGTACATTGAGGGCTTGGAAGAGCACACTAAAAATAAAACTCTTGTTTCTTGACTTCAAGGAGTTTACAATCAATAGTATTTCTTGAGCATTTACTGTGTGCAGAGCATACTGCTACTAAGCACTTGGGAGGGCATAATATAATAGAGTTGGTGGATGAAATCCATGCCCACAAGGTATTAACAGTGTGCAATCTAGTATAATCCTTACAGGAAAGGTTGGGAGGGTTGTCTGATAACATTGAGGTGCCTTTACTCAGTGACCATGGGATATATTGGCACATTGGATGGTGTATATAGAAATGGAAGGGAATGTGATAGGGTGCACTGTATATATGTATATATGTTTGTACATATTTATTACTCTATTTATTTATTTATTTATTTTATTTGTACATATCTATTCTATTTATTTTATTTTGTTAGTATGTTTGGTTTTGTTCTCTGTCTCCCCCTTTTAGACTGTGAGCCCACTGTTGGGTAGGGACTGTCTCTATATGTTGCCAATTTGTACTTCCCAAGCGCTTAGTACAGTGCTCTGCACATAGTAAGTGCTCAATAAATACGATTGATGATGATGATGATATAGGGCAGAATAACATGAGATTCAGCACTGGGTGAAAGAATGATGTCATATAAGAAGACACTATCACATGCGGTCACTGGCAGCCATCTTTTTTTAGTATGATAAGCTCAGGGAAGTAGAGGGGAAGGGGGTTGTGGGGACAAGGAGAAAGGGTGAAGGTGAAGTTGTAGCAGATGAGCAGCAGTTGTTCACAGAGCAACAGCCGAGTCCAGCTGGGTCTTCACATTTATTATTTTTCCTTACACCACCAGGGCAGTGCTCTGCACCCAGTAGACAGCCAGTACAGTGTTCAGCACCCAGGGGATGCCCAGTACAGTGCTTAGCACTCAGTAGACTCAGTGAATACACTGATGACATGAGTCCTCATCCTGACTCTCCAACAGTCTCATTCAGCAACTTTGAACCTATTGTTCTCCTTCTCTGGGCCTCGCTTTCCCCATCTGTAAGATGAGCAGCAGTAAAGTGAGCAGGCTCAGGCTACTGGGAGAAAAGGTTCTGTAAGGGGAAATCAATCAGTCATATTTATTGAGCACTTACTGTGTACAGAGCACGGTACCAGGCACTTGGGAGAGTATACTATAACAGAGTTGGTAGAGCTTGTTGTGGGCAGGGAATGTGTCTGTTAATTGTTGTGTTGTACTTTCCCAAGCACTTAGTACAGTGCTCTGCACACAGAAAGAGCTCAATAAATATGATTAAATGAATGAATGAATATGTTCCCTACCTACAGTGAGCTTCCAGTCTAGAGAAGCATGACTCTGACTCTCTGGCCCACCGGGACCAAAACTGACTCACCAAAAAGAACCCCCCAAGGAAGTGAAAGGGCCTGCAGGGATGTCATGTAGGGAGTTCTCCCAGGGGGCTGTCATGCCCTAACAAAGGGTGCCAGGTCAAACCAGTGCCAACCATTGAAACCTAGAGAGAGCCAGATCTGTTATGCCTGAGAACAAGGGCCAACCACGGCAGGTAGTCATTGGGACCCATCAATCAATCAATCAATCAAGGGTATTTATTGAGCATTTTCTGTGTGCAAAACACTGAACTTAGCTCTTGGGAAACTACAGTAAAATACAGTTGGTAGACACAATCCCAGACCATAAGGATGTTGCCATCTACAGAGGGGGAACAGACATCAAAATAAATTGCAGACCTCCTCCTGTAGCTGGATGGTCTGAGACTGACTTGATAACTTTAAGGGGCCCTGGGGGCCAAGGGCTTTGGCAGGAGCCGGTGAGGAAGAGGTCAGGAGAAGTAGCGGGTGACCAGAGAAGAGCTGAGGCAATTAAAGGGCATCGAGGGAGCTAGAAAAAGATGCTTTAGAACAGCCAATGACTGAGGAGGGGGAGTCTGACCCCCAGGGCCTAGCTAGCAGCTGGATTGCCCTTGTGCAAGGGAAAATATCATCTGAGGAGACTAGAAAACCTGGACAATGAGTAGTTCTGAAGCCAGGCACTTTCACCCCGGCAAGGAACCTACTTCCTTCCCCAGTCCATTAATGTCTTTCTGCTCACAGGCAGGGTGTTCCATGGTTCAGTCATTCCAGTAGTTGCCAGATAATTTATTAAGCATTTACTATGGGTACAGCATTAGAGTGGGTACAAGATAATCAGATAAGACACAGCCCCTGCCCCACGCGGAGCTCACAATCAAAGAGCTGGGAACAGCACATCTTCTTTCCATTTAACAGGTAAAGAAACTGAGTCCCAGAGATTAAGTGATTTTCCCCAGGTCACATAACAGGACAGGGCCAGAGCTGGGAGTAGAACCCTAATCTGACTCCCCACCTACACGCTCCTTCTACTAGGCTATGTTACCTTCTGGGAGTCTCATGTGACTCAGATTCAGCATTCAAGAGCCTCTACAGTCCTGAAATTCCTGAAGGAATAAAACCCGCCTGCCTCCTCTGCTACCTTCCCCATGGCTCACACCTACTCAAAGGGCTCCTCTGGGTTTTATTTATGGTATTTGTTAAGCACTTACTGTATGTCAGGCACTGTACTAAGCCCGGGGGTAGATACAAGACAATCAGGTTGGACACAATCCCCGTCCGACATAGAGCTCACAGTCTAAATTCCCATTTTACAGATAAGGTCACTGAAGCACAGAGAAGTTAAGTGATTTGCCCCAAGTCACACAGCAGACATGTGATAGAGCAGAAATTAGAACTCAGGTCCTTCTGACTCCCAGGACCATGTTCTATCCACCAGGCCATGCTGCTTCTCTGGTTCTTTCATTCAAATGTGAGAATCTAGTGCATCTCTTCATGCCTGGGCTTTGGAGTCAGAGGACATGGGTTCAAATCCCAGCTCTGCCAATTGTCAGCTGTGTGACTTTGGGCAAGTCACTTAACTTCTCTGTGCCTCAGTTTCCTCATCTGTAAAATGGGGGTGAAGACTGTGAGCCCCCCATGGGACAACCTGATCACCTTGTAACCTCCCCAGCGCTTAGAACAGTGCTTTGCACATAGTAAGTGCTTAATAAATGCCATTATTATTATTATTATTATCATGCCAACTGGAATTCATTTGGCAAGTAAATGTTGTGGGACGTTGTCTCCACACTAAAATAAGGTGAACTCTTCATGGGTTTCCTTCTTCCCATCATTTTGTAACCCTATGGAAGATAAAGCTTTCAACGATTTTGACACCTTCTACATGTTTTGTTGTCTGTCTCCCCCTTCTAGACTGTGAGCCCGTTGTTGGATGGGGACTGTTTCTATATGTTAACGACTTGTACTTCCCAAGCACTTAGTTCAGTGCTCTGCACACAGTAAGCACTCAATAAATACGATTGAATGAATGAATAGATGAACATTGCTTGGCACAACTAATTCCTTCCAAACCCTCAGTACTTCCTTGTTTATAACTCTACTGTCATTTAGTGGGACCCAGCTCTCCTCTCTAAAAGTTTCTCATTAATTATGGGCAGCAGATCTTCAGGAAGGTAAGGGCAGGATCATTCTTCTTCTCCTTTCTGAAAGCTGGTTGCCCATCTCCTTTCTCACCTCTGCTCCTGTCTTGAAGAACATTTCCTCAGATCTCTATAATTTGCTTGAAATAATTGCCAGAGGGGTGTCTCAGTTTCCCCAGGAGGCTGGTCGTCAGAATCTGCTGACTGGCACTTGCTGAAATATCCTGACTCTTCTTCCTGGCCTGGCTTTTTTGTCAATAGCAGCTTCAGTAACATCTACATCACTTCCTAATTGCCCAAATTTCTGCTCTTTATTTTTCATGATAACGACAGGATCCGGACATGAGCTCAATACTATTATCCTTTCCAAGCCACTGATAATTACCACCCCTACCCACTTTATTAAGAGATCTCTATTCTCTCTTGGGAGTCTTGGGGCTTTTTTCCATTGTATTTGCAAACTCTCTTCTTAACCCCTCTGGTAATATATCGATATTTGTCTTAAAATAATAAAATAATAATGATAATTATGGTATTTGTTAATTGTTTATTATGTGCCAAGCACTGTTCTAAACACTAATGTAGATACAAGGACAGAGTCCCTGTCCCACCTGCGGCTTACAGTCTAGATAGAAGGGAGTAGGATTTAATGCCCATTTCTACAGATGAGGAAACTGAGACACAGAGAATTTAAGTGACTTGCCCGAGGTCACAGCAGATCAGGGGGAGAGTTGGTGCTAGAGCCTGATTTTTCTGACCACTAGATGTAGCCCCATAGACTACAGTGCCCAATGGCCAGTATGCCCTCAGCACACTTTAGTATTAGTTTTGACTGTTCCTCCTTCCTCACTATCCAGCTCTCCACCTCCTTTCCCTCCTCCTCCCCTACACCACCTTCTCCTCTTCCTCTCCCTCCTTCACTTTCTCTTCCCCCTCCTTCTCCCCTTCCCCCTCCTCCATCTCCACCTTCTCCCCTTCCACTCTCCCCTTTACCTTCTGCCCCCCCCTCTTTTCCCTTCACCTCCTCCCTCTCCCCCTTCTCCTTCCCCTCCCCTTCTCCTCTAGGTCCTCCTCCTCCTCCTCCTTTTCTTCATGTTCAGCACTGGTTTCCTTTTCACTCGACATGCTTGAATACAATCCCTGGGGAAGCTACACTGTGTGTATTTCCTTCTATTAAGAAGAACAGTATGTTTTGAGAAACAATGTAGCCTAGTAGAAAGAGCCCAGGGTTCAATTCTCAGCTCTGCCACTTGCCTGCTATATAACCCTAGGAAGGTCACAACTTCTTTGTGCCTCAGTTTCTTCACCTGAAAATGGGGATTAAATATCAGTCCTCTCTCCTTAGACTGTGAGCCTCATATGGGATAGGGACTGTGTCAGATTGGATTGGATCGAATCTTCCCCAGTGCTTGGAATGAAGTAACAAATCGTTATTATTACTATCATTGTCACACCCCAGGAGAAAGAGGAAAGTGGAGGTCCCCATTCCCCAAGCCTTTCTCCTGTTCCCCCAGAGCAGGAGAGTTCTGGCAACTTCCTTTCCCAGCAGGGTTAGATCAGGGGGTAGGGGATCAGAAAGGGCCCCAAAGTCCCTGAGTTCTTGAGTGTTACTCTGTCCTAGGAAAACCATGCCACAAAGATCCCAAATCACTGGTAAGTGAGGCAAACCCTTCTCTGCCCCCATTTGGATTGATTGACAAGTCTGGGAGCAGCCTCCTCCTAGGGCTGCAGGAGACCACCCCATCCACCTGCCTCCCCAGCTCAGACAGGTGAGGACTGACCCCCTCCACCTTCCCCCAACCTGAACCCTCCAGTCAAGGTTGTCCCACACCCTCTCGCCTCTGCTCTGGCTGCAGATGAAGCCTATTTCTTCTTGTTCCAGCTTCAGCGAAGGTCATTGCCCTGGGTGTAATAGCCTTTTCTAGGCTTAAAGATCATCCTGGAGAGCTCACTTTAGCAGGAGAGCACAACAGAGCCCAAAAGGACCTGCGTTTTGCTGTGGGTGATTAGACACAGTCCCTTGGGCCTAGAGCATCTTCGGGGGTCTGAGACCAAGAGAGCCAGGGGCTGGGGGTGAACAGCCTGTCAAGTCCAGCATGGGCCCTGCTAAGCAGGAGTCCAACTGAGTCTCCTGGGATTATGAGGGAATATCCCTCAACTGGGTCTCCCTCTATCTCTGCCACCCCTTATTGTTCAATCAATCAAATCAGTAATATTTACCGAGTGCTTACTGAGTGCAGAACATTCTACTAAGTGCTTGGGTGAGTACAATATAACAGAGTTGGTGGTCACACTCCTTGTCCATAACGAGCTTATAGTCAAGAGGGGGAGACAGAAAGTGCTGTGGGGCTTAGAGAGGGGTGAATAAGTGGTTCATATCCCGGCTCTGCCGATAACCAGCTGTGTGACTTTAGGCAAGTCACTTAACTTCTCTGGGCCTCAGTTCCCTCATCTGTAAAATGGGGATTAAGACTGTGAGCCCCCCGTGGGGCAACCTGATTACCTTGTAACCTCCCCAGTGCTCAGAACAGTGCTTTGCACATAGTAAGCACTTAATAAATGCTATCATTATTATTATTATTATATCCAAGTGCAAGGGTGATACAGAAAGGAATGGGAGAAAAGGAAATGAGGTCTTTTGGAGGAGATGTGCTTTTAATAAGGCTTTTATTGAGAAAGAGTGGCAAACCATGGCCTCAGTCTGCTTACTCCAGGCTACAGGCTCCAATCAATTGAACAATCATATTTATTAAGCACTTACTGTGAGTAAGGCACTGTACTAAGTGCTCCAGCTTTCTCCCCAACCTAGACCCTGTCTCCCTTCATGGTTTCAGGGAAACCCAGGTTCACACGGTGGCCAAATCCTCCTGGACCTCACCTTTCCAAAGGCCAGGACTGGAGACCTTAAAGAAGAGTACAGGCTCCACCTATAAGAATTATGGCATTTATTTAGTGTTTACTATGTGCAAAGCACTGTTCTAAGTGCTGTCCTGAAGGTCAAGGGATTCACTTACCTGGAGGCAGGGGGCTGGACCTGATGGCCTCTTGGGGCTTTAAACCACATCAGGAGGCCAGGAAGGAGGGTGGTCTCAAGCCAAGTCTAGGCCTGCCTGGATGATCATCCTTGGGAATCTGCGGGACACGAGCGTCCTCAAGGAAAACTCGATGGAGGAGAGGGTATCCTGATAGCAGGCCCTCACACCAAGCCTCAGGGAGGCCCTTCTCTTTTCAGGGAGGGGAAGGAGGGAAAGGGTCGGCAGGGAGGGGTCAAAGAAGGCATGGCCAGGAAGTATCTGAGACAGAGACATGAAGGGATCTACCCGGGGGGGCGGGGGGGTCTTCAAATACCGAAGGTGAATACCAGGAGTCTGAGCTCAATTACTTCTTGGGAAATTAGAGCCATTATTTTTTAATTCTGCTCCAATTAAGCTTTATTAAACTTTAACTTGTTAAATATTTCATCCTCTATTGTGGTAATAAACTGCAGCTGACCCTTCTGATATTTGCCTGAGTTTAATATCATACTTAGCAATGTCCTGCCAGCAGCCCAGAGAGCGCAGCCCAGCCCAGCTTGGCTCCTCCTTTGGCTGGGAAATGGGACCAATCAAGAGCGTCTCTGGGCATGCCCAGTGAACGTGTCTCCCAACTCTGTTAAATTGCACTCTCCCAAGTGCTCGGTACAGTGCTCTGCACATAGTAAGCGCTCAATAATTGATTGAGTGATGGATTTTCAGTGAGAGGCACTTTGAAGGACTGAGGGGCAGAAAGAGCATGAGCTTGGGAGTCAGAGGTCGTGGGTTCTAATCCCGGCTCCGCCACTTATCAGCTGTGTGACTTTGGGAAAGTCACTTGACCTCTCTGTGCCTCAGTTTTCTCATCTGTAAAATGGGGGTGAAGAATGTCAGCCCCACGTGGGACAACCTGATTACCTTGTATCTACCCCAGCCCTTAGACCACTTCTTAGCACATAGTAAGTGCTTAACAAATGCCATTATTATTACTATTATCCTTCCTGAGGAAAAGAAGCATTATAGAGAGAAGCAGCTCCCTATTCTGCGCCCTTTCTCCACCAGAGACAGAATGGGAGGAAAGTGTTTGAAATCGCAAAAATCAGATCCATTAGAATGTCCCAGGGTGAGGCTAGTGCCTAGAGAACCATTTACCCTATTTTCTTTAACCCGCTTTGGTAGGGTAATTAGGGTGTGTTCCATAATTATGATGAACTTGCCATGTGTCAAAGGACTGTGCAAAGTGTTTGGACAGATAGGAAAGACTCAGAGCTTCTGTCTCTGGGGCTCACAATGCAAGAGATAGGAGTCAATCACTCAGCAGTATTTATTGAGCACTTACTAAGCCCTGCACTAGGTTCTTAGGTGAGTATTATACGCTAGGAAGAGTACAGTACAGAACAGATACCTCCATTTTACAGATGAGGAAACTGATGCCCAGAAAGGTTAAATGCTTTGCCCAAGGCTACACAACAGGCCAGAGGCTGAGCTGGGAAGATGGCTCCTGACCTCCAGTCCCATCATCTCTCAATACACATGCTACAGATGCAAATAAGCAACTCCTTCTCAATCCATCAGTGGTATTTGTTGAACACTTACTGTGTGCAGAGTCCCATATTAAGCGCTTGGGGGAAGTATAAGCACTCTAGACTGTGAACTCGTCGTGGGCAGGAATGTTTCTGTTGTTATATTGTACTCTCCCAAACGCTTAGTTCAGTGCTTTGCACACAGTTCATGCTCAATAAATTTGATTGAATGAATGAATGCACTAGAACAGAGCTAGTAGAGAGGTCCCTGCCCACAAGGAGCTTACCAATCTACAGAGGAGTTTGCAGGTTACAGTCTGCAAGCAATAAAAGTAGATCATCTCCTCCAGTAGTGTTATTCATCCTCTTGTCTTATGCAGTCGAGTCGTCTCCAACCCGTAGTGACGCCGTGGACACATCTCTCCCAGAACGCCCCACCTCTATCTGCAATCATTCTGGTAGTGTATTCATAGAGTTTCCTTGCTAAAAAATATGGAAGTGGTTTACCGTTGCCTCTTTCCATGCAGTAAACTGGATTCTCCACCCTTGACTCTCTCCCAGGTCGCTGCTGTCCAGCACAGGGGAGTTTTGACTGGTAGCAGATTGTCTTCCACTTGCTAACCACTGTCCAAGCTAGGAATGGAATGGATATTCCTCTGCTTGACTCTCCCTTCCATAGTCAAGACTGATAGAGGACTGGAAACGCTCCAGAGGCGACCCTGCACGAGGTTTTCATCCTCACCAGTGAATAGCTCCATTGGCTACCTAGGTGGCAGAACCCAGTAAGTGACTTCAGGGATCCAGAAGTAAGTTATTGGTCCAGGTATTAGACTGTAACCTCCATAAGGGGAGAGTCCAAGTCTCTCTTTCTCAGTTGTACTCCCCCAAGTGCTTTGAATAGTGCTCTGTACACTGTAAGGGATCAGTAAATACCATTGATTTGGGCTGAACAGGGCTCTTGGGTTTACAACACACTTCTCTGTGTGTGGGTTCTAATCCCAGCTCCACCACATGTCTGCTGTGTGGGCAAGTCACTTCACTTCCCCGTGCTTCATTTACCTCATCTGTAAGATGGGGATTAAGACTGTGAGCCCCAGGTGGGACAGGAACCGTGTCCAACCCAATTTGCTAGCATTCATTCATTCAATCAATCGTATTTATTGAGCACTTACTGTTTGCAGAACACTGTACTAAGCGCTTGGAAAATACAATTCAGCAACAGCGACAAACCCTACCCAGCGACGGGCTCACAGTCTAGAAGGGGGAGACAGACAACAAAACAAAACAAGTTAGTCAGGCATCAATAGCATCAAAATAGATAAATAGAATTATAGTTACATACACATCATTAATAAAATAGAGTAATATATGTTTACAAATATACACGAATGCTGTGGGGCAGGGAAGGGGGTAGAGCAGAAGGAGGGAGTAGGGGCTATGGGGAGGGGAGGAGGAGCAGAGGAAAAAAGGGGGCTCAGTCTGGGAAGGCCTCCTGGAGGAGGTGGTCCCTCATTAGGACTTTGAAGAGGGGAAGAGAGCTAGTTTGGCGGATGTGAAGAGGGAGGGCATTCCAGGCCAGAGGTAGGACGTGGGCCAGGGGTCGACGGCAGGACAGGCGAGAACCAGGCACAGTGAGGAGGTTAGCGGAAGAGGAGCAGAGTTTGTGAACTGGGCTGTAGAAGGAGAGAAGGAAGGTGTGTGAGGTAGGAGTGGGCAAGGTGATGGAGAGCTTTGAAGCCCAGAGTGAGGAGTTTTTGCTTGATTCGAAGGTTGATAGGCAACCACTGGAGATTTTTGAGAAGGGGAGTGACATGCTCAGAGCATTTCTGTAGAAAGATAATCCGGGCAGCAGAGTGAAGTACCGACTGAAGCAGGGAGAGAAAGGAGGATGGAGATCAGAAAGGAGGCTGATGCAGTAATACAGTCGGGATAGGATGAGAGATTGCACCAACGAGGAAGCAGTTTGGATGGAGATGAAGGGTAGATCTTGGTGATGCTGTGAAGGTGAGACCGGCAGTTTTCGGTGACAGATTGGATATGTGGGGTGAAAGAGAGAGCGGAGTCAAGGATGATACCAAGCTTGTGGGCTTGTGAGACAGGATCCACCCCATCCACCCCACCATTTCATTGTTTAGTACACTGCCTGGCACATAGTAAGAGATTAACAAATACCACAATTGTTATTATCATTATTATTATTTTCTGGAGGCTTGTGTAGTCGGAGGAGCCCAATAGGCCGTCTGCTTTAGGTCTAGGAGTACAACATTCAGGGTGTGTTTGTTGCTTGGCAGGAAGGACCCCAAAGAAGTGGCATGGCCTAGAGGATCGAGCACGGGCCTGGGTGTCAGAAGGACCTGGGTTCTAATCCCAGCTCCGCCACTTGTCTGACGGGCAACCCTGGGCACGTCACATCTCTGTGCCTCAGTTGCCTTCTCTGTAAAATGAGATTGAAGACTGAGCCCCATGTGGGACACGGACTGTGTCCAACCTGGTTAGCTTATGTCTACTCTCAGTTCTCAGTACAGGGCTGGACACGCAGTAAGTGCTTAGCAAATATCATTTAAAAAAAAAAGAAAGAAAGAAAAAGTTAACGACCTCCCCACTTCCCCAACCCATTTAAGTCTCAGCTTGTGTTCCTCCCCTTCTGGAACCACACAGGAGTAAACACACCCATAAAGGCACAACCCTCCCCTCAAAATCCTCCTAAAACCACATCTCCTCCAGGAGGCCTTCCTTGACTAAGCCCTCATTTCCCTGCTACCTACCTATCTTCCCCTCTGCATCGCCTATGCACTGCATTGTCAGTACCTGTCATCCCTCAGCTCACCATGATTAGCCCATCCCAGTCCTCTACCTCAAACCAAACACCAATTCCCACGAAGGAAAGAAATATCACGTACAAAAGTTTTCCAAAGTCTTTAGCGCTCTGACTTCACTGACTGAGCAGCAGCCATCTCTGCTCAGCAAAGGATCTTGTTCCCGGGTAATTGCCTCTTTAGCAGCGCCTCATTGCCAGTTATCCTGACAATCCTAATTAACAAGCAAACAGATAATTAGGAATTTAATTACGAACACCGAGCTCTCCAGAAATAGCTGGCATCTTCGGAAACAGCCGGCACATGACCACTGAGACATCAAAATGTCTTCCTGGACCTGGAGAAAGGAATGACAGAGGGACCTCCCCTAGTTCCCTTCATTGTTCGGCCTCTCTGGTGACTGCCCAGTGAGGTCAGTGTTCCTGGCTTGCTGGGTGGTTTCTGAACCAGGGGAGAAACTGCTTCAGCTCCAGAGAAGACTTCAAAACAGGACACTTATGACAGGGAAAGGTTGAGCACTCATCTCTCTCCAAAGCCTCCAAGGAGGCATTGAGACCCGATAGAAAGAGCCTGGGGCTAGGAATCATGAGTTCTGGGTCTAAATTCCAGCTCTACTACTAACTGGGTGACCTTGGCCAAGTCACTTAACCTCTTTATTCCTCAATGTCCTCATCTGTGAAACAGGGATAAGATGCCTGCTTTGCCTATCTCTTAGATCGTGAGCCCTGAATGAGACAAGGACTGTGTCTGATCCTATCCTCTTGTATCTCCCCCAGTGCTTAGCTCTGTGCTTAGTAATAATGATGATAGTAATAACTGCGCTTTTTGCTAAGTGCTTTGCCAAGCATTGTATTGGCTATCATATGCATTTAATAAATGCAATAATTAATGTTTTTTTAAACCGAGTTGGAATAGTCAATCGATTGATTGTATTTATCAAGCACTTACTGTGAGCAGAGTTCTGTACTAAGCCCTGGGGAGAGTACCAGAAGATCTGCTAGACATGTTCCCTTTTCACGAGAAGCTTACAGTCCAGAGGGGGAATGTTGGATGTTCTATCAAAGCAGTGAAATCAATGAGTGTGAATTAAGTGTCCACAGGATGCATAGCCCTTCACTAAGCACCACAGGGGCATGGTAACAAATAGATAAGGTCCAAACCCTCAAGGAGTTAGAGTTTATGGCAGACAAAAGTACACCCAATATAAATCTGCAGAAATAGATGAAATGGTCTTCTCAGCCTCCAAAAAGCATTAAGGTTCTTTTAGTTCTTGAGTACCAGTGACTCAAAAGAACCCATTGCACAGCCTTGCCTCTCCCTGCTCAGCAATATCATCAGGCCTTCAGATTTTTTCCACTAGCTCTTCCTCTTATTTCCAATGCTTGATGTCTTAGGCAGGAGTGAGTGTCAGTGGTTCAAAGGACTGGCCCGGTCCTGGCGATTCTAACTCTTATTTTTCCAGAAATGTTTACTTGCCAACTCCCTCATTTTTTTCTGGACAGCAACCCCCATGGGCACAGGGCTACAACAGCGAAAACCCTTTGACCCATCAACCTATCAATCAGTCATAGTCATTGAGTTCTCATTGTGCAGAGCTCTGTTCTAAGTGCTTGGGAAAGTACGATATGGCAAAGTTGGTAGACACAATCCCTACTCACAAGGAAATCTTGTGGAGAGAATGTTGGCTTTGGACAAGTGTCCTGAAAATAGACAACTCCTTCTCTGGGTACCCAGCTTTCTCACTGAATCCCCAAAAGGCAGTGTCAATTGAGCACTGTTTCTCTGAAGCTTCAAAGAAACAAGACTTTCACAAAACACCCGTATGGGCTGAGATCTTAGCCGAGCTCAAAGCCCCAGCCTCTCCAGAATACTAAGCTTCCTGATGCAGGTGGGGTTGCAGGGTGGGAATGGGGGGCTACAGTTGTTCCATGGCCCACTTGGACTTGTAGTCCTCTTGCTCCCAGGGACACACATATACATGTACTGTTTTAGGGGCACATGGGTGGCAGCTAGAGACTACCGCTGCACCTCCAAGAAGCCACTCTCCCCCTGACCTGGAGTGACTCAAAATTGGTGTGTGGGGCATTCGGGGGAAGAGGGAGACTTGGTCTGAGTTTGTCACTGCGTTGAGGCTACATGCAGGGGACTCTGGTTACCTCAGCTCCAAAAGTAGCAGTTCTCCGATCGAAGCTCTCTGCCATTTCCTGTTTTCCACACTTGGTAAGAAATCAATCTATCCATCGATTATATTTACTGAGTGCTTACTGTGTGCAGAGGCCTGTACAAAGCTCTTGGGAGTGTACAAAATAACAGAGTTGGTAGACACATTCCCTGTTCACAAGAGGCTTACAGTCTAGAGGGGGAGAGAGACATTAATATAAAAAAATTACAGATATGTACATAAGTGCTGAGGGACAGAGGAAGGGGTGAATAAAGGGTAAAAATTAGGGCAACGCAGAAGGGAGTGGGAGAAGAGGAAACGAGGGCTTAGTCAGGGAAGGCCTCTTGGAGGATATACGCCTTCATAAGGATTTGAAGGAGGGGAGAGTAATTGTTTGTCAGCTATGAAGAAAAAGGGCATTCCAGGCCAGAGGCAGGATGTGGGCGAGAGGCGGGCGGTGAGAAAGACAAGATCAAAGTACAGTGAGAAGTTTGGCATTAGAGGAGTCAAGTGTGCGGGCTGGGCTGTAGTAGAAAAGCAGCAGGATGAGATAGATGGGGGCTAGGCGATTGAATCCTGAGGGAGTAACAAAGAAAAAAACTCTCCCCATGCT
This sequence comes from Tachyglossus aculeatus, assembly GCF_015852505.1. Lineage (NCBI taxonomy): Eukaryota > Metazoa > Chordata > Mammalia > Monotremata > Tachyglossidae > Tachyglossus > Tachyglossus aculeatus. Next base: position 72,338,470 of record NC_052070.1, read on the forward strand.
GCTCCTGTGTCTTCTCCTAGCTGCCAAAGAGTCTTCGCTGAGCCTGGCCTCTGACTTGGAACCAAGGATGGCCACAGTGCAGGAACAGTGAGCGAACGTACAACTGAATCGAGTCCATGTATTAATCCATCAGCCACCAGATTCAAATAAATGACAGGCAAATGGGCCCTTTCGAGCATGAAAAAAGATGACGGCAGAAATGCAGGCTCAGCCCTGTCCTCTTCCAAATATTCATCAGTGACTTACCTTCTCTGCTGGAAAGAAGCCCAAATCCAGGGCTCCCAGTTCAGAGCCATCACGGCCCAGGGGACTGGCTCAGATGCTACTCTCTGGAGAGCTCTTCTGGAAAATGTTAGCCGGGAAAGAGGAACTCCAACTCGAGATGGAGCCAATAGCCTCTGCAGAGCACAAGCGAGGGGGTTACAGAGGGAAGAGGATAAGGTATGGTGATGGTTGTAGCCTTCTGGAGACAGAGGACCACTAATTCCCTGTTTATATTGAAATCTGCCTCACCCTCTAGACTGTAAGCTTACTGTGGGCAAGGAGTATGTCTACCAACTCGCATGGCATGGTGGATAGAGCACAGGCCTAGACGTCAGAAGATCATGGGTCCTTATCCTGGCTCTGCCACTTGGCTGCTGTTTGGCCCTGGGCAAGTCACTTCACGCCTCTGTGCCTCAGTTACCTCATCCGTAAAATGGAGATTAAGACTATGAGCTTCAGGTGGCACAGGGACCGTGTTCAACCCAATTTGTTTGTAACCACCCCGGTGCTGCGTACAGTGCCTGGCAAATAGTAAGCACTTAACAAATACCACAATTATTATTATTATTATTACTCTCCCAAGAGCTTAGTATAGTGTTCTGCACACATTAAGTGCTCAATAAATACCCTTGATTGTTAATTGATTGATCAGCCACCTTAGCAGTGGTGCAGGCCTGCTTTTTTATTTGTAATTTAGTTAATAGTCCTGCTATTGGTCCAATGGAAAGAGCCTAGCTCTGGGAATCAGGAAAGCTGGGCTCTAGTCCCTCCTCTGCAGTTTGGGGAATGGTGAAGTTTTCTGACCAGTGGACTAATGGGCAATCCACGAGTTGGACAGGCCCAGCAGGTAACATGAAAACCAACTGGTTAACACGGATGGAGAAGACTAGAGGCTTCCAATAGTAGTAGTAATAACAATAATAATAATAATAATAATAATAATAATAGTGGTATTTGTTTAGCCCTTACTATGTGCCAACCACTACTAAGTGCTGGGGTAGAAACAAGATGGTCAGACACAGTCCCAAGCAGTGTGGCTTAGTGGCAAGACCCCAAGCCTGGGAGTTAGAAGACGTGGGTTCTAATCCCAGCTCCCCCATTTGTCTGCTGTGTGACCTTGGGCAAACCACTTAACTTCTCAGTGCCTCAGTTACCTCATCTATAAAATGGGGATTAAGACTGTGAGCCCCACGAGGGACAATCTGATTATCTTGTATCAATCCCAGAGCTTAGAACAGTGCTTGGGAAATAGTAAGCACTTAACAAATACCATCATCATTATTATTATTATTACATGAGGCTCACAGACAGCCTAAGTAGGAGGAAGGACAGGTATTGAATTACCATTTTACAGATGAGAAAACTGAGGCATAGAGAAGAAAAAGGACTTGCCCACGTTCCAAGGCAGCCACCTGCTGGGTTACAATAATGGTGGTATTTCTTAAATGCTTACTATGTGCAAAACACTGTTCTAAGCACTGGGGGAGGGGAATACAAGGTGATCAGGTTGTCCCACGTGGGGCTCACAGTCTTAATCCCCATTTTACAGATGAGGTAACTGAGGCACAGAGACGTTATGTGGCTTGCCCAAGGTCACACAGCTGACAAGTGGCAGAGCCAGGATTCGAACCCATGACCTCTGACTCCCAAGCCCGCGCTCTTTCCACTGGGTTATGTCCCCACGGTCCAGCTTTGGCATTATCCTGGGGTCACTACGGCCATCAATCAATAGGCCCTGTATGTAAAAATCTCTCATGTGCAGTGGAAAGAGCACAGTCTTTGGAGTCAGAGGTCATGGGTTCTAATCCCAGCTCTGCCACTTAGCTGTGTGACTTTGAACAAGTCACTTAACTTCTCTGTGGCTCAGTTACCTCATCTGTAAAATGGGGATTAAGACTGTGAGCCCCACGTGGGACAACCTGAGTACCTTGTATCTCCCCCAGTGCTTAGAACAGTGCTTGGCACATAGTAAGCACTTAATAAATAACATTGATATTATTATTTCTCCCTTGCTCATTGCATTCCATGTTCCAGCAGCATGACAACTGGCAGAGATGAGAGAGTGTGAGTGATGCTGTGCAAACCATTAGCATTAGAGTCCAATCCTTCTCTTGGGCTGTTTGTGCTGCTCAGGGCTGAGTTTCACTCTATGGGAGACTCTGTTATTTGCTTCTTTATTGCATACTACTGCTTTTATCATTTCATTCTATCCTTTTTTTCCTATCATACATTTGGCCATTTGTGTCTGTTTCTCTCCACGATTAGTCTAAAAGCACCTTAAGGGAAGGGATGGGGTCTTTAATTTCTACCCTGTTACCTAGCTCCCAGGTCCCTGACCTCTGCATACAGTAGGTGCTCAATAAATGCTCTTAATGATAATAATAATAATAATAATAATAATAATAGCATTTGTTAAGTGCTTACTATGTGCAAAGCACTGTTCTAAGTGCTGGGGAGGTTACAAGGTGATCAGATTGTCCCATAGGGGGCTCATAGTCTTAATCCCCATTTTACAGATGAGGGAACTGAGGCACAGAGAAGTTAAGTGACTTGCCCAAAGTCACACAGCTGACAATCGCTGGAGCCAAGATTTGAACCCCTGACCTCTGACTCCAAAGCTCGTGCTCTTTTCCACTGAGCCATGCTGCTTCTCAATTATATAGTATAATAATTATAGTAGTATAATAATTATACTTGGGGGTGGGGGTGGGGGTCAGCACTTACTATGTGCCAAAAACTCTACTAAACACTGGGGTAGATACAAGTTAATCCAACTGGACACAGTCCATGTTCCACAGGGGTGTTCATAGCCTAAGGAGGAGGGAGAACAGGCATTTTTTTTACATGGTATTTGTTAAGTGTTAGCTATATGCCAGTCACTGTATTATGTACTGGGGTAGATACAAGGTTGGACACAGTCCATGTCCCACATGGGGCTCACTATCTTAATCCCCATTTCACAGATGAGATAAGTGAGGAACAGAGAAGTGAAGTGATCTGCCTGAGGTCACTGGCAGGCAAGTGGCAGAACTGGGACTAGAACACAGGTCCTCGGACTACTAGGATGGGTCCTTCCCATTTGACCTCACTGCTCTCATGATGTCAAGGACTTTGAGAGGAGAAAGGGTGTGAAAGCATAGGAGGGCACCTGAAAATATGAGGCAGAGGAGGATATCGTGTGTCAAGGAAGGAGAAAAAAGGTTTGGTAGGCATTTCGAGAAGGACTGACAGTCACAGAAGGTGGGGTGTGGCCAGCCAATGGATGAATCAGGCAGAAACTCCTCACCCTGGGCTTCAGGGCTGTCCATCACCTCGCCCCCTCCTACCTCACCTCCCTTCTCTCCTTCTACAGCCCAGTCCGCACCCTCCGCTCCTCCACCGCTGATCTCCTCACCGTACCTCGCTCTCGCCTGTCCCGCTATCGACCCCCGGCCCACGTCACCCCCCGGGCCTGGAATGCCCTCCCTCTGCCCATCCGCCAAGCTAGCGCTCTTCCTCCCTTCAAGGCCCTACTGAGAGCTCACCTCCTCCAGGAGGCCTTCCCAGACTGAGCCCCTTCCTTCCTCTCCCCCTCGTTCCCCTCTCCATCCCCCCATCTTACCTCCCTCCCTTCCCCACAGCACCTGTATATATGTATATATGTTTGTACATATTTTTTTACTCTATTTATTTATTTATTTAATTTATTTGTACATATCTATTCTATTTATTTTATTTTGTTAGTATGTTTGATTTTGTTCTCTGTCTCCCCCTTTTAGACTGTGAGCCCACTGTTGGGTAGGGACTGTCTCTATATGTTGCCAATTTGTACTTCCCAAGCACTTAGTACAGTGCTCTGCACATAGTAAGCGCTCAATAAATACGATTGATGATGATGATGATGATGAATCACAATCCACTTGTGGTGGCCTGATTCTCCCCCTGGTCCACCCCCATTGATCCACCCCCATTGATTTGTGGCTTGGTTTTCCCATGGCCCTCGGTTCTAGGGTACATGCTCTTTTAAAGGGTGTGTATGAGCTGTGGAAAGCTGGGAGTACACTGACTGCAAGGTGCTAGAATGAGTGCTGACTGCAGCGTGACTCAAAGACCCCCTGGGCAAAGTCTCAGAAATATCCCCTCGCTGGAGAAGAACAGGTCAGACTTGTAACAACGTAAGAGCAACAGTTCCTAAGTGACGCCTTTTCTAGGTCAGATCTATGGTCCATCCAGCACAGTAGCCTGCCTCCAACAGCAGCAGTAGAGTTTTTGGAGCACACATTTTCATCATTTTTATTTTTATTATTGCATTTTTAAAGTGCTTACTATGTGTCAAGCACCGTTGTAAGAGCTGGGGCCTTGTCTTGTCTTAGGCCGTCAAGTCGTTTCTGACCCATAGCGACACCACAGAGAGCTGGGGTAGTTGGATGTTAATCAAGTCGGACACCATCCTTGTTCCACATGGGGCTCACAGTCTAATTATTGGGGAGAAAAGGCACTGAATCTCCATTTCACTGATGAGGAAACTGAGGCCCAGAGAAGTTAAGTAACTTTCCAAAGGCCAAGCAGCAGGCAACTGGCAGAGCCAGGATTAGAACCCAGGTCCTCTGACTTGCAGGCCTGTGGTCCTTCCCCTAGGCCAGGCTGTCCCTCATGTGAGATTTGCCCTTTTTGACATCCATCCAGCAGTGAAGGACAGCTCTGACTTTTCCATGGCTCTGTCATCCATGAATTTATCCAATCTCCTGTTGACGGGATTGGCACTGGGAAACAGAATTACAGGGAGTTGAGGTGTCATGGAGAGCTTGTGCCCAGTTCATAACTGGAAAACAATCCATCATTAGAAGCAGCAAGGCCTGGTGGATAGAGCATGGTCGTGGGAGTCAGAAGGTCCTGGGTTCTAATTCCGACACCTAAAAGTCTGCTGTGTGACCTTGGGAAAATCGTATTACTTCTCTGTGCTTCAGTTAACTCATCTGTAAAATGGGGATTAAGACTAGGAGCCCCACGTGGAACCAGGACTGTGTCCAACCTGAGTAGCTTGTATCTAACTCAGTGCTTAGAACAGTGCTTGACACATAGTAAGCGCTTTACAAAATACCTTTATCATTATTATTATTATTAGGTTCTCTCTTGGTCCATGGTTCCAAATTCCCCAGCTCAGAATGCAGAATCTAACCTGAGAAGGTCCTTCTTCTCACTGACAGAGACAGTACAGACTTTACAGCCCAGATCATTGCAAATACAATGGGCAGAAAGCCAAGCTTTTGGGCTGGAAAAGAGCAGAAATAAATGATAGGTTATTTGGGTGGCCACAACCATGCTGCCCTTTGACCTTCAGAGCTGGGCATGGACATTTTTAAGCCACAAACCCATTAGAAAAAAGACAGTGGGTGGGTGTCAGGCCTGTCAACCCCTTAGGAGTGGCTGTGGGTTTATGAGGCAGAAGAACAGGCTATCAGCAAGCCTGGTGGGGCAACTCTGCTATTTCCTCACTTTACAATTTCCCCTTTCCGTAATCTGTTTTAATATCTGTCTCATTCAGACTCTAAGCTCCTTGTGGGTAAGGCTCACGTCTACCAACTCTGTTGCACTGTACTTTCCCAAACAGTATAGTGCTTTGCACTCAGTAAGAGTTTAATAAATGCTATATTAAAAGAAAGGTAAAGCTGGGTATGTTAGGACCAGACAGCACCCCAGGAAAAGGCTTGAAGTGTAGGTATTCCAAGGAACGCCAGGATGGTTTAGAGGCAGGAGTCTCCTAGAACCCCTGGAGAGCTGTAAGGGAATTGTCTCTCCTCCTCTGCAAGGCTGGTCAGAGAAGGTGTCGGAGCCTGAGGGAGCTAAACCCAAGCCTGTGGCTGCTACTACCAGTGTAAAAAGGAGGGTCCTTCACTCTTCTCCCCACCTTCAGAGCCTTATTGAAGGTGTATCTCCTCCAAGAGGCCTTCCCTGTCTAAGCCCTCATTTTCTCTTCCACTCCCTTCTGAATTGCCCTTGCAGTTTAATTTGCTCCCTTTATTCACCCCTCCCTCAGGTTCACAGCACTTACGTCCATATCCACAATTTATTTATTTCTATTCGTGTCTAGACTATAAGCTCATTGCGGTCACGGAATGTGTCTACCAACTCTATTATATTGTACTCTCCTAAGTGCTTAGTACAGTGCTTTGTGCACAGTAAGCATTCATTAAATGAGAAGCAACATGACCTAGTGCAAAGAGCACAGGCCTGGGTGTCAGAGGACCACCTGGGTTCTAATCCCTCCTCTGCCAATTGCTTGTTGTGTGACCTTGGCCAAGTCACTTAATTTTTCTGTGTCTCAATTCTGTTCTCCCTTCTATTTAGAGAAGCGGCGTGGCTCAGCGGAAAGAGCCCGGGCTTTGGAGTCAGAGGTCATGGGTTCCAATCCCGGCTCTGCCAACTGTCAGGTGTGTGACTTTGGGCAGGTCACGTCACTTCTCTGTGTCTCAGTTACCTCATCTGTAAAATGGGGATTAAGACTGTGAGCCCCATGTGGGACAACCTGATCACTTTGTAACCTCCCCATCGCTTAGAACACTGCGTAGTAAGCACTTAATAAATGTCACCATTATTCTTTAGTCTGTGAGCCCCATGCCAGACAGAGACTTAGAGCACTTAGAACAGTGTTTGACAATAGTGAGCACTGAATAAATACAATAAAAAAAGAAAAAATCAATGCAGTTGATTGATCGATTCTGTTCTGCTCAAAGAGAGGAGTCCTTGATGTGGCACTGGGGAGGGCAGCTGGAGTCCAGCGCCGGGGCAAACCAGGGAGCCACCAGCATCCGTCCAGCTCCCGAGATCTCCCCTCCCCACTATCAGCGGGCGTCCCCCGGAATAGCTGGCCCCAGCCCAGGCCCACACCTGAGCCAGCGGTCCCGGTGAGACACCATCCAAAAGAACATATTTCTCCCGCTTAATTACCGCCAGCAGGGCCCAGTGGGCAGCAGTGCCAACCCTGCTCTCCGCCAAGCGCTCAAGACGAGATCCCGTGTGCCCAGCCTCATCTTGGGGAAGCGGGAGATTTGGGCACCAGATGGGCCCTTCCACATCCACTGCCACCATCAGGCTCCAAGAGACCCCCAGCAGGCTGATGGGGGAGGACACTTAAAGGGGCCGTGTGGCCTTCTGCCACCAGAGAAGCCGACGGAAGGGCTGCACCTCGCCAAGTAAGTGTGTGCTCTTCGCCCACGTTTGCTTCAGGCAGGAACAGGACTAGAACCCAAGTGTCCTCATTCCCAGAGCTCTTTCCACTGGAGCAGTAGCAGGGTCTCTCAAACGATCAATCGATCAGCATATTTACTGTGCCCCTGCTGGGAGCCGAATGCTGTGGTGGAAAGAAGCAGCAGGATATAGTGGATAAAGCACTGGCCTGGAGTCAAAAAGTCATGGGTTCTAATCCCAGCTCCACCACTTGTCTGCTATGTGGCCTTAGGCAAGTCACTTCATTTCTCTGGGCCTCAATTCCCTCATCAGTAAAATGGGGATTGAACTGTGAACCCGACATGGGACAGGGACTGTGTACAACCTGATTGCTTGTATCCACCCCAGTGCTTAATACAGTGTCTGGGACATAGTAAGCACTTAACAAATGCCACTAGCATTAATAACAATAATAATGGTATTTGTTAAGTGCTTACTATGTGCCAAGCACTGTTCTAAGCGCTGGGGTAGATACAAGGTAATCAGGTTGTCCCACATGGGGCTCACAGTCTTAATCCCCATTTTCCTGATGAGGTAACTGAGCCACAGAGAAGTTAAGTGGCTTATCCAGTCATACAGCAGATAAGTGGCAGAACGGGGATTAGAACCCACGATCTCTGACTCCCAAACCCGTGCTCTTTCTACTAAGCCACTAAGAGACATGGTCCCTGCCCTCAAGAAGCTAATAATCTCATTATGGAAGCTGACAGACAGGTTAATTGCAAGCAATGGCTCGGTTAATTGCAAGCAATGGCTCAGCTATTCACAATCACTAATCTCCCCACCTTTATCACCACCCCCCCCCCCCCCCCCCCCGCCACTGCCACTTCAGCCTTTCTATGCCATATAAGCACTTATCATGTGCACAACCTATGTAGTCTGTACATAACTTGTAACCTCTATTACCTCCTCCTATCTGTAATTTATTTTAGTGTCTTACACCACTTTTAGATTCTAAAGCAGCATGGCCTAGTGGAAAGAGCACAATCCTGGGAATCAGGAGACCTGGGTTCTAATCTCAGCTCTGCTACTTTCTGGCTGTATAACCCTGGGCAAGTCACTTACCTTTTCTGACCTCAGCTTTCTTGTCAGTAAAATGAGGATTCAGTACCCAGCCTCCCTCCTACTTAGACTATGGTCTCTATAGGGAACAGTGACTGTGTCCAACCTCATTATCTTGTATCTACCCCAGTGTTTAATACAGTGCTTGGCACCTAGTAAGTGCTTAACAAATACCACAATTATTAATAGTACTGCAAATGTCATGAAGGTAGGGATCTTCCCTCCCAAGTTCTCTACACAATAAGCCATCATTAAATACTATTGATTGAATAGCTAGAGGAGGAGAATGAAATAATGATGCAGCTGTTGATAACAGGCTCACAGATAGATAAATAAGTTTAAGTTGAGACTGTGTGTTTAAGTGTTAAGGGTAAGATTGGCCTTGGGATAAACGTGGCCTGAAAAGGTGGGACTTAACTAGGAAGGCCTTCTGGAGGAGGTGGGATTTCAAGGGGAGTTTGAAGATGGGGAGAGCTGTGGTCTGGCAGATTTGACAGATGAAAGAGTTTCAGGCAGAAGATGGGATGTGTATATATCTATAGTTCTATTTATTTATATTGATGCCTGTCTACTTGGTTTGTTTGTTTTGTTGTCTGTCTTCCCCACTTTTAGACTGTGAGCCAATTGTTGGGTAGGGATTGTCTCTATCTGTTGCCAAATTGTACTTTCCAAGTGCTTAGTACAGTGCTCTGCACATAGTAAGTGCTCAATAAATACGATTGAATGAATGAATGAAAGTGTGAGCAAAGGGACTATGAGTTCGGAAGGAACAAAGATGGAAAGCTTGGGGGGTAGTGAGAGTAAGCTCTTTATGAGCAGGGAATGTGTGCTAATTCTGTTGTATTATACCCTTCAAAGACCTTATAGTACAGTGCTCTGCAGTTAGTAAGTACTCAATAACTATCACTGATTGATTGATTGACTGAGAGAAGACATTTGGAAAGGAAGAGATAAAGAGTTGGTGGAGAGCCTTAAAGCCAGTGGTCTGGACTTTTGGGGCTTTCTACTGCAGCTACCCATCAGCCCTAGCCCGTAGGGCTAAGATGGAGACTCACCAATTTAGAGATCTGCCTTCTTCCATAATTAAGATTGGCCATTAGGTTACATTGCCCATTAGTCCTCTAGACTGCAAGCTCATTCTGGCAGGGAGTGTGTCTGTTTATTATTGTATTGTTCTCTCCCAAGCGCTTAGTACAGTGTTCGGCACAGGGTGAGTGCTCAATAAATATGACTGAATGAATCGAGTGAATGAATCAGTAAACTCTTTGAGGCAAGGGAATGTGTGGTTAGCTTCTGTTGTATACAATCCCTCTGTCAGTGGTGCCATCTTCAAGCCACAGAACAATTCTTCTCTGTTTGTTCTCTGTTTCCCCCTTTTAGACTGTGAGCCCATTGTTGGGTAGGGACTGTCTCTATATGTTGCCAACTTGTACTTCCCAAGCGCTTAGTACAGTGCTCTGCACATAGTAAGCGCTCAATAAATACGATTGATGATGATGATGATGATCTTGATGAATTCTTCTATTTCCATTTGCCCAAATGCTCAGGTTAGTGTTTTTGTCCTTTGTAGTTGCTCAATAAGTACTATTTTTTAATTGACTGATTGATCGATCAGCCAGGCAAATCCAACTGGCTGCCCTCAATCCTCCCTTCAGGGAGCCTAAACCCTCTTTCTGGGAGTCCTTGCTGAGGAAAATCCCTCCCGCCAGGTCCCAATGCCTACCACTCACCCTCTGACATACATGGGTGCTCTCCTCCCACCATTCCCCAGCTCATACTCTCCACTCCCCCACATCTCTTCTTCTAGCTGTACCTCGTGCCCAACTGAACCAACTCCAAGCCCTTGCTCACGTTGGTCTCCCCACCTCCACAACCAATTCTGCCAGATTATAGTTCTCATTTTCAAAGCCCTTCTAAAATATTACCTTCTCTAATGAGCCTTCCCTGACTAATTTGAGGAACGAGGGCAAAGCAGGGTGGAGTATGGAGAACATGGGCCCTGTCCAAGCTCAGATGGGATTTCTTCAAAGGGAGTCGAATGCAGATGGGACTAATTGCCTGGCACAGGGGCATTTGTGACACGGAGGGAGTAAGCGAATCATGTCATCTGTCACAGGCCCGAACATTCACTCTCAGCCTTTGGAGGTTGGGGTGGCTGTGGGGAACCATATAAAACCGAGACCACCCAACTCCCCTCTCCACCTTTTCCATTGGCCTGAATTAGGGATGGAGCATGGCCTAGGGTTAACCACCAACCATCCTCAATAATTATGAATGTGTACCCATCCCCCACATTTGTCTATTCGGTGGTTTAGTCAGTTATTTCTTTAGCTAATTTATCCAGAAATATTCATTCTATTATCTATTTTATTTTATAAAGTAATAAATAATAATAATGAAAAAACATAAAAATGTTTTCTCTGTCTCCCCTCATTAGATTAAAAGCTCCTTGAGGGCAAGGAATGTATCTTTTAGTTCTACTGTACTTTGCTAAGCACTTAGTACAATGCTCTGAACTCAGTAGTCACTTGGTAAATAATTGAATGATGGATTGACCAGTTATTGCTGTTCAGTTTGTGTATTTTAATTGTTTTTGAGGGACTGGGTAAGGAGGATGAGGGGCACATGTGCTCTGGGTTCATTTTATTATGAATGGCACAGGTTTTAAAGGAGCAGTCATACATTCATTAATTAACGACTTGAAAGAGACATTAATTAGTCATATTAGCTGTCTAATTAACCACTAAGTGGATGGTAAGGCCACCTCAAAGCTGGATTTGAACCCAGGACTGTCCCTGCCCCATTTCTGCCCCTGCTCACCCACTCTCCACTGGTTCCTTCCCCTCTGCCTTCAAACATGCCCACGTCTCTCCCATCCTAAAAAAACCCCTCTCTTGACCCCACTGCCCCTTCTAGTTATCTCCTTATCTCCCTCCTACCCTTCCTTTCCAAACTCCTTGAATGAGTAATCTACACACGCTGCCTCGAATTCCTCAACTCCAACTCTCTCCTAGACTCCCTCCAATCTGACTTCCGTCCCCTACACTCCACCAAATCTCCCTTCTTGAAGGTCACCAGTGACCTTCTCCTTGCCGAATCCAATGGCTCCTATTCTATCCTAATCCTCCTCCTCGACCTCTCAGCTGCCTTTGACACAGTGGACCATCCCCTTCTCCTCAACATGCTATCCAACCTTGGCTTCGCAGACTCCTGGTTCTCCTCTTATCTCTCTGGCTGTTCATTCTCAGTCTCCTTCACGATCTCTTCCTCCCCCTCCCATCCTCTTACTGTAGGGGTTTCTCAAGGGTCAGTTCTTTCTCCCCTTCTGTTCTCCATCTATACTCACTACCTTGGTGAACTCATTCACTCCCACGGCTTCAACGATCATCTCTACACTGATGACACCCAAATCTACATCTCCACCCCTGTTCTCTCTCCCTCCCTTCAGGCTCGGATCTCCCCCTGCCTTCAGGACATCTCCATCTGGATGTCTACCTGCCACTTAAAACTCAACATGTCCAAGACTGAGCTCCATATCTACCCTCCCAAACGCTGTCCTCTCCCTGACTTTCCTGTCGCTGTAGATGGCACTACCATCCTTCCCTTCACACAAACCCGCAACCTTGGTGTAATCCTTGACTCTGCTCTCTCATTCACCCCACACATCCAATCTGTCACCAAAACCTGCCGGTCCCTCCTCCACAACATCGCCAAGATCCGCCCTTTCCTCTCCATCCAAACTGCTACCTTGCTGGTTCAATCTCTCATCCTATTCCAACTGGATTACTGCATCAGCCTCCTTTCTGATCTCCCATCCTCCTGTCTCTCCCCACTTCAGTCTATACTTCACTCTGCTGCCTGGATTATCTTGTACAGAAACGCTCTGGGCATGTCACACCCCTCCTCAAAAATCTCCAGTGGTTGCCTATCAACCTTCAAATCAAGCAAAAACTCCTCACTCTGGGCTTCAAAGCTCTCCATCACCTTGCCCCCTCCTACCTCACCTCCCTTCTCTCCTTCTCCAGCCCAGCCCGCACACTCTGCTCCTCCGCTGCTAACCTCCTAGCACTGTGCCTCATTCTCCCCTGTCCCACCATCAACCCCTGACCCACGTCCTACCTCTGGCCTGGAATGCCCTCCCTCCACACATCTGCCAAACTAGCTCTCTTCCTCCCTTCAAAGCCCTACTGAGAGCTCACCTCCTCCAGGAGGCCTTCCCAAACTGAGCCCCCCTTTTTCCTCTCCTCCTCCCCTCCCCATTCCCCCCTGCCCTTCCCTTTTTCCCTCCCCACAGCACTTGTGTACATTTTTACATATTTATTATTCTATTTTATTAATGATGTATATAGCTGTAACTCTATTTATTCTATTGGTATTGACACCTGTCTACTTGTTTTGGGGGGGGTTGTCTGTCTCCCCCTTCTAGACTGTTAGCCCATTGTTGGGTAGGGACAGTCTCTATATGTTGCTGACTTGTACTTCCCAAGCGCTTAGTACAGTGCTCTACACACAGTAAGCGCTCAATAAATACAATTGAATGAATGAATGAATGAATTTATTGCCACTATCACAACCCTAAGCTACAAGCCCTGGCAACTGGGTATTTTAGGGTTACCGGAGAAATCTCTCCAGGAGACTGGGGTTGGTCCCAGCAAGAACAACTGCGTCCCTCCCAGAGGGTGTGGGGGTGAGAGTGCAGGAGGCGCTCCATCCAGGCTCCAGTGCTGGGATCTTAGGGGCTTTGACTTCTCCCCTGCCATCTCTGCCTGGACACTGCAGGAGCTCAGATTGGGCCTCTGGGTTAGTCCAACATTATGCTATTTATTAAGCACTTATTATATGCCAGGAATGGTGGAAAACACAAGGTAATCAGACTGGGGGCAATTTAGCCTCCCAATCTAAAAGGTGACAGAGAGCCTATAACTTTTCTCTATTTTACAGAATAGGAAATTGAGGCCTAGAGAGGGTAAGCGACTTGCCTGAAGTCACAGAGCAAGCAAGTAACCAAGCTGTTTCTAGAGCTGTTGTCTCCTGACTCCTGGTCATTCCACCAGGCCACACTGCCCCTCCAGCAGGCCCTTTTCCAGCCCTGCTGGGCTGTGGGCTGAGGAGACAGCCATAGACAGCACCAGGAAAAGCAGAAATCCCCTCAGGGCCCTCTGAGATTATCCAAGGACTGTGTAACACCTCCTCCCCCTCCATCCCACCCCCGCCTTCCAACTATACACTCTTCTCTCTGTTTCTCCCAAATTTCAGGGTGTCCCAGGGTGCAGGGAGCTGCACTGAATCCCTCCACACCATCATTACCAAGTTCATCCAGAACTTCCCCTAGCTTTTTTCCGGCACCCTCTTCTCACCTTCCTCTCCTCCTTCTCCTCTTCTCTATGTCAAAAGGAACAGTGAACAAAGGTTTGGAATGAAAGAGCAAAAAAATCGCGAAGACAGCATTGTTTTTGTTCGGTGCATTTGACTGCCAGAGGCTAGAGCTACTTGAGGGTTCTGGGTCAGCTTACAAGCCTTCCTGGTTTCTCAGGGTAAGGTCGTTTTCATGTGCTTTCTATGACAGAGAGTGAGCGCGTTTTTAAGTGTGCATGGTTTTACATGTATGTTTATTTTTCAGAGGGACTAGGTTGTAGGAATGGGTGATTGTCAATGAGGGAGTGCATAATTACGAATGTGCATTATTGTGTATTTCTGAGGGAAAATGTGTGTGTGTGCGTGTGTGTGTATGTGTCTGTGTGTGTGAGTACAACCATCTCTTAGTTACTCAGGAGAAAGGGAGAGCATGGTAAACAGAAAGCCACAAACAACCCAAAACCCTCAGTGGAACCATTATTGGCAATGTCCTCCAGTGGTGCTGTAAACAAAAAGCAAAATGATCTGGTCTGCCTTTCGACACCTTATCTAGTCTGTTCTGGTGGAGACTAGGCTGTAGACTGTAATAATAATAATAATAATAATAATAATGGCATTTGTTAAGCGCTTACTATGTGCAAAGCACTGTTCTAAGTGCTGGGGAGGTTACAAGGTGACCAGGTTGTCCCATAGGGGGCTCACAGTCTGAATCCCCATTTTCCAGATAATAATAATAATAATGGCATTTATTAAGCACTTTCTGTAAACTCAAGACTATAAGCTCACTGTGGTCAGGGCATGTGTCCACCAACTCTGTTATATTGTACTCTCCCCAACTCTTAGTACAGTGCTTTGCACACAGTAAGTGCTCGATAAGTGCAAGTGAATGAACTGAATGAATGAATACTCCGCAAACAGTAATTGCTCAATAAATACAATTGATTGGTTGATGTGTGAATAGTGTAACAAAATGGCCAGAAAAGGTAAAGAGGAGAATGGAACATCTCCCTGGGAAGAGTTGAGAGGGGATCAGCTGAGAGCTAGAGGCTCCTCTGGGTCCAGGAGAGGGGCGTGGTGAAGAAGGGAGCCAGAAGCCTGGTCAGTGCAGACAGTCTGCGCTGGCCCTGAGTGGGATCCCAGGACCAGAGGCATCTTATGGGAACTACATGCCTTCAAGACAGCTGCCCAGGGCAGGGAGAACAGAACATCAGCGTCTGCCCCCGCTGCTGAGCCTCCACTCGTTTTGGGGGGCAGAGAGAAAAGTCCCCACTTCTGGATGTGGCTGCTTCCCAACCCTGGCACAAGGCCTTTAACTGGTCATTTCCCAGAAGCCTGAAGTCTCTCTGCAGCTTCTACACTCACACAGCCAAGCTCCAGAAGAGGGGGAATCGTAGAAATCCTGTGACTCTCCTCCCCCTCCGGGCATCTGAGGTCAGCCATCCGGTTTAGGACCCCGGCATTCCAGAGGTCCCCGCTGTCAACACTGCATAGGGCCAGGGCCAGGGCCAGGGCCACTCAGCTTTCCATCAGAGCTGGTCTCCATCCTGCAGGGTCATAGCTAGGTTTCTGAGTCTTCTGTTTTCAGCTCTGTTGAAACTGAGGGAAGTGATGAAGGGTGCCGTCGATTTGCTTGGTCCTGAGGATTTTAGGGACCAGGGTTCATCTCACAAGCCCTGGGTTCTTGAGCACCAGGGAACAGCACACCCAAATTATTGTCAGTGGGCTCAGAGAGCCCCCAAAGACTGGCCTCTTGGCTAGAAGATAGGGAGTCAATTTCTTGGGCTTGATGGCCCCAGAGAGCCCAGGACAGATTTTGTTTTTCTGGGTACATGGAAGAGAGATCCTACATGGTTAAGCTGTCTCCCCATTCTCTGGCTGCTCTGGGGTCCAGCTTTCTGGATTTTTATTGGCTGAGTGCAGAACCTGATGTAGTGGAACGACTTATTGAGCATTTAGTGTGTGCAGAGCACTCTACTAAGCTCTTGGGTGAGTATAATATAACAGAGTTGGTAGACACTTTCCAGGCTCACAAGGGCTTACAGTCCAGAGGGAGAGACAGACATTAAAATAAATTGCTAATATATACATACGTTCTCTGGGGTTGGGGTGAATAAAGGGTAAAAATCCAAGTACAAGGAAGACACAGAAAGGAGAGGGAGAAGGGGAAATGAGGGCTTGTAGGGAAAGGCTTCTTGGAGATGAGATTTTAATAAGGCTTCGAAGGTGGAGAGAGTGATCATCAATTGGATATGAAGGGGAAGGGAGTTCCAGGCCAGAGGCAGGATGTGGGCAAGGGGTAGGTGATGAGATAGAGGACATGGAGGTGCAGTGAGTAGGTTGGTGTTAGAGGGGAGAAACGAATTGTAGTAGGAAATCAAGGTGAGATAGAAGGGGCAAGGCGACTGAGTGCCTTAAAGCCTATGGCAAGGAGTTTTTGTTTGATGTGATGGTGGATGGGAGCCTACTGAAGGTTCTTGTGGACTGGGGAGATGTGGACTGAACTTTTGTTTAGAAAAATAATCCAGGCAGGAGCTTGACCTATGGACTGGAGTGGGGAGAGACAGGAGGCTGGGATGGGATGAGTGCTTGGCTCAACGTGGTAGTAACTTGGATAAAGAGGAAAGAGAGAATTTTAGTGATGTTGTGAAGATTGAATCGATGGGATTCGGTAACAGATTGAGCATTTGGTTTGTATGAGAGAAGAAGAGCGAGGATAATGCTACAGCTTACGGGTTTGTGAGACAGGGAGAATGGTGGTATTGTCTAAAGTGATAGGAAAGTCAGGGCAGGACAAGGAACTGGACTGTGGGGAACAGATGTGCATCCTGTTTGTTAGATTCCAAATGATGCTCCTCCAGGACATTGTGGTGGGACACTAGGATCCCAAACTTGGGTGACCAGAAACATATTCTATTGTCTCTCCAGGCCTCAGTATCCCCATCTGTAAAATGGAGAGAAGACACATCTCATAGCTGTTGAGCAGGGGCTAAGAGAACTCCAACTGAGGGATTAGCCAGGTACCCTTGGTATTCGACTCCTCTGGAGTCAAGGCAAGTTTTAGAAAAGAATAGACTATGGGTGGCCCAAGTAAATATTTAGAGCTCCCACTGGAGACAGGGAAGCAGAAAGTGTTGTGGGTGAGTGGCTAGAAAGAATCGTATGACTCCATGGCTTGTGGGAATCTGTAAAAGAATGTTGAAGGAGGAAGTACAGACTTGCTCCTCTGGGAATCTTTAAGAAAAAGATAGACAACTTTTCCTTGGGATGTTTTGAATTTGGTTCTATCCAGAGGCAGGGTGATGGAGGAGCTGACCTTTCAAGATTCCTTTGAGCCCTTAAAATTCTAAGAAAATTGGTCTGGTGTCCCAGGTGACCGGTCCTTATGTGTTGAGTGTCCGCAGAGACGAGGGGCAGAGGCCTAATGGAAAGAGCTCTTACTACAGTGCATTGCACCCAGTGGGGCTCCGTAAATGCTACTACTATTTCTGCTGCTACTACTAATCATCATCATCATCAATCGTATTTATTGAGCGCTTACTATGTGCAGAGCACTGTACTAAGTGCTTGGGAAGTACAAATTGGCAACATATAGAGACAGTCCCTACCCAGCAGTGGGCTTACAGTCTAAAAGGGGGGAGACAGAGAACAAAACCAAACATACTAACAAAATAAAATAAATAGAATAGATATGTACAAGTAAAATAAATAAATAAATAAATAGAGTGATAAATATGTACAAACATATATACATATATACAGGTGCTGTGGGGAAGGGAAGGAGGTAAGATGGGGGGGATGGAGAGGGGGACGAGGGGGAGAGGAAGGAAGGGGCTCAGTCTGGGAAGGCCTCCCGGAGGAGGTGAGCTCTCAGCAGGGCCTTGAAGGGAGGAAGAGAGCTAGCTTGGCGGATGGGCAGAGGGAGGGGATTCCAGGCCCGGGGGATGACGTGGACCATTAGTAATAGTACTAATACTACTATTGCTTCTGCTGCTACTATTACTATTATTACTACTAGTGCTTCTGTTGCTACTACTACTGAAGAAAAAGATCCAGATTCAAATCCCAGCTCTACCATTTTCCTATTGTGTGTGACCTTGAACAAGTCTCTTACCCTTTCTGGGTCTCAGTTTCCTCATCTGTGAAATGGGGGCTAGATGCACGCTCTCTCTACCACTTCAATTCTTAGTCCCACGTAGGACAGGAATGGGTCTGGTCTGATTATCTTGTGTCTTTTAGACTGTGAGCCCACTGTTGGGTAAGGACTGTCTCTATATGCTGCCAATTTGTACTTCCCAAGAGCTTAGTACAGTGCTCTGCACACAGTAAGCGCTCAATAAATACGATTGATGATGATGATGTCTATTCCAGCCTTTAGCACAGAGCTTGATTGAATTTCCATAATTTTCAGGAAAAGGCACGGGCCTATAGGCTTGTTAGGGAGGCCGGCCGATCTGACGGGGGAAAAGCCGACAGCACCCTGGACATGATTAGCTCACCCAGGGGCAAAAGTGAGCGGAACCCTCCAGAACGCCACCCCAGTAATATAGTAGCTGCCCTTGTGGTCGTGCCAGTGTGAATTACTGCCAAGTGGATGCTTTTTTTCCTTCAGCTCCAAGCCACTCTTGGTTGCAGCTAAGGAGAGGGGCTGGGCACCTGGTTCGGATTTCTAACCGGCGGTCCTGGGCTGCCCCCACAGCCATCTGAGGGGGTCCTGTAGCTGCAGGAGCGAAGGGGCATGGACTCCGGCCCCCCGAGTCCATGGCCGAAGGCTGGGCTGCAGAGTACCAGGCGGCCCATCGCCTCCACAGCACCGCCTGCTCCCCCAGCCAGTCCGGCCTGGCTCCAAACAGGGCACAGCGGGCATGGCGTGGGGACAGAGAGCAGGACAGATGGTGCTCACTCTGCTCTGGCTCTTTTGGCCGGCAGGAAGAGGCCCCCTGGCTCTGCCCATCATCCACACTGGGCTGCAGGGGTAGCTCACACCCCTGGGCACCTATCCACCCTCCCACTCTCACCCCACCCCCATAACAGGGAATGTGTCTCTTATATTGTCATATTTTACTCTACCAAATGCTTTATACAGTGCTCTGTGCACAATAAACCCTCAATAAATAAGATTGACTGACTGACTGACTGACGACGCCTCCTGGCCGTTCCCTTTTTCGCAATCAATCAATTAGTCAATCGTATTAATTTATTCATTCATTCAATCATATTTATTGAATGCTTATTGTGGGCAGAGCACTGTACTAAGCACTTGGGAGAGTACATTATTGAGTGCTTACTGTGTGCAGAGCACTGTACTAAACAATTGAGAGAGTACAATATAACACTATAACAGACACATTCCCTGCCTACAATGAATTTACAGTCTAGAGGGGGAGATAGACATTAATATTAATAAATAAATGAAGGATATGTCCATAGTGCTGTGGGGCTGAGGGTAGGGGGGTGAATAAAGGGAGCAAATCAGGGTGATGCAGAAGGGAGTAGTAGAAAAGGAAATGCTTGGCTCACTGGAAAGAGAATGGGCTTTGGAGTCAGAGGTCATGGGTTCAAATCCCGACTCCGCTGCATGTCTGCTGTGTGACCTTGGGCAAATCATTTAACTTCTCTGAACCTCAGTTACCTCATCTGTAAAATGGGGATTAAGACTGTGAGCCCCACGTGGGACAACTTGATCACCTTGTATCCCCCCCAGCGCTTAGAACAGTGCTCTGCACATAGTAAGCGCTTAACAAATGTCATTATTATTATTATTATTATTATTATTATTATTATTATTATTATTATTAAATGAGGGCTTAGGGAAGTTTATAGTCTTTAGACTGTAAAATCACTGTGGAAAGAGAATGTGTTTGTTTATTGTTATATTATACTCTCCCAAACACTTAGTACGGTGATCTGCACACAGCAAGTGCTCAATAAATACGATTGAATAAATGAATGAATGAATGAATGGAAGGCCTCTTGAAGAAGTTCCTTCAGTAAGGCTTTGAAGGTGGGGAGAGTAATTGTCTGTCAGATATGAAGAGGGAGGGCGTTGCAGGCCAGAGGCAGGACATGGGTGAGTTGTCGGTGGCGAGATAGACGCCTGATAATATTTCACCCCTGAGGTCCCAGAAACCCAGCACCCCTGGGGCCTTGGGAGTGAGAGCGGGAAAGAAGCTCAGCAGCTGGAAGGGAACTGGACTGAACGAGACAGGTAGCACCAGTGCAGAGGTGAATGAGGCTTCCCTTGCTCCAGAGGTGAATGAGTCTTCCCTTGCTCTCCCTCCCCCGGCTTCAGTCACAGGACAGGGTCACTGCCTCCTCTTTGGAAGATTAGTGGTCACCCCATGAAATATCAGTTCCTTCCCCATGAAGCCACATCATTTCCTGTTGCTAGTTCACATATCTCACCTTCTCCAGTGAGTCTTCATCTAGGCATCACCCCATCAAACTCCCCCACTAGGTAGGGAGGGGTGGGGGAGAGATCAAATGTTTATGTCAGTATGTGGGGGCATTAGTCCGTTGTTGGGTAGGGATTGTCCCTGTTGCCGAATTGTACTTCCAAGCGCTTAGTACAGTGCTCTGCACACAGTAAGAGCTCAATAAATATGACTAAATGAACGAATAAGGGTTCTCCCCACTGAGTCAAGAACTCTAGGTGGTGCTCTCCTTTCCCATTCAGAAGGAGAAGAAATGGAGTTCTCCACAGCAAGAGGAATTCAGGTTCGATTGCCCTAAAGGGATGGTTCTTGGATGCTGGAATGGGTGATGGAGTTAGGTTGGGGAATTCCCTTTTCTGGAGCTGTTTTTTAATAGGAGAGAGGCTCATTTGTGTGGGATGGTTAGGTGTGGGATGGCCCATAGACGGGGGTGTGGGTGAAATGGCTATGTCTTCTTTTCTTTATAAGATGCTAAAGAGAAGCAGCCTGGCTTAGTGGATAGAGGATGGCCCTGGGAATCAGAAGGACCTAGGTTCTAATCCCAACTCCACCACATGGCTGCTGGGTGTCCTGGCAAATTACTTAACTTCTCCATGCCTCAGTTATCTCACCTGTAAAATGGGGATTAAGACCGCGAGCCCCATCTGGGACAGGGACTGTGTCCTCCAACCTGACAGGCTTCTATCTTCCCGGTGCTTAGTACAGTGCCCGGCACATAACAACTGCTTAACAAATACCATTAAAAAAAAAAGACAGGCAGGGGTGTGGTGGAGAATGGGGCAAGATGTCAAGGGGCCTCTAGTGAAACTGCAAGTGGGCCGCAGGGATCCAGGCCTCCTTCTGTCCATTCATCCCATCTCTGCCACTTGTCTGTTGTGTGACCTTAGACAAGTCACTTAACTTCTCTGTGCCTCATTCCCTTATCTATATCTAAGATGGGGATTAAAACTGTGAGCCCTATATGATACAGGGACTGTGTCCGACCCGATTACCTTGTATCTACCCCTGCACTTAGAACAGTGCCCGGAGTAAGCACTTAACAAATACCATAATTATCATTATTATTATTATTATTATCTGGCCCACTTGGAACTGGCCTGAGCCCTTCCCAGAAGCCTCTCTATCTCTCCCTCCACCCTCTCAGCCTCATCCGCAAAGGGAGGACAACTGCCCTGGTTTCCAGGAGACGTGGAAATAGCAATCTCAGAAGCAACCAGAAACATCTGTCCCAATCTATGCTCGGTATGCTTATGTGTGGGGAGTGGTTATTGACAGAGGAGAGAGCCAGGGATGCAAACCAAGCCCTGTGCTCAGCAACTTATCCAGAGCTGAGTGACCCAGCAACATCCGAGCACAGAGCACAGCCCGACAGATCACAGGCAGTGGAACTGGGACCAAGGAACTCCAGTGATGTATTCCTTTCACCTTTCCCCTTAAGTCTACCTCACCCACCTATGGTCCCGACTGCCGACAGGTCTTCGTGGAGGGGCAGTGGATAGAAGAAAGGGAATGGGGGTTTGGATGGTCCCTGAGGTTTTCCAGACCTTCAGCCTGGCTCCCTTCCAGATGGGAGGAAATTGTCAGAGTCCCCTCCAGGCCATTCCCATTGAGGTCTGGCACTGGTGCCCTGCCAAGGCTTACTGGGTTGCTATCACCAGACTGGACTGTAGTGAAGGGAGTTAGGCCACTTAGCTCAGTGGATAGCACCTTGGAGTTGTCAAGGACCCGTCTCTGTGAGATGCGCCAGGCCAGTCCCCAGGTAAAACCCACAGCCCACCTCCACCCGGTCCGGTCTCCAGACCCATCGTGGCTCAGTGGAAAGAGCCCGGGCTTTGGAGTCAGAGGTCATGGGTTCAAATCCCGGCTCTGCCAATTGTCAGTTGTGTGACTTTGGGCAAGTCACTTAACTTCTCTGGGCCTCAGTTCCCTCATCTGTAAAATG
The DNA here is from genome assembly GCF_015852505.1 of Tachyglossus aculeatus. Lineage (NCBI taxonomy): Eukaryota > Metazoa > Chordata > Mammalia > Monotremata > Tachyglossidae > Tachyglossus > Tachyglossus aculeatus. The sequence continues at coordinate 72,360,730 of NC_052070.1, forward strand.
GGGATGAAGACTGTGAGCCCCCCGTGGGACAACCTGATCACCTTGTAACCTTCCCAGCGCTTAGAATAGTGCTTTGCACATAGTAAGCACTTAATAAATGCCATCATTATTATTAGTACAGTGCTCTGCACATAGTAAGTGCCCAATAAATACCACTGATTGATTGATTGGAAGAAATGTCCCAAAGGAACAGGATACTGATACTGATGCTTGGCACATAGTAAGCGCTTAATAAATGCCATTACCATCATTATCAACATCCCCGGGCCCACCTACCCCCAGGACAGGGAGACTGCCTTTCTGCTGCCCGTTGGCTGCCCCGGCTAAGGCCACAGTTCTCCCGCTTCTGCCAGTGGAAGCCTTTCAGGGGACGGCTGCTCTCATCGGGGTTCACTGCTGCGTGAAAATGAGCCCATTAGCAGGGAGGAAGTGCCTCGTCTTTTATTGTTTTCTTTTCTTTTTTTGTGTCTCCCCTCTCCCCTCCCCACCCCACCCGCCCCCTTCTCCTTTCTTGTTTGGTCCAGAGATTTCAAATTACACACAAATTCATTGCCATGCAATCAGCACCCTGAGCGGGATTACTCCAGCGTAATTGAATCTGTGGTTCGTGAAAAAATTCTCTCTGCGCTCCCTGCCAGAACAAACAAGAGCCAAGCCCCAGAGCTCTGGGGAAATTTACAAAGAAAACTAGTTAAAGAAAGGAACCGGGGAAACATGGCAGGGTTTAAATAAATGGAAACGGCTGGAAAGCAAAAGGTTTTCTCTATTTGTTTAGTTGTGTTTTATGTGTTCACGGTTATTGCATGAGGCTGCTTAACCCTTTGCCACCCGTGGGGTTGGTGGAAGAAGCCCGGCCTGGGCAGCTTCTTGGGTCCCCAGAGGGCACCGAGGTCCCTCCTTTCATAATAATAATAATAATAATAATAATAATAATAATAATAATAATGGTATTTGTAAAGCACTTACTATGTGCAAAGCACTGTTCTAAGCTCTGGGGAGGATACAAGGTGATCAGGTTGTTCCATGTGGGACTCACAGTCTTAATCCCCATTTTACAGATGAGGGAACTGAGGCACAGAGAAGTGAAGTGACTTGCCCAAGGTCACCCAGCTGACAAGTGGCGGAGCCAGTACTAGAACCCACAACCTCTGACTCCCAAGCCCACCCTCTTGCCACTGAGCCACGCTGCTTCTCAATAAGCAGATACAGTCTCTGCCTCCAAAGAGTTTAGAGTCTAGAGGGGGAGACAGACATTACTATTATAATGAATCTAAGTCAAGTGTAAGTGTACATAAGTTTCCCGCCCTCCTCTCTCCATTCCCCCCATTCCCCCCGTTCCAGTGCCAGTCCCCCGTCACTGACTCATGACCTCAGATGACCCCACACCCTCTCCAAGCTCGGCTCCCACCTTAGAGTCCATAAAGTGATCTTAAAGTCAGGAAGCCAAGTGTGACCTAGAGGATAAAACCACAAGTTAGAGAGCCCAGGTTCTTGTCATTCATTCATTCATTCATTCAATCTATTTATTGAGTGCTCACTGTGTGCAGAGCACTGTAATAAGCGCTTGGGAAGTACAAGTTGGCAACTCTGCCACTGACCTTCTGAGATACCTGGGACAAGTTGCTTAACCTCTCTGGGACTCAGTTTCCTCACCTGTAAAATGGGGATTAAATACACGTTCTTCCTACCCTTTAGACTCTGAGCCCCATGTGGGACAGGGACTGTGTCCAACCTGATTATCTTGTATTTACCTCAACGCTTAGCCCAAGCATTTGACACATTGTACATGCTTCATAAATATCTTAATCAATTATCCTTATTAGCAGGACAAAATGAGGTCCGCTTCATAGGTCAGAAGCATCTATGGAGGCTTTGGGACTGATGAAACATTTCCCTAATGAGCTAGGCATCACGTCCTTGGGAGAAGGCTGGCAGAGAGGGGGTTTTTATTCCCAGGGCATCCAACTACCGCGGCATCCCTGAGAATAGGGATGCAGATGGGCTGGGGAGAGAGCGGGGAGTGTGGATGCATTTAGTTGTGTAAATCCTCCCAGGCCCCAAAACAACTCCAACCACGGATGCCTGGAGAAGATGTTTCCAGAATTTGGCATCTCTCCAGGCCAGTCTTGGTGAGTCTGTGTTCTGATCTGGAGATTTCTCCTTCTCCACTCTCGGAGGAGATGTGTTTATCTAATCCAGAGATTTCTTCTTCTCCACTCTCTGAGGAGATGAGTCTGGAGAGGGCCAAGATGCTTATATGTGAGAATCAGAGCCTGAAGTCTGTAGGGGTATCTGCTCCCCATCCCAAAGGAGCATAACCCCCATAGGTGGCCGTGGCAACCCAATATCCAAGGATGAGCTCTTAAAGACAGGGAATTCTTTCTATTAGATGACACATAGCACTGGGTTTGCCCTACATAGACACAAGGCCAAAACGAAGTCTTCAAGGAGAAGCATTTCTCCCGAAAGTCCCAAGGTAGATCCCTTCCAAGTTCCATCTCCATCATTGTCCTGAATTTCTTGGGAGAGTACAGTATAACAACAGACACACTCCTGCCCACAATGAGCTCACAGTCTAGATGGCACAGAAGGGAGGGCAAATACGGGTGAGGAAATGAGAAGTTAGTCAGGGAAGGCTTCTTGGAAGAAATATGATTTTATTGGGGCTTTGAAGATAGCGATGGTCTTTCAAATATAAAGATGTAGGTGGTTCCATCCATCTTTATTTGTCCACCCCTCAGCTTCACAGCACTTATGTACATATCCGTAATTTATTTATTCATGTTAATGTTTGCCTCCCCCCAGACAACCTGATTACTTTGTATCCGCCTCCCCAGCGCTTAGAACAGTGCTTGGCATGTAGTAAGAATTTAACAAATGCCATCATCATCATCATCATCATCATCTAGCAATTCTATTATACTCTCCTAAACACTTACCACAGTGCTCTGCACATGGTAGGAGTTGAGGAAAATACAAGTGATTGATTGAGGGTGTGATAGTGGTAAATGACATGATCCTTGTCTACAAAGGGCAAAGTCTCCTATGGGTTTGACAGCTTCTTTAAAAATGGAAGCATAAACAGGTTTTACAGCAGGTGTTCCCAGCCTTAGTGCCCTGGACCCAAACTAGTGCTCCAAATGGACCCCAAAGGTTACCAGTGCCAATGCCCAAGTTTCCAACAGGAGAAAAGGCTGCTCAGTTTGGGTTAAAGCACTCACTCATTTACTCCTCTCTGAGAGAAATCTTGCCTTTCACCGCTCACCCCTCCAGCCTCTGGCCCCGTCAGCCAAAATGATGCTGATTATGATTGACAGTTTCTCTGGCACTTTATAGTTGCCACTGGAGTCACAGCATCCACTCTGAATGTACTGTGGCACTGACATCCTGCTGTTTGGAGAGTCTCAGCTGCCTCCCCCTTCAACTTGTGGAAAGTTGGCCCATTCTATTTGCAGAGAGAATCGGGGGGTGGGGGGAAATACGACCTAGATGGGGAATGGGGTCAGTGGTCAGGGACAGGAATATGAAGGGTCCAGAACAGGTCAGGTGGGCCTCTGGAACTCACCACATCTCCATTGTCACCGGCCCATTGTTGACTACCCATGAAGGAAGAGACTCAGTGGCTGATGTGGATCTAGGACAGCTCATTGTGGGTGGGGATGGGAGGGGGTGACCTCCCCAGTCTTCACCCTCAGGCCTCTTCCAGATCCATAGCAGCCCAGAGAGTGAGATAGACAGATCAATGAAATCCAGGTAAGGTCAAGGGTCCAACTTTAAGGCCTTTAATAGCTCTGGCGCCATGTAGGGAGAGCATGATCTTTGACTGGCCGAAGTCCCCAGAGCTAGGTTTCTTGTTCTTTCTTGGTATAAGATGGAAGAATTTGAAAAGCAGGAATTGAAAGAGTTTTCAGTGGTCATCCATTTTTTACCGTTTTTTGTTAAGCACTTACTATGTGCCAGGCACTGTACTAAGTGCTGGGGTAGACACAACTAAGCAGGTTGGACACCATCCATGTCCCACGTGGGCCTCACAACCTTAATCCCCATTTTAAAGATAGGGAACAGAGGCACAGAGAAGTGCAGTGACTTGCCCAAGCATCACACAACAGACAAGTGGTGCATCCGTGATTAGAATTAAGTCATTTGACTCCCAGGGCCATGCTCTTTCCACTAGGCCATGATATTTTCCCCATTTCTGGAGGAGGGTACATACCAATTGTGTAGGGGGAGTCACTACTGCACCTGCCCCTGTCCCTCTTGGACAGGAAGGAAGAAAAACTTCCTACTTTCTGGGCTGCCAGAGTCAGGCGAGGCCCCAGGCAGGCGGGGAGAGATGGGAAAGGGGCCGTTTCCTAGGCAATAAAAATGTCTGCTTTTCCCAATTCTCTTTACCAATGTTTGCTATTACCAGGAAACTGCCGAGCACTTTGCAGGCAATAAAAAGTTCTTTCCTGCTCACCATGCAGTTCCCAATTCATGGGATTGTTCCCAGCCAACTTTCACTCCTGGGAGGGGCAGAAGGGCCATCTGTCGGTCTCTCCCTGGGTGGTGAGAGGAGGATGCCCTATTAACCATCCTGCTAGAGCTGCAGAGGAAACTGCCAGCCCTCCACTCGTCCCTCCCTAGCCGGTCAGCTTAAAGGGCCGGGAACCTCTAGAGCTGGTGACTTTCTGATCACCGTTTGTCTTCTAACTGCCCCAGAAGGAATCCGGTTCCTGCTCAAACCTGCTTAGTTTAGGTCATGAATGGGCCTGTCTGAGGCTCCCCTGGAGATCTGCATCCATCACAGTACCCTGGGGTGGAGGGGAGAGAGGAATCTCTCTCCCCGCGCTGAGGAGGCTAGGGAGTTTGGGTCAGTTCTGGGTTCAGTCCAATATTCCCCAACCTTAAGGATGGTCCGGAGGTTCTGGATTCCTCTTATCCCACAAGCTCATCTACACACACACCCCTTTTAAACTGTAGCATCTGAATAGACCCCAGGGCTCCAAGACTCAGCCCCCTTAAGATTCTATTTTCCATGTCCCTGAGACACCAGCCAGCGGATGGTAAACCACCCACAGGGCTGGGCCTAAAGAGCAGAAACTGTGCTGAGATCAAGACAAATAGACCTCAGTGACAAAGGATGGGGAGCAGCCGGGAAGCAAGATTCAGGATTCTTCCTATCCTTTCCCCTCGCCCCGCATCTATTATGCAGTGTGGCAGTACAGCTATTATGTAGTGATGTTCACTTGTCTAATAATCATTTGTAACATGACCCGTTAATTGTAGCTCAGCTGTTCCCATTTCCAGAGGTGCGTGGAAGGGGCTGTGGAAAAGCCACTGCTGAGAAATTGGTAGGGTTTGTTGCTTCCGAGGCTCTCGCTCCTCTCGATCTGTGAGAGGCCTACCACCCATTAGATTGGAGGCCTCTAGAGGGTAAGGTGCTTGCCTTCTGCTTCTGGTCTACTAGTAGGTGAACTGTTTGTCTGCCTGCCCTGTAATAATAATAATAATGATGATGCTATTTGTTAAGCGCTTACTATGTGCAAAGCACTGTTCTAAGCACTGGGGAGGTTACAAGGTGATTAGGTTGTCCCATGGGGGGCTCACAGTTTTAATCCCCATTTTACAGATGAGGTAACTGAGGCCCAGAGAAGTGACTTGCCCAAAGTCACACAGCTGACAGTTGGCAGAGTCGGGATTTGAACCCATGACCTCTGACTCCAAAGCCCGTGCTCTTTCCACTGAGCCATGCTGCTTCCCTGTAGACTGTAAGTTACTTGTAGGCAGGGATCGATTCTACGAACTCTATAGAATTGTACTTTCTCGTGCACATTGCTCTTCTCAATGAGCACTCAGAAAGTACCACTGATTGATTTATCTTCTTCGCCAGTGGTGACTCCTTTAAATATGAAAGTATGTATAGATCTACTTTCCCAATTACCCGGTTCAGCATTCTATACACAATAGATGCTTAATAAATCCCGGGATGATGGTGAATTCATTCATTCAATTGTACTTATTGAGCCCTTACTGTGTGCAAAGCACTATACTAAGTGCTTATATGCATAGCTCTAATTAAAGACAGTCTCACAGCTTCTCCCTTGAGCCCTGAAGGTAATAAATAAGGAATGCAAAGAGGAATCTTCAGGCTACAGAATCCCCTGCCAATTGGTTCGCTCCATATGCTGGCTTCCACTGAGGACTCCCCCTTCTAGACTGTGAGCCCACTGTTGGGTAGAGACTGTCTCTATAAGTTGCCAATTTGTACTTCCCAAGCGCTTAGTACAGTGCTCTGCACATAGTAAGTGCTCAATAAATACGATTGATGATGATGATGATGATGATGACTATCTATGTTGCCAACTTGTACTTCCCAGGCGCTAAGCGCTCAATAAATATGATTGAATGAATGAATGAATGAATGACTCTAGACTTATTGCCTCAAGAGCACTTGAGTCCCAGGCCCAGGTTGATCTTGACTCCTTGCCTCAACTTCCTTGACTTGGATTCTTAACTTGACTTCTGGAGTTGATGTACTACCCTTGCCTACTAAATTGGTGGCTTAGAGAATTAAACTTTCTGCTGATCCCTCAAGAGGACTTGGTGTCATCGCTGTACCTAAAATCAATGGATAAATAGAATTTATTGAGGGCTTATGGAGTGCAGAACGTTGTATACCAGAAATGAAATACGTATACCTTGCCCTCAGGAGTTTTCAAATATGATGTGGAACTCAGGAAAATATAAATGATTTATCAGTAGCAGGGGCAGGAAGAAGAATGAGAATACAATAGGCTGTATGAATACGAAGGGTGGAATAGAACAATAAATCAGAAGAAATTATGGGACATACATATAAACCAGCAAACCCAATGGGAAGATTGTGGGACTGGGAATCGGCAACCTGGGTTCTAATCCCTGCTCTGCCCTGGGAGCTGCTCTCCCTAACTTTTAGACTGTGAGTCACTAAGAGAAGCTGCGTGGCTCAGTGGAAGGAGCACAGGCTTGGGAGTCAGAGATCATGGGTTCTAATCCTGGCTCCGCCACTTGTCAGCTGTGAGACTTTGGGCAAGTCACTTAACTTCTCTATGCCTCGGTTACCTCATCTGGAAAATGGGGATTAAGACTGTGAGCCCCATGTGAGACAACCTGATCACCTTGTATCCCCTCCAACGCTTAGAACAGTGCTTTGCACATAGTAAGCACTTAAATGCCATCATTATTATTATGTGGAACAGGTACTGAGTCTGAGCTGATGTTCCAGTATCTAGCCCAGCCCTGAGTGCGGTGCTTGACACATAGTAAACGCTAAATAAATATTGTAACTAATTAGCTGAGGCAAGAAGGTATGGTGGGGGGAGGCGGTTGGATGCCCTCAAGAGTGAGTTGGGGGAGGGATGGAGAAAGGGGAGGGATGTGCTGGGTGGCCCGAGGCAGCTGTTGATACAGGAAGAAGGAAGGTGGCCTAGTGAGAGGCAGTGTGGCCTAGAAGAAAGAACACGGGCCTCGGAATCAAAAGGTCATGGATTCTAATCCCAGTTCTCTCGCTTGTCCGCCGTGTGACCTTGAGTAAGTCACTTCACTTCTCTGTACTTCAGTTACCTCATCTGTAAAATGGGGATTGAGACTGTGAGCCCCTCATGGGACAGGGACTTTGTCCAACTTGATTTGCTTGTGTCAACCCCAGCACTTAGTACAGTGTCTAGCACATAGTGAGTGCCTAACAAATACCATCATTATTACACTCTGGAGTATAATAAATAGCCTTCAGCCAGCCAGAAGTCAGAGTCATGACAGGGTGGTTCCCTGTGTAATCAGGTAAAGGAGCTGGGGGAGATGAGGAAGGGAGAAGATGATGACATGGAGCTGGAGCAGAAACAAACAGAACAAACAGAGTTTACGAAGTGACACCGCTGAGAAATAAGAAGGTCCAGGGCGTGGGGAAGGTGAAAGAGGGGAAATGGTAGATCGCATTGGTGAGGAGGGGAAAGGGAACGTTGATGGGACCTAAAGGGAATTGGAGCGGGGTGAATAGGAGCAATGAAGTTGGGAAGGAGCTGGTGAGCCCATTAGGGTCATGGACAGTAGACACAGAATGCAAAGCCTAGGGAGTTTGTAAAGTCCTCTGAGGGTGGAACCGCTGAAGCAGGCGACTTTCAACAAGTTTCTGGGCCAAGAGCAGCAGGTGTCTGTAACTGTTCCACACACTTGGGCAGGGACACCAGGGGCCCAGAGCCCTGCCTGGATCTGCAGGAAATCGAGAAATGGTGAATCTTCTCCCCAGACTAGGCCAGACTGGGCAGTCTGTGGTCTTGAGTCAAGGAGGACCCCAGGTCCCTTGCATTGGCAGCCCTGTTGTATGCTGATGATGTAGGGGTACGGGGTCTTTATGCCAGGACTCCGCGCCCCAGCGAAGACCTGCATAATAATAATTATAGTACTTGTAAAGGGCTTACTGTGTGCTAGGCACTGTACTAAGCTCTGGGGTAGATACAGGCTAATCATGCTGGACACAGTCCCGGTCCCACATGGGGCTCTCACTCTTAATCCCCATTTTGCAGCTGAGGTAACTGAGATATAAAGGAGTTGAGTGTCTTGCCCAAGGTCACGCCTGTCACACAGTTTCATCCAGGCTTCCACCCCCAACTTCATTCTCCTAGACGTCAGATTGGACCTGGCTGAGCCCACCTACAAGATAAACAAGGGTGAGGCTGGCACAAGCCCCATCACCCACAGGGCTCGACTGGGTCGTATCAGGCCCTGGCAAGGGAAGGGTGGGCCAGACCAGGTCAGACTGGGTCCTGGCATGTCTGCACGTGTTGGGCTCTAGCAGCATGGCCTAGCACCTGCCTGGGAGTTAGAGGACCTGAATTCTAATCCCAGTGGAAGCACTCACCTGCTGTGTGACCTTGGGCAAGTCACTTCACTTCTCTGTGCTTCAGATCCCTCATCTGGCCAATGGGCATCCCCTTGGATTTAAAGCACTCCACCACCTTGCCCCCTCCGACCTCACCTCACTACTCTCTTTCTACAACGCAGCCCACATACTTCGCTCCTCTAATGCTAACCTTCTTACTCTGCCTCGATCTCATTTATCATCATCATCATCATCATCAATCATATTTATTGAGCGCTTACTGTGTGCAGAACACTGTACTAAGCACTTGGGAAGTACAAGTTGGCAACATATAGAAACAGTTCCTACCCAATAGTGGACTCACAGTCTAAAAGGGGGAGACAGAGAACAAAACCAAATATACTAACAAAATAAAATAAATAGAATAGATATGTACAAGTAAAATAAATAAATAGAGTAATAAATATGTACAAACATATATACATCTATACAGGTGCTGTGGGGAAGGGAAGGAGGTAAGATGGGGGGATGGAGAGGGGGGTGAGGGGGAGAGGAAGGAAGGGGCTCAGTTTACCCCTAGCCCACATCCTGACTCTAGCTTGGGAGGCCCTCTCTCCTCAAATCCGACAGACAATTACTCTCCCCACCCCCCTTCAAAGCCTAATTGAGGGAACACCTCCTCCAAGAGGCCTTCCCAGACTAACTCCCTCCTTTCCTCTTCTCCCCCTCCCTTCTGTGTTGCCTTTGTTCTTCCCCCCTCCCGGCCCCACAGCACTTACGAGAAGCAGCATGACTCAATGGAAAAGAGCACGGGCTTTGGAGTTGGAGGTCGTGGGTTCAAATCCCGGCTCTGCCAATTGTCAGCGGTGTGACTTTGGACAAGTCACTTAACTTCTCCGTGCCTCAGTTACCTCATCTGTAAAAGGGGGATTAAGACTGTGAGCCCCCCGTGGGACAACCTGATCACCTTGTAACCTCTCCAACACTTTGCACATAGTGCTTAACAAATGCCATTATTATTATTATGTACATATCTGTAATGTATTTATATGTATTGTCGTCTGTCTCCCTACCCCCCTGCTGCCTAGACTGTAAACTCATTGTGGGCAGGGAATGTGTCTGTTGTTGCATTGTACTCTCCCAAGCGCTTAGTACAGTGTTCTGCACACATTAAGCACTAAATAAATGTAATTGAATGAATGAGTGAATGAATACCTGTGTTCCCTGATTATCTTGTATCTATCCCGGTGTTTAGTATAGCTTCTGGCACATGGTAAGCACTCAACAAATACTATAATAATAATAATTATTATTATTATCATTATTACTGTAACCCTCCAGGGCTTAGCATGAAGTAACTGCTTAATAAATGCCATTACAAAAAGGAGCAAGATGAGGGAAAAGAGTCAGTCCCACTGGCAGGTAGAAGACATAAGCCATCTGGCAGAGTGGGTATCCAGGTTCTCTACCCAACCTTCCCCATAACCCAGCCACCCGAACCTGAGCCAATGAGATAGCTGGGAAAAGCAATGCTCCAGATGGTTAAATGTCTAGTTCACCTACCTACTTTAGATCCCGCTTTTCGTTCATGACTAGTCAGCTGCGATCAATCATTCCAGCTAAGAAAAACAACGTGGAGGCAGAGAATCTCCCAGGTCTGTCTTGCGGGGAGGCCTCTGGGAGCCTTGCTGATGGATATGGAGATGGGTATCTCTTCAGATAATTGCAAAGCGCTTTGAGCTCCTCTGACGAATGGAACTCTAAGGAGTCTCTGCAAATCCATAGTTATCGCCCTGACTTTACCGTCCCTACTTGATTTGATTCCTGTTTCTGCAGATAGCTCACATCCTTCCCCTTTTCTCATCCCCCCTTTGTGCCCCAAGGCATGTCTCTACTTTCCTATTTTGTTTTTCAGGATCTGGGAAATGTTGGCTTGGCCTAAGTAATTGGACTCGGGAGTCCAACCTGGAATCGCTCCCGCCCAGTGAGCCCAGTTGCTGCCAAAGAGCCGAGCCGGTTCGTTGACAGCAATTCCCTTCCTCTGGCTTCAACCCCTCACCCCTCACTGCCCCTCAAGGTTCTCCTCAGCCAACAGAGATGGCAGGGGACGGTGGCCCTGGCAGAGGCGGCTGTCCCTCCTGAGTCAGTCGAAAGTCTGTCAGTTGGAATTCAGAGGACATGAGTTCTAATCCCGCCTCTGCCACTTGTCTGCCGTGTGAGCTTGGCCAAGTCACTTCACTTCTCTGTGCCTGCTACCTCATCTGTTAAACGGGGATTAAGACTGTGAACCCTCTGTGGGACAACCCGATTAACTTGTATCTACCCCAGCGCTTAGAATAGTGCTTGGCACATAGTAAGCCCTTAACAAATACCATCATGATGATCGACAGTTCCATCCCAGTTTCCTTGGGGTCGCAGTCTGCCTCTGGATGCGGGGCAGAAATGAGCATCGTTTTAACACTACACCTACATAGTAATTCATCCCTCAAAACAGGGGGCCGGGGGTGGAGAGCAGCAGCAGCAGGAGGGAGGGGCAGGGATATGAGAGAGGAGATTGAAAGAAAAGAGATCATGTTCTCTGTGGTTGTTGAATCCTGAACCCGGAGGGTGGGGGAGAGGGGAGAGAGGACCAAGGAGCACAGCTGGGAGAGGGCGGGGTGGGTTGGGGCAGCTGGGGAAGATGGAGCTGTCCTTCTAATAATTATAGATATTAAGACAAGAGGAGAATGGGTACTCGAGTCGGGGAAGGTGCTCTCTCCTCAGGGGCCCTGGTCTCAGTGCCAGTCATTCCCCCAATGGCACAAGTTGGTGCCCTGGGGCTGCCACCCTAGCCGGTGCCCCACCCACGCAACAGGGTTAATTCCACCGCATATTTCCAAGGCGGCTTCCTGGGGCCCATAATTCATCTCACGGATGAAAGGCTCAGGAGTTGAAGATGGCTTGATGTCACCAATTAATCACCGGCAGCTCCAATTACAGAGTAATTAACCTTTTAGAGGGTACCGCCCCACAGGCGTCAGCTCCTAGAACCAACCTCACTCCCACCGCAGCCAGCCCTGGGACCTCCCCTTCTTCCCCCTCGCAGGACCAGACTGAGTTTCGGTGAGGAGCCTGGGTTGGGGGGAACCCCAGGAGAGGCCGGCTCTGTGAGTGGGGTGCCATCTCCCTTCCCCTGCCAGAGCTGGCAGGAAGAGTGTGTTTCACTGAGCCCTGAGCATGGGTCCATGGCAGACTCACCCCTTCCCTCTCCCAGCTCTCAATACCCCTGCTGCTCCCCCAAACCCAGACCCAAGGAGTACAGGGACCCCTGAGGACCACTTGTCCAGGGCTCAGCTGCATTCTTGCCCACCAGGATGGGAAAATAGGGGAAACTCCCAGCCTGCTCTGCCCCTCCACCAATCAGTGCAGAATGCATTGACAATATCTGGTCCCTCCCATTACACTTTGCCACATGAGGAAATGGAAGATGGTGGCAGCCTAAGGGGTTATTAGTAATAATAATAATAATTGTGGTATTCGTTAAGCACTTAGTATTTCCAGGCACTGTTGTAAGTGCTGTATGTTGCCAACTTGTACTTCCCAAGTGCTTAGTACATTGCTCTGCACACAGTAAGCGCTCAATAAATACGACTGAATGAATGAATGAATGCTGGGGTGGATACAAGCAAATCAGGTTGGACACAGCCCTTGTCCCATATGGGGCTCACAGTCTTAATTCCCATTTTACAGATGAAGTAAGAGGCACAGAGAAGTGAAGTGGTTTGCCCGAGGTCACACAGCAGATAAGTGGGGGAGCTGGGATTAGAACCCAGGTATTTCTGACTCCGAGGCCCATTCTCTTTCCACTAGGCCATGCTGCTCCTGGGCAGGGTCACACAGACCTACTCAAGTTCTAGCACCCTTCCTCCTACCCACTTTCCATTTCCTCTGGGCGGGCATGGGCAAAACACCACACCCCCAGATTTCAGCTGCTTTGGGATTTTCAGTGGGTAACTGGGTCCTTCTTCAATCTGCCAGCCTCTTTCTCCCTCTTTTATTTCCTAAATTTATTCGCCCAAAGTAACTCCCACTGGACTGTGACTCGCTGCATTCCCACTACTCCTCTTTTTCCCTCCCACTCTGTACTGACCCCCAGGCCATCTCCAAATTCAGCCACAGTTCAGCTGGGCATCTTCCTCACTAGCTAAATGGGCCTGAGAGAAAAACAGCCAATCAGTCAGTGGTATTAACTGAGCACTTACTGAATGGAGACCACCGTGCTTAACACTTGGAAGTGTTCACTGAATGGAAAATACATGTCTCCTGTCCTCGAGGGGCTTTGGTTTAATGAAAAAAAGAGAGCGTGGCCTAGCGGATAGAGCACAGGCCTGGGAGACAGAAGGACCTGGCTTCTAATCTCGACTCCATCACCTGTTTACTGTGTGACCTTGGGCAAGTTACTTCACTTCTCTGTGCCTCAGATACCTCATCTGTAAAATGGGGATTAGTACTGTGAGCCCCATGTGGGACAGGGACTACATCCGACCTGATTAAATTGTGTCTCCCCCAGGGCTTAGTACAGTGCCTAGAGCATAGTAAGCACTTAACAAATACCATAAAAAAAGATGGAGAGGACATAGAGGGAGCTTTTGGAGAGCATATTCCAACTTGGCCGTGTCAATCGATTAGCCCTAAGATGTGAGGAGCCTAAAAGTCCAGAATAAGACAGACCCAGCCAAGGAAACTATTTCAGAGAGAGAAAACCATGAAGGGAATGAAGAGAAAGAGAAAGGGAGGAGGGAGAGGTCGGGTGAGGAGGGAGACTTTGGAATTAGAAGGATTTGAGTTAGAACTGAGAAAAACCCAAGGAAAAAATTAGGATCTAGGCAGAGCTCAGTCATAAGGTGGCCATTGGATTTCAGCTGGTCTGTCCCCAGGTTGTTATGGATATCACACCAGAAGCCTTTATGCCCAGTGTTTTTATTTGAAGCACCCAAATCCTGCTGCCGAGTTCCATGGTTCAGAAGTGGTACCGGAGTTCCTCAGCTCCTGGGAGGGGAATGCAATGTATCTAGAGGAGTTGGGGGATGGTCAGGGCCCCCCCAGCCGACTCACCTCAGACAAAACACTCTAGCTAAGCTGGGGTTCAGTTGGAGGAATCCACCACTGCCAAGCTAGCACTAGACCCACAGCTCCGCACAGCTTGTGTTCATCCATATCTACTGTTAGACTGTAAGCTTCTTGAAGTCAAGGATGGTATTCAACTATACTCTGTGCTCTGCACAGGGAAGCCAATACATCACTCAGTAGGACAGCCGATACATCACTCTGCATGCAGTTGATGCTCAATAAATACCACCGATTTATTGGCTGCTACCCTGCAGTCAATCGGAGCTAGGTCTTCTCTGCAGCATGAAACTCCCGTCATTTTCCCTTTACTCGCCTTCACCCACTAAACTCCTTTAGCCCTTCCTTGCTAAGGGAGAGGAAACTGGGCTTCTATGGATAAACCTCCATTCCTAGCTTGTTTGGTGGTTGGGGTGGGAGCAATCCAGTAGTTCATATTGCTCAGGCCCTCTCCTCCATTAGCAGCAGAGAATGAGTGGGGAGAGTCTTTAAAGGGTCTCGCCCTTGCCTCTAAAAATAATGGTGGTGCTTTTAAGTGGTTACTACGTGCCAAGCACAATTCTAAGCACTGGGGTAGATGCAAGATAATGACGTTGGGCACAGTCTCTGTTCTACATGAGACTCATAGTCTAAGGGAGAGGGAGCACAGGTACTGAATTCCCATCTTACCGATGAGGAAACTGAAGCACAGTGAAGTTAAGTGACTTGCTCAAGGCCACACAGCAGGAAAGTGGCCAAATCAGGATTAGAACCCAGGTCCTCTGACTTCCAGGCTCTTCCCCATTCCCACCTTCCTTGAGTGCCAGGCAGCTCAGACTAAGGTGTCAGCTGGTCTCTGCCCCTCACCCAGACAGCCTGGGCTTGCCACTGTTCAGCTTCTAGTGCTCCCTGCAGATGACCTCAGAAGGTACTTGTACTTCCCAAGCGCTTAGTACAGTGCTCTGCACACAGTAAGTGCTCAATAAATACGATTGATGATGATATAAAGCAGACATGAGTGGGAGGAGGGCAGGGCCCTAGCAGAGGCCTGCATGCCAAAGCCCAGCTGTCGAAGCCAATCAGCCATGTCCCCTCTTAGCGCCCAAAAGTTCATCTGTTCCCAGCCCACTTCTCAGGGGTTTGGGTCTGTTCTAGAGAGGGTCCAGAGTGACTCATCTTGTCACTTCTGAATTTATTTTTTCACACTTGCATTGATTATCTCTTTGTGCAAATTATCTCCCTTACTAGATGGTAAGCTCCTGGGGGGTAGGAGCCCAGACATGCTTTTTGATGATGAGGAGGAGGATGATGAGGAGGAGGATGAAGATGAGGAGGAGGAAAAGGAGGAGGAGGAGAAGAAAGAGAAGGAGGAGAAGGAGGAGGGGGGGAGGAGGAGGAGAAGAAGGAGAAGGAGAAGGAGAATTGTGGTATTTGTTAAGTGCTTATTATTTACCAAGCACTGTACTACACACTGGGGTAGATATTAGACAATGAGGGTGGATACAGTCTCTATCCAACATGCGGCTTGCAGTCTAAGTGGAGAGAGAGAATAGGTATTTCATCTCCATTTTACAGTTGAGGAAACTGCGGCACAGAGAAGCTAAGTGACTTGCACAAAGTCACACAGCACGCAAATAGCAGAGTTGTCATTCAAATGCAAGTCCCCTGATCCCCGGTCCCGGGTTCTTTCCTCTTGAACCCCTACCGATGATCCATGAGGACTGACTGCCTGATTCCCAAATGGAGGCTTGGCCCTTCCCTGGGTGAACCAGACCCCTTAATGGGTCTTGGCACTAACTGGCTCCCAGGATGAGCCAGAGCGACCTGCAACTTCTCTGGACCACCATCTGCCCTGGAGGTTACATCAGAGCAGGGCGGGGCAGGAGGGTTGTGGGGTGAAGGATCATTTCCCTACCCCTTGCCCCGCCCAGTGAGGCCCTCACTAGAGGCTTTCAAGAAGCCAAAGAGGGCCAGGCCTTCAGGAGCGATATTTCTCAACCCCCTGCTCCAGGGCCAGCTTCAGAGGGCTTCAGCCAGGGAGGCGCCTAGCTAATGGCGCAGGAGTTGAGAGGGGGAGGGGGGCGATCTGGGAGGGAGTCACCGGGCAGCAGTGGGGAGACCGCCGTTCGACTGCAGAGTGGAGGCAGTTGAAAATTGGCCGATTCCACCCTCCCTCTGCCCAAGCCAGAGCCGACATGTATGTGAAACAGGGATCTGGAAGGGGACGCAATGGCTGTAGAACAAGGGAGGGGGGCCAGGCGTCCCTGCAGCAGAAACATTCGAGATTCAGGTGTTCGAACAGATTTCGGCATGACTCCGTTGTGTCTGCACACAGAAAAAAAAAAAATTGACGTCATATGGAATAGGCTGGGGATGGGCGGGGAGGAAAGGGAGACGGTGAATTCTCCCCACTTCCAGGTGGCCAAAATGTCCGCAACCCGGGCCTGCGCTCGGCACACAGCCGCAGCCGAGCCGGAGAATGGAGGCCATTACCAATCCACTCTACCCTCTGTTCAGCAACAAGCCGGGTGGCTAGGACTGTGGGCACAGGCAGCCGAGGGAGGATCTGGCCAGACCCGCCGGTATCTGGGGGCAGTGGGGTTTTGCGGCTGGCCGACCGTGCGACTGTGTGGCTGGGCATCTGGGTGTCTGTGTGGGTTGTTCAAAGCCAATTAAAAGCGTGTGCTCCCTTTTGCAGGGTAGGCTCTTTCCTGGCACAGCCGCTTCGCTGGATCTGTCTGACCTTTAAGTATTTCCAGGCAAGGGCTGATGGTTTTATATGGAAAATGGAAATTAATTTATACAGCATGAAGCTCCATTTAATTCACAACTAAACCCAAAGGCAAAATGTACTTATCTTTTATCATCTTAACCTGAGCTGGGAATTATTGATTCCTGCTGCTTGTTGCACCAAGAAATACATTTGTCCTTCATTCCAGACTTTGGTAATTACTTTTTTAATCTCATTTTTGACATATGAGGTTCTGTACAAATATCACTGTTGTTGTTTTTCATTTGCATTTTCCAATTCCCTCTGACATGTGCGGGCACATGTGCGTACACACACATATAAATACTCTCAGGGTTCTTGTCGCAAATGGATGCTCAGACACTCATCTGAATCCCCCCCCAGTCCAAGGTGCCAGTCCTGGGTCCTGTTGGCCTGGTCCAGAAGCCTCATCGAGTTGCCCACCTTCACGTGGGTAGCCAACCCACCGCCACAAGGCCGCCCAGGGACAGCTCTCTCACCTCCATGCCCCATCCCCTGCTCTGTCCTCACCCCTAAACTGAATAGCTCTCCATAGAGCACTGGCTTGGGAGTCAGAAATCAATCAATCAATCAATCAATCGTATTTATTGAGCGCTTACTGTGTGCAGAGCACCGTACTAAGCACTTGGGAAGTACAGGTTGGCAACATATAGAGACTGTCCCTACCCAACAGTGGGCTCACAGTCTAAAAGGGGGAGACAGAGAACAAAACCAAACATACTAACAAAATAAAATAAATAGAATAGATATGTACAAGTAAAATAGAGTAATAATTATGTACAAACATATATACAGGTGCTGTGGGGAAGGGAAGGAGGTAAGATGGGGGGATGGAGAGGGGGACGACGGGGAGAGGAAGGAAGGGGCTCAGTCTGGGAAGGCCTCCTGGAGGAGGTGAGCTCTCAGGAGGGCCTTGAAGGGAGAAAGAGCTGGGTTCTAATCTCAGCTCCGCCTCATGTCTGCTGTGTGACCTGGGGCAAATCATTTCACTTCTCTGGGCTTCAGTTCCCTCTTCTGCAAATTGGGGATTAAGAGTGTGAGCCCCATATGGGACAGGGACTGTGTCCAACCTGATTAACTTGTATCTACCCCAGCGCTTAGAGAAGTGTTTGACACATAGTAAGCACTTAGCAAGTATCATGATTATTATTAATCATTACGGCCTCCCAATTGCCCCCAGCTGATTCAGGTTACAAATTCCAGCCTAACTACTCTCCCGTGGCATCCCACGCCAGGCTTGCTCAGAGAGGCTGAGGAATCGCAGCTGCAGGGGGGTGGGCACGTGCCAGGCCCCAGTTGCATCTCCCCTACTGCAGCTCCCATGCTGTTGCTGCTTTTCCCCACCCTAAAACCCCTTCCTGTCTGCGGCCTCCCTGCTGTGGTGTGCCCCAGAACAAAGCTTCCTTGAAGAGCGGACACCTGCAAGCTGCAATTAGGGCCTCCTTTGTGAGCTCACTCAGCGCCCTGCCATCAGAACTGGGCGGGATGGGCTTGGGGACCAGAGGGAGGGCATCCATGTGACTGACCGAGTGGATGTCTTGGCGGAAACGGGGGCTGAGCATTGTGTGTTTGTGTGTGTGTGTGTTTGTGTATGCACGAAGCGACTATATCTAGCTTGCAAGAAGCTGTGGGGGCCCATTCCCTAGCCGGGGGAACGTGGTGTGGGGGTGAAGGTGTAAATGTGCATTTCCTGGAAGTGGACACCCAGCTCCAAAGCTCGAATTAAAATCTCTTGGAAACCCAAAATCTAGCTCCTCCGCCTCCTCTCTGTGTAAATCCCGGATGTTGGTAGGGGGCCCTTGGGGAGCGGCTGAGATGGGAGTGAAGGGGGGAATGGGAGGGGGAAACTGGGGTGGGAAGGAGCCTTGAGTCTGGGGAGTGTGCCTAGAAACGCCAGGATGCGTGCATGTGTTCAGGTCTGTACACATTTCTGTGAGCGTGCAAAAGGGAGCGTCTGTTTTGTCTGGCACACGCGAGTAGGTGGCTGTCTCTGAATGCACACCAATGGTTATCTGCATTTTTCAGTGCCTTTGTGTGCGTGGATATGTGCAAATGCGTCCAGATGGAGGAATACGTATGTGTGGATGGGTGAGAGGGTGCTTGCGGATTGCCTGGAGGGGGAGGGATGGGCCCGAAGCGGGGCTCCAGGGTTTCCCTCGTCCTTAGTAGACAATCGTCACCTATTTGGCAGTTTCATGGCTCGGACCCCAGGCAGGGATGACCTCTGGAGCTCGAGACCCTGCCTGCCTCCTTCCCTGGACAGGCCTTGCAGCGAGGTACCCGGGGCTTTCCCTGAGCTGGAGGGATGGAGAAAGAAAGGCAGATCTGGGACAGATGGGTTTCTTCTAGATTTGAGCCCCCCTGTGCTCCTCTCTGGCATGGAGGTGGGGAGCAGGCCTGCTTCAAGGGGAGAGTTTAGCCGATGTAGGAGCAGGGTTGGATCCTGGGGTGGAGTCGGCTCCAGCTCTTAGAACAGTGCTTGACGCAGAGTAAGTGTTTACCAAATACCATCATCATCAGGCTTTGGGAAACGGAGCCCACCCTCCAAGGTCTTCCATCAGTCCCACCAGAGTAAAGATGCTTCAATTTCTATAGGCCCCACCCGGGGGTGTGCTGTGGAGGATGATTGCAACCTTCGGAAAAAGGAGGAGGGGGCTTACGAGTCCAATGGAGGGTCCTACGCAATTACTCAGAGTGGCTGTTGGCGAAGTAGAAACTGGCAGTGTGCCTCTGTTGCTTTAAACCATGAACTCTGCCGGGTGTTTGATGAAAAGGGAAGAGGAGCAGGGTTCTGGCAAACATATGACCCTAGAGAGTCACCCATATTGGGGCCCCCCATTCAGGTGACACAAAGATCCACTCTCCTCACCTCAGGAGGAAGCCCCTCAGGGAACTGCCTCCTCATCAAGATGGCTGAGCCCATCCTGAGGCCCAGGCCAAGTCCAAGGAGAAGGAACGTGGCTCAGTGGAAAGAGCAAGGGCTTTGGAGTCAGAGGTCAGGGGTTCAAATCCCGGCTCCACCAACTGTCAGCTGTGTGACTTTGGGCAAGTCACTTAACTTCTCTGGGCCTCAGTTACCTCATCTGTAAAATGGGGATTAATATTGTGAGCCCACCACCGTGGGACAACCTGATCACCTTGTAACCTCCCCAGCGCTTAGAACAGTGCCTTGCACATAGTAAGCACTTACTAAATGTCATTATTTTATTAAGTTGAAAGTCTTACAGAGTAGAGATGTGGATCAATCAATCAATCGTATTTATTGAGCGCTTACTGTGTGCAGAGCACTGTACAAGTTGGCAACATATCGAGACAGTCCCTACCCAGCAGTGGGCTCACAGTCTAGAAGCTGTGGATGAGCCCCAGGAGGGAGGGAGTTGGCGGCCTGTGAGGGGTTGTGTTTCAAGATGTCTAGTGCTCTCCGTGCTAGCTAGGACACCAGGAAGGGTACGAAAGCGGGGGCCCAAACCCAGTCATCCTCCCTCCAGCCTCACTCCACTGACCCACAGTCCCACTCACAAACGGGCCCCCGGTGGAAAATCTGTTTATCCCCTTGCCAATGACCTGATCCCCCTTAATGTGGCGGGCATGGATCAAAGAACAGATTGGCCAAGCATCTCTGAAGGAGTCTGCAAGCCGAGGGAGACTCTCCCCCTTTTAGACTGCGAGCCCACTGTTGGGTAGGGACTGTCTCTATATGTTGCCAACTTGTACTTCCCAAGCGCTTAGTCCAGTGCTCTGCACACAGTAAGCGCTCAATAAATATGATTGATTGATTGATTGAGGGACGGAGAAGAAATTAGGCAGAGACTGTGAGCCCACTATTGGGTAGGGGCTGTCTCTATGTGTTGCCAACTTGTCCTTCCCAAGCGCTTAGTACAGTGCTCTGCACACAGTAAGCGCTCAATAAATACGATTGATGATTGATTGATTGACTGAGGGACGGAGAAAAAATTAGGCAGAGACTGTGAGCCCACTACTGGGTAGGGACTGTCTCTATGTGTTGCCAACTTGTCCTTCCCAAGCGCTTAGTCCAGTGCTCTGCACACAGTAAGCGCTCAATAAATACGATTGATGATGATGATGATGAGCAACCCCAGGGAGCTGAGGAGCAAAGGCTTCGGGGCGAGGCGGGAACCGGGGAGGGGGCGCCACCTGCTGGCAACTCGGAATATTGCACGTTGGTCCCGGGGCGCGCCCCGTTACAGATTGATTGTTTGTAGGGATTGTTTGTTTCTTTGTTTAATGGTATTTGTCAAGCGCTGACTATGTGCCAAGCCCTGTTCTAAGCGCTGAACAGTTCAGACGGGCGGGTGGATAGCAAGGGGATGCGTGCGTGCATGTGCGCACCGGCCCAACTAAATATCTGCGTTTCAATCAATAATACTACTACTAATAATAATGGCATTTATTAAGCACTTACTATGTTCCAAGCCCTGTTCTAAGCGCTGAACAGTTCAGACGGCCGGGTGGATAGCAAGGGGATGCGTGTGTGCATGTGCGCACCGGCCTGGCTAAATATCTGGTTTTCAATTAATAATAATAATAATAATGGCATTTATTAAGCACTTACTATGTGCCAAGCACTGTTCTAAGCGCTGAACAGTTCAGACGGGCGGGTGGATAGCAAGGGGATGCGTGTGTGCATGTGTGCACCGGCCTGGCTAAATATCTGGGTTTCAATTAATAATAATAATAATAATAATAATAATAATGATAATAATAATAATGGCATTTATTAAGCACTTACTATGTGCAAAGCACTGTTCTAAGCGCTGAACAGTTCAGGCGGGCGGGTGGATAGCAAGGGGATGCGTGTGTGCATGTGTGCACCGGCCTGGCTAAATATCTGGTTTTCAATTAAGAATAATAATAATAATGGCATTTATTAAGCACTTACTATGTGCAAAGCACTGTTCTAAGCACTGAACAGTTCAGACGGGTGGGTGGATAGCAAGGGGATGCATGTGTGCATGTGTGCACCGGCCCGGCTAAATATCTGGGTTTCAATTATTATTATTATTATTATTATTATTATTATTATTATTAATAATAATAATAATAATAATGGCATTTATTAAGCACTTACTATGTGCAAAGCACTGTTCTAAGCGCTGAACAGTTCAGACGGGCGGGTGGATAGCAAGGGGATGCGTGTGTGCATGTGCGCACCGGCCTGACTAAATATCTGGGTTTCAATTAATAATAATAATAATAATAATAATAATGATAATAATAATAATAATGGCATTTATTAAGCACTTACTATGTGCAAAGCACTGTTCTAAGCGCTGAACAGTTCAGACGGGCGGGTGGATAGCAAGGGGATGCGTGTGTGCATGTGTGCACCGGCCCGGCTAAATATCTGGGTTTCAATCAATCAATAATAATAATAATAATAATAATAATGGCATTTATTAAGCACTTACTATGTGCAAAGCGCTGTTCTAAGCGCTGAACAGTTCAGACGGGTGAGTGGATAACAAGGGGATGCGTGTGTGCATGTGCGCGCCGGCCTGACTAAATATCTGGGTTTCAATCAATCAATCAATAATGATAATAATAATAATGGCATTTATTAAGCACTTACTATGTGCAAAGCACTGTTCTAAGCGCTAGGGAGGTTACAAGGTGATCAGGTTGTCCCACATGGGGCTCACAGTCTTCCTCCCCATTTTACAGATGAGGGAACTGAGGCACAGAGAAGTGAAGTGACTTGGCCAAAGTCACACAGCCGGCAATTGGCGGGGCCGGGATTTGAACCCGTGACCTCCGACTCCAAAGCCTGGGCTCTTTCCACTGAGCCACGCTGCTTCTCTGATCAATCAATCCATCGTCTTTATTGAGCGCTTACTGTGCACAGAGTACTGTACTAAGCGCTTGGGAAGTACAAGTTGGCAACATCTAGAGACAGTCCCTACCCAACAGTGGGCTCACAGTCTAGAAGGGGGAGACAGGGAACAAAATCAAACATATTAACAAAATAAAATAAATAGAATAGATATGTACAAGTAAAATAAATAGAGTAATAAATATGTACAAACGTATATACAGGTGCTGTGGGGAAGGGAAGGAGGTAAGATGGGAGGATGGAGAGGGGGACAAGGGAGAGAGGAAGGAGGGGGCTCAGCCTGGGAAGGCCGCCTGGAGGAGGTGAGCTCTCAGTAGGGCCTTGAAGGGAGGAAGAGAGCTAGCCTGGCGGATGGGCAGAGGGAGGGCATTCCAGGCCAGGGGTAGGACGTGGGCCGGGGGTCGACGGCGGGACGGGCGAGAACAAGGTACAGTGAGGAGGTTAGTGGCAGAGGAGCGGAGGGTGTGGGCTGGGCTGTAGAAGGAGAGAAGGGAGGTGAGGTAGGAGGGGGCGAGGTGATGGAGAGCCTTGAAGCCCAGGGTGAGGAGTTTCTGCCTGATGCACAGATTGATTGGTAGCCACTGGAGATTTTTGAGGTTTCTAGTGAAAGACAGCTGGCCCTGCCATCTGCCCTAAGAAGCAGTGAAAACAGGTATGGCTCTTCTTCCCTTCCCCTCCTCCTCCTTCCCTTCCCCCCCTCCTCCTTCCCTTCCCCCTGCAGCCCATTCTTTCTTCCCTTCCCCCTGCAGCCCATTCTTTCTTCCCTTCCTCTTCTTCTCTTCCCCGCCCCTTCCTCCTCCCCGGCCAGGGTCAGCTTTGTTTGCCACAAGCCTGTTCAACTCTGGGCTACTGAGTCACAGAACGCATCTCAGGCCTGCCCACCTGCACTCAACACCCAGTATTTCTGGTCTCTCACCTTCCCTGCCCTCTTTCTTCCTGACATCTCTGGGCCCCCGCCCCCCAAATTCCCGATCTCACCCCATGGTCCCACCCTCCCAAAGAAAACCAATGCCCTGAATCTGCTCATTCTCAAGGAGGAATGGGGACCTTTGTAGTTACAAGGCCACTGCTCAGTTCAGCCCTTGCAACCAGAAAACCTCCAGGGATTTTCAGAACGGTGAGGTCCAAGGCCCCAGTACCATTAGGCCTGGGAGTTAGGGGACCTGGATTCTAGTCTTGGCTTTGCCACTTGCCTGCCGGGTGACCTGGGGCAGGTCACTTAATTTCTCTGAGCCGCAGTTTCCTCATCTGTAAAATGGGGATTCAATACTTTCTAGTCCGTGAGCCCGTTGTTGGGTAGGGACCGTCTCTATATGTTGCCGACTTGTACTTCCCAAGTGCTTAGTACAGTGCTCTGCACACAGTAAGTGCTCAATAAATACGATTGAATGAATGAGTGAATACCTGTTTGACCTCCAACTTAGTCGGTGAGCCCCCTCACCCCGATTATCTTTTGTCTACCCCAGCACTTAATAAAGTGCTTGGCACATTGCAAGCCCTTAATAAATACCATATTGTATTGTTAGCCTGCTGGTTGACCCTAGGCAAGTCATTTGCTTCCGTTTCCCCATCTGCAAAATGAGGATGTTAACTGCCCTCCTTTTACAACGTGAGCTGCATGTGGGTCAGGGACTGTGTCTGATCTGTTTATCTGGTAAACAACCCAGTGCTCATCTCTGAGCCAGTGCTTCACAGACATCATTAAAGGAAAATGACAGGCTGAGATTGGGGCTATCATCAAGGTTTCCTGCTTTAGGGTGATGCTTTTGCCCAGGTTGCAGGTGGTGCCATTAGGTTTTTTGTGTGTGTTTCTTTTGAAGGTGGGGCAGTCGGGTAGGAGGAGAAGAAAATAATGGTAGCTATTCAGGGCCCAGCTCCTTGCCCCTGGGGACCCCTTTCAGGAGTATCCCCACACAGTCAGATCTCACTTCCTGACAATCAGAACCTCTTTTCCCTCCTCTTCCCCCTGCCCACCCCTCAGCTCCTTCCCACTGCGCACCGTAGGACAGCACCATGACAACCACCAATGAGAGGGCCCGGCACTGCACCAGTATCTCCAGGAGGCAACACCACCTGTAGCATGCGACCTGTTGCTTCTCGCCAGCATCTCCGAGTTCTTCCCTTGGAAACCAGGCTGTTTCCCCCAGCAACGGATCCTCCAATCAGTAGTGGGATTAGGAGCTCCAGACAGAGAGCGAGGCGGGGAGGGGGGAGATGGGGAGTCGGCTTTTGACGTGCAGAAAAGCAACAGGAGATGGGGAGAGCGAGAGACTTGGAAAGCATCTCTCCATGGGGCGGAAGAGAAAAAAGGAGTAGCGCTTGTGACTCAGATATCCAGCTGGGCTTCTTGCCCGGGACAGTCTCGATGAATCCTCCAAATCCACCAATATTGAAGGGGGGAGAGGCAGGTGGAAAGCCTGGGATCAGGCAGGGTTGGAGGTGGGTTGGGGGGATGGGGGAGCAGAGGAAGAAGGTGGAGAGCGAAGGAAAAGGTGTTTACTTCAGGCAGTAGTACATAGCCAGGCATGGTGTCCGAGATGAACCTTGAAAGAAGTGGGGAGTGGAGAGGGAGGAAGAGAGGGGAAGTCCAGGAACATAAGGAAGACCCAATTTGCCTCAATGGCACAAAAGCCATGAAGGGACAGGAATCTGGCCTTATAAGAATAATGATAATAATAATAATAATATTTGTTAAGCCCTTGCTATATGTCGAGCATTGTACCAAGCACTGGGGAAGATACAAAATAATCAGGCCCCACATCAGGCTCATAGTTTAAGAAGGAGGGAGAACAGGTATTCAATCCCCATTTTGTCGATGAAGAAACTGAGGCCCAGAGAAGTTAAGTGGCCAACCCAAGGTCACATAACAGGTAACAGGATTAGGACCCAGGAACTCTGACTCCCATTCCTATGCTCTTTTCACTAGGCAACATTGCTTCCCAGACCTATTCGTTCATTCAGTCATATTTATTGAGCGCTTACTGTGTGACGAGCACTGTACTAAGCGCTTGGGAAGTACAGGTTGGCAGCATATAGAGACGGTCCCTACCCAACAATGGGCTATTGACTCCGCCCAAGGGCTGTGTCCATCAGAATGAGGCTGGGTGAGGGGCAGGGACATCAGAGGCAAGACCTGGTCATAGAAATCATCATCATCATCATCAGTCGTATTTATTGAGCGCTTACCATGTGCAGAGAACTGTACTAAGCGCTTGGGAAGTACAAGTTGGCAACATATAGAGACAGTCCCTACCCAACAGGTTCCAGCCAGCTACCTGACTTCAAACATCATGACCACAGTCACCCTCTAGACTATAAACTTATTGTGGGCAGGAACGTTCCTATCAACTCTTATAGTGTACTCTCCCAAGCGCTTAGTACAGTGTTCAGCACACAATATGCGAGCCCGTTGTTGGCTAGGGACTGTCTCTATATGTTGCCGAATTGTACTTTCCGAGTGCTTAGTATAGTGCTCTGCACACAGTAAGTGCTCAATAAATACCCTTGATTAACTGATCGATTGACTGCAATCCCATCCAAACTCCCGAACAGTGAGCCAGCTTCCAAAACGAAATAATTCTGTTCTATCCGGAGGGTGGGCATTATGGTTGCATTAAATCACTAATGGGCTAAATTGTGCCCCTGTCTCCCATCTTCCGCTCGAGGAATGCCTGGAAATCTCATGGCAGTTGTCCACATTGACCAGGTGGACAAAGGATCTGGGTCAATCCAGCTGTTCGGAATCCTATTTTGAGTGTGCTCATCAGTTCTGAAATAGCAGAGATTATTTTCCAAATTCATTGCTCCACTTTCTTCCCTCAGACATGGCCTTATGGTTTTGCAGTCAGACCCTCTCAGCCTGTCAATCGATCAATCGATTAATGATATAGACCAAGCACCTTCTTTGGGAAAAGCACTATACCAAGGGGTCGGGAGAGTATATCAGAAGGAAAACCACGCTGGCATCATCATCACAAGGACTTTACAATCGAATGGGGGTGGACAGATAGACAAAAATGATTGACAACTAGTGGGAGCAAGTGGAAGAAAAAGGGAATGACGGAAAGCAAGCCTAAGTTAATAATAGTGATGGTGATATTTAGTGTTTACTATGGCCCAAAATATGTAGTAGTTACAAGACAATCATGTTAGACAGTTCCTGTCCCACACAGGCTTTGCCATCTACTTTACTCTCATTTTACAGATGACGAAACAGAGGTGCAGAGAATAATAATAATAATAATAATAATAATAATAATTAATAATAATGGTATTTGTTAAGTTTTACTCTGTGCAATACCCAGGGAAGCAGCATGATTTAGTGGAAAGAGCATGTCGTGGGAGACAGTGGATGTGTGTTCTAATTCCGACTATGCCACCTGTCTGCTGTGTGACCTTGGGCAAGTGACTTCACTTCTCTATGCTTCAGTTTCCTTATCTGTAAGATGGGGATTAAGGCTGTGAGCCCCACGTGGGACAACCTGATTACCTTGTATCTACTCCAATGCTTAGAACAGTGTTTGGCACATAGTAAGCACTTAACCAATACCATTATTATTATTATTATTAATAAGCACTGGGGTGGATACAAGCAAATCGGGTTGGACGCGGTCCCTGTCCCGCAAGGGGCTCACGGTCTTAATCCCCATTTTACAGATGAGGTCACTGAGGAACAGAGAAGTAAAGTGACTTGCCCAAGGTCACAAAGTAGGCAAGTGGCAGAGCTGGGATTAGAACCCAGGATCTTCTGAATCCCAGTCCTGTGCTCTAGCCACTACACCAGAGAAGTTAGGTGACTTGCCCTCATTCACACAGCAGGCAGATAGAGGAGCTGGAACTAGAACCAGATCTTGGATTCCCAGTTCTGTGTTCTTTCCAAGTGGGGACAAGGAAAGTGTCTACCAACTTTGTTGTATTCTTCCCAAGGGCATAGTAGGCCTCAGCGTGGCTCAGTGGAAAGAGCCCGGGCTTTGGAGTCAGAGGTCATGGGTTCAAATCCCAGCTCTGCCAATTGTCGACAACTCACTTAACTTCTCTGGGCTTCAGTTCCCTGATCTGTAAAATGGGGATGAAGACTGTGAGCCCCACGTGGGACAACCCGATCACTTTGTATCTCCCCAGCGCTTAGAACAGTGCTTGGCATATAGTAAGCGCTAAACAAATACCATCATTATAGAGAAGCAGCATGGCTCAGTGGCAAGGGCCTGGGCTTTGGAGTCAGAGGTCATGGGTTCAAATCCCAGCTCTTCAGCTGTGTGACTTTGGGCAAGTTACTTAATTTCTCTGTGCGTCAGTTCCCTCATCTGTAAAATGGGGATAAAGACTGTCAATCCCAGGTGGGCCAACCTGATCACCTTGTATCCTCCCAGCTCTTAGAACAGTGATTTGCATATAGTAAGCACTTAACAAATACCAAAATTATTATTATTATTATTATTACAATGATCTGCACTAAGTACTATTAAATACTACTAAATAAGTACTAAATAAATACCATTGATTGATTACCACTAGGCCACATATCCTGTCCAGCTCCTCTTGAGAGCAAGGAGAAGGAACAGCCCTTGAATATGTGCCTGCCTCTAATAATAATAATAATAATTGTTTTTGTTAAGCACTTACTATGTGCCAGGCACTGTACTAAACACAGGGATACATACAAGCATATTGGGTTGGACGCAATCTCTGTCCTACATGGGGCTCACAGTCTTAATCCCCATTTTACAGATGAGGTAACTGAGGCACAAAGAAGTTAACTTGCCCAAGGCCACACAACAGACATGTGGCAGAGCCGGGATTAGACCCTTCTGACTCCCAAGCCTGTGCTCTAGCCAGTTTGAAGCATCTCCAGCTGCTCCTGAGAAAACAGGGAGTGAGTATAGACCCAAACAGATGAAGTTTGTTGTTATGAGGAGAAATGTCGGGAACAGAACCCATCTGTTCTGCTTTGTTCCCCAAGAGAGGAGGCTCCTCCCAGCCCATTGCCTTGCAGAGGTGAGCAGAATGTTTTTTGTTCATTGTAATCTGAGACCCCCATAATCAACAGCCCTGCGTTTATTCATTCAATCGTATTTATTGAGCGCTTACTGTGTGCAGAGCACTGTACTAAGCGCACTCTCTGGCCTTCAATTTCTCCATCTGTAGATTAGGGAGTGGGATTATTGCCGTCCTGTACAGGACAAGAGCCAGGTGACGAGATCAACCAGCTAAGCGGGATCAAGTCTCCTGTCAGGGCTGCTCTCCTTCCAAGAGAGTCCCAGCCGGGAAGAAGCAGACACTTTTCCTACTCCAACTACTCCACTCCCTCTCCCTCCAAGGCCTCCGAAGCAGCGTGGCTCAGTGGAAAGAGCCCGGGCTTTGGAGTCAGAGGTCATGGGTTCAAATCCCGGCTCTGCCACTTGTCAGTTGTGTGAATCAAGTAACAAGTCACTTAACATCTCTGGGCCTCAGTTACCTCATCTGGAAAATGGGGATTAAGACTGTGAGCCCCAGGTGGGACAACCTGATCACCTTGTAACCTCTCTAGCACTTAGAACAGTGCTTTGCATATAGTATGCACTTCATAAATGCCATAAAAACCCCCAAAAAACCTCACATGCCACAAATGCTTTCATAATAATAATTGTGATATTTGTTATGTGCTTACTATGTTCCAGGCACTGTACTAAGCAATGGGGTGGATACAAGCAAATCGGGTTGGACACGGTCCCTGTCCCACAGGAGTCTCGCAGCCTCAATCCCCATTTTACAGATGAGGTAACTGAGGGAAAGACAAGTAAAGTGACTTGTTCGAGGTCACACAGCAGACAGTAGTGGAGCTGGGATTAGAACCCATGACCTTCTGCCCCCAGGCCCCTGCTCTATCCACTACACCATGCTGCTTCATAGAAACGCCAAGCTATTTAATGACTTATCATCCGGGATGGATTGGCACTAGCCTCTCCAATTCAAAAACCCCTTTAAAACGACCCCGTTAAGTAACTTGCTGCCTGGATGTCATCACAGGGGCTGTTAAAACGGAAATGAGTGTATTTTCTAGACTGTGAGCCCACTGTTGGGTAGGGACCGTCTCTATATGTTGCCAACTTGTACTTCCCAAGCGCTTAATATGGTGCTCTGCACACAGTAAGTGCTCAATAAATACGATTGAATGAATGAATGAATGAATGAATGAATGAATGAATGGAAGCTGGAGTTCACAGGATGTCCATTGGTGGAGTGGAATAATTGAGTCATCTGTGGCCTAGTGGAAAGAGCATGAGTCTGGGATTCAGAGGACCAGGGTTCTAATCCCAGCTCTGCCATATGTCTGCTGTGTGGCCTTGAGCCAGTCATTTCACTTCTCTGCACCCCAGTTACCTCATCTGTAAAGCGGGCATTAAATCCTACTCCTTCCTCCATAGACTGTGAGCCCCATGAGGGACAGGGACTACCTCCAACCTGATTAATTTATAACAGTTAATAACTTACGACAGTTCTTGGCACATAACAAGTGTTATAATTATCATTATCATCAATCAATCAATGGTATTTATTTAGCACTTATTGAGCACTGTACTAAGCGTTTGAGAGAGTACCATACAATAGAGTTAGTATGGGTCCAGTGCCCTCTCTCTGCCTGCTCCCAGGTGCTGGGCACCTCCCACAGTAATCAGGATCCCTGGCCTCTACGGAGAAGCAGCGTGGCTTAGAGGAGAGAGCATGGTCCTGGGAATCAGAAGAATCTGAATCTAATCCCAGCACTGCCAATTGCTTGCTGTGTGACCATGGGCAAGTCACTTCACTTCTCTGTGTCTCAGTTTCCTCAACTGTTAAATGGGGATTAAATACCTTTTCTTCTTCCTACTTAATAATAATAATAATAATTGTGGTATTCGTTAAGTGCTTAATAATAATAATGATGGCATTTGTTAAGTGCCTAGTATGTGCAAAGCACTGTTCTAAGCACTGAGGAGTATACGAGGTGATCACGTTGTCCCACATGGGGCTCACAGTCTTAATACCCATTTTACAAATGAGGTAACTGAGGCTCAGAGAAGTTAAGCGACTTGCCGAAGGTCACACAGCAGACATGTGGGGGAGCCAGGATTAGAACCCATGACCTCGGACTCCCAAGCCCGTGCTCTTTCCACCGAGCCATGCTGCTTCTCTAACTGTGTGCCATTGGAATTGTGTTCTTGGCTCTGTCACTTGTCTGCTGTGTGACCTTGGGCAAGTCACTTTGCTTCTCCATGCCTCAGTTCCCTCATCTGTAAAATGGGGATTACTACCGCGAGCCCCATGTGGGGCATGGATTGTGTCTACCACAGCACTTAGTACAGTGTCTGGCACATAGTAAGCGCTTAACAAATACAATGTTCAAAAAGGTGCTCAATAAATACCATCGATTGAGTGATTCACTCGTTCAATCATTGCTTTCCAGGAATTTCCCTGTAGTAGACAGGGCCACTCAAAGAATACCCCTCTGGTCGGGTCTGAGACCCCTCTCTACTCATCCCACCCTGAGAAAGCTACACATCAAGGTTAATAGGGGAGAATTCTGGAATGGGGAGCTCCAGGGCTTTGTTTGTCAATGGCTTGGATTCCCTGGGCCTGAGACAAAAGGGAACGTGTCCAGTGGACATCCAAGAATATCCTCATTTTCCACTCCCTACTTAGAGTTCCCCACTCCTTGACTCCCAAGATACCTGTTACTGAGGCAACAACCCCCAGAGAGTCCACTAGCTGGTCTTCTGGGCCTCTGATTCCTGGGGCCTCTCTTCAGGGCAGGGGGGAGAGGGTGCGAGCTGCCCGAGATCAGTAAAGAGGAAAATCCATGCACCGTTGGCCCAGACATCCCTGCCACTCTACCGGCGATAACCTTTTCTTTTCTTCTAATTACCTCAGTGATGAAAAATCAAGCTGGTGTGCAACAGTGCATGGAGAATTTCAAAGCTGTTAGGAAAGCAATAATGCATTTAAAAGGTAAAGATTGCCTTCATTTTGGCAATTAACTAAATAAGTTGGCGAGACCTGGGGGGGGTTGAGGGGGTGGCTTTGCCACTGGGGTGCTAATGGACATTATCATCTGCTGCCCATGCTAATTTCTGACAGTCAGAACCACTCTTGAGGCCAAAGGTTCTCAACTCCTTCCCCTACTCCCCCCTGAAAACCAGGGAGAAAGGGGTAATGGAGGGGATCCCCTGGGTGAGTGAACTCGGAGGTGAATGGTCTGACCTAATAATTAGCTCAACACTGGGAAATTAAGCTTTTGCTTCCCCCTGAATACACCTTTCTGCTTAGGAAGCTGGCTGGGGCTCAGGACGTGCTGCTTAAATCCGCCAGTACATTTTCCTCTGGCTTCTTCTGCAGGTATCCTTCCCTTCCATTTCTTGAGGATTAGGGAGTTTGAGAGACAGGCCGGTTAAAATGAATATCATCATCATCAATCGTATTTATTGAGCGCTTACTGTGTGCAGAGCACTGTACTAAGCGCTTGGGAAGTACAAATTGGCAACATATTGAGACAGTCCCTACCCAACAGTGGGCTCACAGTCTAAAAGGAATATGGAATCTAGTCCCAGATCTGCCACTCACTGTGTGGTCTCCCATGAGCCATTTTCCTCACTGGACATCTATTTCCCCATCTAAAGAATGGGAACAATAAATTGCAGAAATGTGTCAAGTAACCTGGATGATGTAGTACTGAGCTCCCGCTCTGCCCTTGTCCTCATAAGACCCCCTGAGGTTCAACATATTTTTAATGATATTTGCTAAGTGCTTACTTTTCTCAGCTTCCTCTCCCTTCTGCATCATCTATGCACTTAGATCTGTGACCTTAGGGCATTTGGTATTCGCCCAACCCCATTTATGAATATACATTTAGATTACTTCTTTATATTAATGTCTGTCTCCCCATCTAGACTGTAAGCTCATTATGGGCAGGGAACGTGCCTGCTAATTCCGTTGCATTGTAATAATAATTATGCTATTTATTAAGCAGTGCCAGGCACTGTACTAAGCGCTGGGGTGTATGCAAGCAAATCGGGTTAGACACAGTCCCCGTCCCACATAGGGCTCACAGTCTAAATCCCCATTTTACAGATGCAGTAACTGAGGCCCAGAGAAGTGAAGCGACTTGCCCAGGGTCACACAGCAGACGAGTGGCGGAGCTGGGATTAGAACCCATGACCTTCTGACTCCCAAGCCCGTGTTCTACCTACTTTGCCATGCTGCTTCTCAAGCATTGTACTCTCCCAAGTGCTTAGTAGAAGCAGCGTGGCTCAGTGGAAAGAGCCCGGGCTTTGGAGTCAGAGGTCGTGGGTTCAAATCCTGGCTCCGCCAATTCTCAGCTGTGTGACTTTGGGCAAGCCACTTAACTTCTCTGGGCCTCAGTTACCTCATCTGTAAAATGGGGATTAAGACTGTGAGCCCCAAATGGGACAACCTGATCACCTTGTAACCTCCCCAGCGCTTAGAACAGTGCTTTGCACATAGTAAGCGCTTAATAAATTCCACCATTATTATTAGTACAGTGCTCTGCACATAGTAAGTGCCCAATAAATACCACTGATTGATTGATTGGAAGAAATGTCCCAAAGGAACAGGATACTGCCTCCTCTGGAAGTTTCCTTGTCACAACACTATGCCAGAATCTCCCTTGGGCAAGGAATTCTGACCTCTTTCCCTAGAAGCAAATGGCCTTCCCGGGATGATCAAGGAAGGCCCTACTGAGAGCTCACCTACTCCAGGAGGCCTTCCCAGACTGAGCCCCTTCCTTCCTCTCCCCCTCGTGCCCCTCTCCATCCCCCCATCTTACCTCCTTCCCTTCCCCACAGCACCTGTATATATGTATATATGTTTGTACATATTTGTTACTCTATTTATTTTACTTGTACATATCTATTCTATTTATTTTATTTTGTTAGTACGTTTGGTTTTGTTCTCTGTCTCCCCCTTTTAGACTGTGAGCCCACTGTTGGGTAGGGACTGTCTCTATATGTTGCCAACTTGTACTTCCCAAGCGCTTAGTCCAGTGCTCTGCACACAGTAAGCGCTCAATAAATACGATTGATGATGATGATGATCAGGAATGGATCTCCCCCCTCTCTGCTCTCCAGCTTGCCCGCAGGCCCCAGGAAAAGGGGAGCTACAGCGACCCTGGAACTGTCCTTGGTTCCATCACCGGATGTGTTCGACTGAAATGTATCCCAGTCCAGATTGCAAAACAGCCCATCAATCAAGGCTCTCCACCATCTGGTCCCATCTTACCTACCTGTTTTCTTCTCCCGCTCTTCCCCAACTCGCTGCCTTCGTTCCTCCCGGGCCAACCTTCTAGCTGTGCCTAGATCTCCTGTCTCCATCCCCTCACTCAGGCTGCTCTCTAGGCTTGGAACTCTCTCCCTCCCCACAGCAGACAGACCCACAGCTCTTCCCACCTTCAAATCCCTGCTAAAATCCCACCTCCTCCCACGAGCTTCCCTCAATTTCTCAGCCATCTCCTCTCCTCCGTCAACTCTAGCACTTCTGAACCTTCCTTCGCACTCATGCATGTCTATACATTATATGTATCTATGGATAGATAGATAGTATAGAAATATAGATAGTAATAGTAGTAGTAGTAGAGAATAGATGTATAGATAAAAAGTAGTAATAGTATTAAGTGTAGTAGTTAGAGAAGCAGCATGACCTAGTGGATGGAGGACAGCTCTGGAAGTCAGAAGGAGCTGGGTTCTAATTCCTACTCTGCTACTCATCTGCTGTGTGACCTTGGGCAAGTCACTTCACTTCTCGGGGCCTCAGTTCCCTCATCTGTAAATTGAGGGCTAAGACTGTGAGCCCTATGAGGAACAGGGACTGTGTCCAATCCAATTATTTTGAATCTACTCCAGTGCTTAGAACAGTGCCTGGTACATAGTAAGTGCTTAACAAATACCATAATTATTAATAGTAGTAGTAGTAGTAGGTATTTGGTGCTTGAAAAGTACAAATAAAGAAGTGGCACATTCCCAACCTACAAGGAAGTGGCACTCTAAGGAGAAAAGCAGACATATTTACAAACCAAGTGGCCAAAGTCACTAACTGAGCACACCTATATTCCGGAACGGCCCTCTCCTTCATCTCTATTTCCACATCCATGGCCAGCTGGGTCCCCTGGGAAAGCAACAGATCTTGGGAATGTCTGGTCTCCAGGAGCCCCAGAATCCTGCCTCTGAGGGTCTGGATTCTGGGAAAGTGAGGGGCCTGCAGCTCCACTGAATCAGGAAGAATGGACCATAGCAAGAGACCAGCAGGAGCAGGAGGAAAAATGGAAGCCACCCTGGGCCTGTGATCAGCTGAAATAGAGCTGGGTCTAAGGTGGGACTGTAAATTTCAGATCGCACAAACCACCCGACCTCAACTCCCCTAGCTGAAGGAGTCAAGTCATCCTTATTATTAGTATTGATAGGAGTAGGAGTAGTAGTGATATTGTTTTGTATTAAGTTGCTAATATGGGTTTGGCACTGTTCTAAGTGCAGGGGTAGATAATTAAAACTCAATCCCAGTTCCACCCAGGATTTACGATTAAAAAAAAATTAGGGAGAATGGATATCTTATTCCTGTTTCACAGATATGGAAACTGAGGCCTGGGCAAGTGAAGTGAATTGCCCGGGGTCACACACAACAAGCTAGTGGTAGAGATGGAACTAGAACCTAGGTCTTCTTCCTCCAAGTTGTAAGTTCCCTCTACTAGACCGCACTGCCTTAATAGCCCCCCGTCCACCACCTCCACCTCTAATTTCATGCTTTGGGGCTCCTTCCCCTGCTGTCCCGTTTGGAGAATACTACCTAGGATACTCATGAGTCCAGCTTTGCCCTTCCTGCCCTACATCCTCTTCTTCATTCCCAGTCAATTCCCAGTCAACCCAACTCTTAATTCCTGCCTCCAAAAGTACACCACAGCTGCTTTGCTCCAAACTCCATTTGGCCCAGCTTTTGGGCCTTGGGTGCGGAATAACAATCCCTGAGAAAGCCCCTCTCCTATCCCCAAGTGGAGGACCCTACATGGGCTAGGGCTCACAGCTTAGGCGGGCAAAAGCCTTTCCCTCCTTGCATTGCATAGTGTACTTCAGAGAGACTCGGAGGATAATTAATAAATGCATTAGCAGAGAGGGGCACTTTAAAGTGATGTATGATTATGGATTTTATGCCATGGTTAAGAAGATATGGATTCATTTTCCCCTGGGCCCTTTAAGAGCCATAAACAAGCAGCTTGCCCTATTCTTATTAACAGCTATTTCAGTTCACTTAGAATACAGCACCCAAAGGGACAATTGGATTTTTTTTTATATGTGAAGCTCTTGTTTGATATCAGGTGAATAAACTACAAGCTAATGGCATTAGCGGCAGCAAGCTGGCGAGGGGAAGGAGGCCGGCCACTGGGGAGCAAGAAGGTCCGCATGAAGCAGCCGGAGGAAGGCACTGGAGGAAGACCCCCGGAAGGAATGCCTCCTCCAGGAGGGGTCAATGGTAGCCAGGAGCTCAGCATGGTCAGCTCTGGGGCCGAACCCTTGGACAGGAGAACAACATCTCCTCCTCTGTCCCTCCGGTCCCAGGCCTTCCGACTGCAGGAGCCAGCAGATGATTTAGCTCAGTTCTTCCTGCTGTGGCTGGGCTGGAAGTGCTGCCCACCTGCTCAGAGGGGTTGCAGCGAGCAGCCAGCGAAGGAGGACGACTCCAGCCCTCAACGTGGCCATGTTCGGGCCTCCACCTCAGATGAGGAACCTTCCCTCTCCCATGACCCCTGACTTAAGCCACCGAGGCCTCCAGCCTCCGGAGGTGGGGGCTTCCTGCTGCCAACTCCATGCGGCCCCCCCAGGGCCTGAGGAAAGAAGGTGGGTTTGGCTGTCGGGGAAGAGGGTTGCTTTGTCTGGCCGGGGGCAGGAGAAGTGGGAATAACAGCTGATTTTCTTTCCACCGCCTCCAGCCTGCCCTGTAGTCACTGGCTTTCCAGAAGCCTAAACACATCCAAAAACGCTGAGCTGAGCGTGCGAGGAAACGTTGGGTGAAAGTCTGGAGAAAAGACTGTGTTCTTCCCAGTTGCATTTTAAATAGAATAGAACTGCTGGCAGCTTGAATCCCTCCTTAATTTGGCTACTGACCATGCGTTCCATGCATCTTCGGCTCTTCCCTCTTCCTCCCCTTCTGGATATGCTCTTTTTCCAATTACTTTTTCCGAGTGGTATACCTTTCTCAGTTTGGGATAAAATCTTCCATCTGATTCACTCTGACTTTCAAAGGTGTTTTCCCCTCCAGCCCCCAGCGGCCCTTTTTTGTTCCTTTCATTTTTCTTTCTCATTTTTGAATTTTCATTTTATTTCATCTCCCCCACCCCACCCCTTTCTTATTTGGTCCAGAGATTTCAAATTACACCCAAATTCATTGCCATGTAATCAGCACCCTGTGCGAGATTACTCCAGCATAATTGAATCTGTGGCTCGTGAAAAAATTCTCTCCGCGCTCCCTGCCAGAACAAACAAGAGCAGAGACCCAGCGCTCTGGGGAAATTTTCAAAGACAACTTGTTAGAAAAAAGGAACTGAGGGAAGCGGCACAGGTGGTTAGTACAGTGCCGCGCCTCTCGGAGTTGGGGCTTTTGTTTGGGGGTGATGGCTGCACTGCTCACTTGCATGGGGGTGCTGCTGTGTGGTGGCTGTGAAATCAAATCCATTTAGACAACAAACGAGATGCGCTTGCTCCAGGTCCCCCGACTGAAGGCAGGGTGCTGAGCAGGAGTGAGAAGAGAGGATGCGGGAGGGAGAGAGGATAACACAGGGAAGGAAGTGGAGTCCTCAGGCCCCCTAGGTCCAGGCAAGGAGAAAGGGCCAAGTATGTCCATTCCCAGCAGAAGCAGCAGAAGGGTGGGCAGGATACTGGCCCCAGTGCCGAGCCTGGGGGGTGGGAAGTGGGTGCAGTGGGGAGGGGGGCTGGCCTAGTCCCATTTCACCTCCCTAACCCTGATGCCATATCCCCATGGTAGTGTGACCCTAACTCCAACCTGGGAATGCATGGAGATAGGAAGCTGGGAGACTGGGAGCTTGCTGTGGGCAGGGATTGTCTCTCTTTATTGCTGTATTGTATTTTCCCAAGCGCTTAGTACAGTGCTTGGCACACGGTAAGCACTCAAATATGATCGAACGAATGAAAATCATGGCTTCGGTTAAACACGTACTCTGTGCCAAGTACTAAGTGCTGAGGGAGATAAGCGTGGTGGACACAGACCCCGCCCCGCATGGGGCTCACAATCTAATGGGAAGGGAGAACTGGCATACTCAATCGTATTTACTGAGCGCTTACTGTGCACAGAGCACTGTACTAAGCGCTTGGGAAGTACAAGTCGGCAACATATAGAGACGGTTCCTACCCAACAACGGGCTCACAGTCTAGAAGGCATTGAATCCCCATTTTATAGTTGAGGAAACTGAAGCACAGAGAAGTTAAAAAATAATAATAATGATGGCATATATTAAGCGCTTACTGTGTGCAAAGCACTGTTCTAAGCGCTGGGGAGGTTCCAAGGCTATCGGGTTGTCCCATGGGGGATCACAGTTTTAATCCCCATTTTACAGATGAGGTAACTGAGGCACAGAGAAGCTAAGTGACTTGCCCAAAGTCACACAGCTGACAATTGGCAGAATCAGGATCTGAATGCATGACCTCTGACTCCAAAGCCCGTGCTCTTTCCACTGAGCCACGCTGCTTCTACGTTAAATGGCGTGTCCAAGGCCACACAGTGGGCCAGTGACAGAGCCGGGATGATGGAAATGGCCACCAGAAAAGGACCAACTGACTCTCTTTGCTTGTCAGACCCAGACCACCGTAGGAGAAGTCCTGTATGGTATCAGATTCCCTGGAGCCTCTGGGAATGGCCATTCCACCTGCCCCCTCCTAAGGGATTGGGAAGGTGCTCATGAACCAATAGGAGCAGCCTCCCTATTGACCAGCGTTTATTCTGGGGCCGTTCCACCGTGCTTCTTGGCCAGCATGTTCCCCCTTGGATGCAGGTATCAGGTGTTTGCTCGGCCCCTCAGTCATGAAGGGGTTAAAGGACAAGTTATGCTCAGTGGTCCTGGTTCAGCCTTTCACTCAGGCTGACTGGGGCAAGGGGGCGAGGAGGAGCCCCCACCTGCCCGAGGAGTAATGATGTTTCCAACCTCCAGCGCAGGTTTGCCTGCAAATTACTTCAATTAACGGGCAGTCTCACCCATCTGCTTCCAATGAATAACTCTAACGGGCCGTGGAATGGGCTTTGTCTGCAAGAACGGAAGAGCTTCCCCCCCGCCCCCTGGTCTCCCCTGTGGAGCAAGGAGAGGGCTTCTGGGTCCTCACTCTCTAATTAGAGCTCTCAGCTCTCTAGCTTTTGCAGGAGTCAGGTCTTATCCCACTCCCCACCCTGCCTCGTACAACTGGGCCCTGCAGAAAACTCTCCCATAGGTGAACCCTAGGGAGAGTCGGCCTCCCTCAGCATCCCAGAGGCAGAGGAGCAGACCCGAATGCAGATATCCCTAAGGAATAAATTGCAAGTGGAATCTTGGGCCGGCACTCTTTTGCCTTTATCTTTAAAGAAGGTCAGTGACCAGGCGAATAGCCAATGGAGAAGGGTTTTGTCCAATGTGGCAGCCCAACAGTATTTGTTAAGTATTTACTATGTACAAAAGAGACACAGGAGGGCCGCATGCTCTTGGATCCTTCCGGCGCCGCAGAGAAAAGCATCTGTAGTGACTGCCACCGAAGGGCCCTGATCCCAGAATGTGTTGTGCTCACTTGGCCAGGGATAAAAGCTGTTCCCGTACACACCCATGGCATGAGCCTTCCACGAACCCTGAGAAATCTGGTGGCTGTGGGATGCCCTGAACCTTGTGCCCCAAGGTACCTGAAATTCTGTTCCTCTAGCTGCTGATTTTATTTTCATTTTATTAACTTGTGTTGTATTTTAATGCTTCGTTATTCTTGACGTGTCTCTCTCCAGTCCCTTCTCTTCATTTACACTCTTAGAGACCGTGTCTAATTCCCACCTGTTTATTCTCTCTCAGTCCTTAAAACAGTGGGGTTTGTTACGGTATTTAAGTGTTTACTATGTACCAGGCACTGTATTAAACGCTGGGGTAGGTACAAGAAAATCAGCTTGGAGTCCATGTCCCACATGGGGCTCACAGTCTTATTTCCCATTTTACAGATGAGGGAACTGAGGCATAGAGAAGTTGTGACTTGCCCAATGTCACGCAGCAGGAAAGTAGTGGAGCCAGGATTAGAATCCAGGTCCTTCTTACTCCCAGGCCTGTGTTCTGTCCATTAGGCCATGCTGCTCCTCACTGCTATGTTCTGTGCACAGTAATACTTTGACTCCTACTACTTATAATAATAATAATAATGGTATTTGTTAAGCTCTTACTATGTTCCAAGCACTGTTCTAAGCGCTGGGGTAGATACAAGGTAATCAGATTGTCCCATGTGAAGCTCCCAGTCTTAATCCCCATTTTACAGATGAGGTAAACTGAGGCACAGAGAAGTGAAGTGACTTGATCAAAGTCACACAGCTGACAAGTGGCAGAGCCGGGATGAGAGCTCATGATCTCTGATTCCCAAGCCCATGCTCTTTCCAGTAAGCCACGCTGATTCTTGTGGCTTATCCTTGTCCCCATTTCACAGATGAGAAGGCCAAGGTCCAGAGAAGTTAAGTGAATTGCCTGAGTTCACACAGCAGGCCAGGGAGGAGCTGGAACTCAAGTTAGTCTTTTTCACTGTTCTCTTTCCTACTTAGACTGTGAGTCCCATGAATTACAGGAACTCTTGTCCAACCTAATTGACTTGTATGTGCCCCAGCACTTTGAACAGTATTTAACTCATGCAGGAAGCACTTAAAAAATACCAAAAAAAAACAAATGAATAAATAAACAAGGTTGCACTGCCTGTTGGGTCAACATAGGCATTGCTGGTCATGCCATCATGCTGGCCCAGAGGCCTCATCATTCATTCATTCATTCAGTTGTATTTATTGAGTGCTTACTGTGTGCAGAGCATTGTACTAAGCACTTGGTAAGTACAAGTTGGCAACATATAGAGATGGTCCCTACCCAACTGCGGGCTCACAGTCTAGAAGGGGGAGATAGACAACAAAACAAAACATATTAACAAAATAAAATAAATAGAATAGTAGATATGTACAAGTAAAATAGAGTAATAAATCTGTACAAACATATATACAGGTGCTGTGGGGAGGAGAAGGAGGTAGGGCGGGGGGGATGGGGAAGGGGAGAGGAAGGAGGGGGCTCAGTGTGGGAAGGCCTCCTGGAGGAGGTGAGCTCTCAAGTAGGGCTTTGAAGGAAGGAAGAGAGCTAGCTTGGTGGATGTGCGGAGGGAGGGCATTCCAGGCCAGTGGGAGGACGTGGGCCGGGGGTCGATGGCGGGACAGGCGAGAACGAGGCACAATGAGGAGGTTAGCGGCAGAGGAGAGGAGGGTGCAGGCTGGGCTGGATCCGTTGCTGATGAGAATGCTTTCTCTGATGGTCATCAATCAATCAATTTATTAATGGTAGTTATTGAATTGGTAGGCATGTTCTTTGGCCACAGTGAGTTTACAGTCTAAAGGGAGACACAGGAATTAATATGAATAAATTATGGATATGTACCCAAGTTCTATGGGGCTGAGGGTAGAGTGAATTGGTACAGATCCAAATGCATAGACAATGCAGAAGGGAAAGGAAGTCAGGGAAAAGAGGGCTTAATTGGAGAAGACCTCTTGGAGATGTGACCTTAATAAGGCTTTGAAAGTGGGAAGAGTGGTGGTCTGGTATATATGGAGTTTCAAGCCAGAGCAAGAATGTGGGAAGGTGTTTCATGGTAAGACACGTGAGATTGAGGCACCATGGACAAGCTAGTGCTAGAGGCTGGACTGTAGTAAGAAATCAGTGTGAGATGAGGTAGGAGGGGGTAAACTGAGTGCTTTACAGTAGATGGTAAAGAGTTTCTATTTGACGTAGATGTGGCTGGGCAACCACTAGAGGTTCTTGAGGAGTGGGAAGACATGGAGTGAACATTTGTTTAGAAAAATGATCCATGCAGCGGAGTGGGGAGGGACAGGAAACAGGGAGGTCAGCGAGGAGGCAGATGCTGTTGTCAAGCAGGATAAGGCAATTGCTTGGATCAGGGTGGTAGTAGTTTGGGTGGAGAGGAAAGGGTGGATTTTAGTGTTGTGAAGGTAGACCTGACAGGATTTGGTGACTGAGTAGGAGGGTTGTATGTAGAGCTGGTGAGGTTAGTGAAGAGGCCAGGAAGATAGGTGGAAGAGCAGTAAATTGCTTCAGAACTCTTCTAAGTGCTCTAGCAACTCTGATCACAGCAAAACCCCCTCTCCCTAGCTTCCCCCCTGCCCCCGGCCCCATCTGAGCCTACTGCTAGCTGAACCCAAAGTGTCTGGGGAGCTTAGGGTGAAGAAGAAAACCAAAGGAAATTATATTTTAATGGTCTCAAAAGAGCACCTGAGATGTAATTCATCTCGTTGGTGAAAAACTTTAGATTTGTTGATGTCATCAATTAATCCCTGGCAGCTCCAATTACAGAGTAATTAACCTTTTTCAGGCTCCAATTACCCAGGCTCTCTGCACCCAATGCACACTCCGCCCTTCTGCTGTTGATTAGCTGGAGCATCTTGCGGGGGTGGGGGCCTGGAAACCACTGGCATATGCTGGGGAGTGGGAGTGGGTGGGCATGGCTGGACCCCTTGGGAGTCCGTTCTGCCTTCTCTCCCCAGTCACTGCTCCTACAGACCTTAGAAACCCAAGGGGCACAAGGAATTAGTTTCAACTCAGTTCTGCAGAGTCCTAAAATCCGTGTCTTTGTCATATCATCCTCCCTGTGTGACTTGGGGGCCAATGAAAGTCCACTGGAGGTGGGGGGGGGGACATTGTATCCTGCCATATCCTTCCTCCTCTGACTGGTGCCCAGGTAAACCAAGGAATGGAGGGTCCTGTCCTACTGCCTTCTACCCACTCGGACTTTTTCCCAGGTGAGAGTCTGAAGGAAACCCCTGGGGAACTAGTCCAGCTGTAAGCAGTTAGTGGCTCTTCTCCTAACCTCAGCATGGAGGTAGGACACCTTGCTAAGTGTTCTTCAAGCCACTAAGCAGACAGTTCTCTACCCTCTGCAGGCTGAAACAAGCCACGGAGGTGGAAGGACATGATCACTTCTGATATCTGTGAAGTATACTGAGCAAATGCTGTGCTAAGCAGTGGGATAGAGAGAAGGTAATCAGATAGGACCCAGCGCCGGTCCTACATGGGGCTCCCGGGTAGGTGGAGAGGACAGACACATCGAAAAGAGGCATGAATTCCCGACAATGGGACCGTTTGTAGAAGCACAAGAATTTCAAACTAAAAGCATAGGTAGTGGGAGCATCCTCAGGCTCCTCTCTGCTTCTCCCAGAATCCCACCCCTGGCTCAAAACCAGAGAACCAGCATGGTGTAGTTGATAAAACAGAGGCCTGGGATTCAGAAGGTCATGGTTTCTAATCCTGACTCCACCACTTGTCTACTGTGTGACCTTGGGAAAGACACCTAACTTCTCTGTGCCTCAGTTACCTCATCTGTAAGAAATGGGGATTAAGAGTGTGAGCCCCTTACAAGACAGGGACCGTGTCCAACTTCTCTGTGCCTCAGTTACCTCATCTGTAAGAAATGGGGATTGAGTGTGAGCCCCTTATAGGACAGAGGCTGTGTCCAACTTCTCTGTGCCTGTTACCTCATCTGTAAGAAATGGGGATTAAGAGTGTAAGCCCCTTGCAGGACAGGGACTATGTCCAACTTGATTAACCTCAGGGTTTAGAACAGTGCTTGGCACATAGTAAGTGCTTAGCAATTACAGAATTATTAAAAGCACTGCAGCTTCCCAAGTGTTCCGGTGGTTTGGCAGTCAGGGTGTTGCTGGCCCCTGATGGGAGGGTTCTGCAGCCTTGCAGGGGTGGTTCAGTGGAGGGCAGCTACTCAACCAGATGACTAGCCAAGATGGAGTGAGTGAGGGGATAGTGAAGCTCTCACCCAGGACCCTGGACTACACTGCATTCAACTAAGCCCAGCAGCTCTGTGCAGCCCCTCCAAAAGAGAGAGGAAAGGGGCTGCCAGGAGGGATCCGGCTAGAGCTCTGAATCCTGGTCCTAAATCCAGGTACTGGGGAGATCAGCCTTGATGATGATGGTATTGTTAAGTGCCTACTATGTGTCAAGCACTTATCTAAAAGCCGGGGTAGATACAAGCTAATCAGGTTGGACGGCCCCTGTCCCACATGGAACTCTTCTAGACTGTGAGCCCGCTGTTGGGTAGGGACTGTCTCTATATGTTGCCAACTTGTACTTCCCAAGCGCTTAGTACAGTGCTCTGCACACAGTAAGTGCTCAATAAATATGACTGAATGAATGAACTCAGTCTTAATCCCCATTTTACGGATGAGGTTGCTGAGGCCTAGAGAAGTGACTTGTGCAAGGTCACACAGCAGGCATGTGACATGTCCAGGATTAGAATCAGGCCCATGTTCTACCCACTAGGCCATGCTGCTTCCCATGCAGCCTTCTCCCTGCAGCTCTCTGGGCCTGAGATCTATGGTGAGGAAATAGTTCCCTCTGTTCTCTCCCTAGCCCTCCCACCACCCCAGCCTACCACATTCTCCAAAACTTACATTTAGGGAGGCGGCATGCCCTTGTAGGCAGGGCACGGAATGGGAAGCAGGAGACCCGGATCCGAATCCCAGTTCTGCCCCTGGCCTGCTGGCTAACCTTGATAATAATAATAATTATTATTATGGTAGTTAAGCACTTACTATGTTCTAGGCACTATACTAAGCACTGGGGTAGATAGAAGGTAATAGGGTTGGACACAGTCTCCATCCCACATAGGGCTCCCAGTCTTAATCCCCATTTTACAGATGAGATAACTGAAGCACAGAAAAGTTAAGCAATCTTAGGCAAGGCTCTTATTCCCATTGTACAGAGAGGCTGAAATGATCCACGGGAGAGTGACTGTGTTTTACTGGATTATCTTGTGTCTGTCCTAGGACTTGGCCCTTAGTAACTGTTGTAATGATTATTTATGTAATCAGCTGACTCCCTCCCACATGACCCTCAGAACCACGCAGCTGCCCTCAGCCACCCCCTGTCCCTGGGGTTATTTGTGGACCTGCAGCCCTCGATCTGTTGCCAGCTAATTGGAGGCTAATAGGAGATGCCTGCAAAGTCTGATCTGTCTAGTTCCCGTCCATTTCCGCTCCCACACCAGAGACCTCAGGAAGAAAACCATGGAGGCTTGTGCTCCTGTTTATAGTGCTAGGGGGACGGAGTCGACCCAAAAAGGTC
The DNA here is from genome assembly GCF_015852505.1 of Tachyglossus aculeatus. Taxonomy (NCBI): domain Eukaryota; kingdom Metazoa; phylum Chordata; class Mammalia; order Monotremata; family Tachyglossidae; genus Tachyglossus; species Tachyglossus aculeatus. The sequence continues at coordinate 72,405,632 of NC_052070.1, forward strand.
CAGATTAATTTGGAAGCTTTGGAGAACAGCCCTGGAATGGTTTCTGTCCCTGGATGCAGTAATAGGAATTGACAGGCTGGGAGACTGGGTCTGTCTGCATCAACAGGGCTCAGGGCTATGCTGGTAATCGGCAGAAACTGCCTGCCGCAGATAAGGGACTCATCTCTGGGTGGCAGGTTAGATGGGGAGGGAAGGAAAGGGAAAGAGAGAAAGGTGGGGGGATCCAGGAGGCAGGAACAAGGAGGTGAGTCAGGCAATCATGTTTATTGAGCACTTACTATGTGCAGAGCACTGTACTAAGCCCTTGGGGGTGTGCACGAGAACAATAAACAGGCACATTCCTGGCTCACAACCAGCTTACAATCTCAGAGGATAGAGGGGAAAAGTGGTAGAGGAGATCCAGACTGTCTGCAGTTATGGGGGCTCTTGTCCCGTGATCCATCAAGCAATGTCTTCCAGTGGGTAGCTGTGGGAGGAGTCCGTCCTAACTGATAGGTCAGAGGACTCGATATAAGGATCTGACACCAAGCAGGATCCACCTCCCCAACTGAATTTTCTTTCTTTTTTCTCCAGGTAGGGGCAGAACCAAAACTTAGCTCATGGTAAAGGACCCAACCCAGATTCTCTCTCCTCTCGCCTGTGTGGGGTTTATGTCTCAGCTGAGCACTTGAGAATCTCCAGTCTCCTGTGAGAGGATAAACACTGTAGGAGGAGGAAGCTCCGCAAGCGCTTTGCCAGGGAAGATCGTGAGGAGAAGGGTCTCCAAACTCCATCTGCTTTGCGCCTCCGCTGATGGCCGAACGAAAGGACCTGAGGGGAAAAACAACAAGGAGAGCAAAAGTGTAGACCTGCAGAAAAATGCCCTGGCATCCAGGTGTGTAAAGCACTGTTATCAGGGAATGTTGTTGAAATCGCCTTCTCTGGACCTCTTTGGGACAAGTTAGACACCAATCCATTTAAGATGTTTTAGACAGAGTCCAGCACAGAGACAGGACATGCTAGACTAGAAGACCTCTGGGGTCTCTTCCAGGCTCATTAATCTTGCTATTTTCTGAACAAAAATGCAGGATTATGGGAACTGTATAAAGTGAGACACGGAGGGGCTTTGTATATATGGTAAAAATCAATCAGGGGTATTCACTGCTCACTGTGTGCAGAGCACTGTAGTAAGCACCTGGGAAACTACAACAGAGTGGGTAGACATGATCCCTGCCTGCAAAGAGCTTAAAGTCCACGTGTGGGTGTGTGCGTTATTTCACTCCTCCGTGTGGGGTTGCCTCTTGTCTGACCAAGCCCAGATCGTGTGGATAAATAAAACCTCCAAATCTGAAGCATTACACTAATCATTCCATTTCTCGTTACCACGTAATTGCTGTTGACTCATTGCAATGAACTTGCCTTGTTGGAAGCCAGCTCTGCAGGGAGACTTGGAAGGGAACAGCACCAGGCAATGGCTCAGTTTGGGGGAGGTGTCCGGGCAGAAGGGGGCCAGTTAAATAAAGGCGGACTTCTTCCTGGGGAGCCACAGCATCTGCTCACCACCCCAAGTAAGGGTGGATTTGTGAGACTCTTGTACAGTTCCCCACCCCCACTAGTTTCCAGCAGTTCCATAGCAACTGCTGCTGATGAGACCATCACTTGACATCCTCACCGACGCTCCTGCAAAGCTTCAAACTCTGCAGGGGGAGGACCGGGAGGAGGCATGAGGGGAAGAGGGCAGGGAAGGTTAATGAAAGATCAGCAAGCCACATCAAGCAGCAGAAAGTTGCCTCTAATTGGGTAGACCAGCCAGTTTTAGTAACAGAGAAGTCTGGCTGTCTCCAGAGACAAATAGTGTACCAGATGAGCCCTGTGAGCATCGGGGTGAAATGCACCAGCACGTTTGAGGTCGTCTGGAGAGCCCCCAGGAGAAAGATTGAAATGACCAATGGCAAGAGAGAGAGAGAGAGAGAGAGAGGAAAGAGAGAGAGAGAGAATGATCTGAGGTAGGCCCTTTGAGGCAAATTAAATTAATCAAAGGGAGGTTGTACTAAGCGCTTAGTACAGTGCTTTGTACACAGTAAGTGCTCAATAAATATGACTGAATGATTGAATTTAGGTGTTTAAAAACAAGATCAACTCCCTCCTGTCTGTAATGGTTTAGGGGTCACCCTGCCTTCCCTTTTCTGATGCCCTGGGTTTGAAAGAAATTTGTCACATGGGTCTGACTAAGAGTTACTTACTCTCCCCCCTTCAAAGCCTCACTGAGGGCACATCTCCTCCAAGAGGCCTTCCCTGACTAAGCCCCCTCTTTTCTCTTCTCCCACTCCCTTCTGCATCGCCCTGACTAGCTCCTTTATTTCATCCCCCATCCCAGTCCCACAGTACTTACGTAATTTATTCATTTATATTAATGTCTGTCTCCCCCCAGGTCTAGACTGTAAACTCGCTGTGGGCTGGGAATTTGCCTGTTCATTTTTCTATTGTACTCTCCCAAGTGCTTAGTAGGTGCTCTGCACATTGTAAGTGCTCAAGAAATACTATTGAATTAATAAATGGATGGATGAATGACTCTGGGTGACTTGAAACAGTGGATAGGTCTCACACAAATATATGGGGCCTAGTGGATAGAGCCCAGGCCTGGGAATCAGAGAACCTGGATTCTAATCCCAGTTCTGCCACTTGCTTGCTGTATGACCTTGGGCAAGTCACTTTACTTCATTTTTCTGGGCCTCAGTTTCTTTATCTGTCAAATGGGGATCAAATATCGGTTCTTCCTCCTATTCAGAATATAAGTCCCATATGGGTCAGGGACTTTGCCTGATCTTCTAACAGTAATAATAATAATGGTATTTGTTAAGTGCTTACAATGTGCTAGGCACTGTACTAAGTCTGGGGTGGGTACAAACAAATGGGGTTGGACACAATCCCTGTCTCACAGTCTCAGTCCTCATTTTACAGATGAGATAACTGAGGCACCGAGAAGTGAAGTGACCTGTCCAAGGTCACACAGCAATTGGTGGAACCAGGACTTGAACCCATGACCTTCTGATTCCCAGGCCCGTGCTCTATCCACTACCCAACTTTTCATTCATTCATTCAATCGTGTTTATTGAGCGCTTACTGTGTGCAGAGCACTGTACTAAGCACTTGGGAAGTACAAGTAGGCAACATATAGAGACAGTCCCTACCCAACAGCGGGCTCACAGTCTAGAAGGGGGAGACAGACAACAAAACAAAACATATTAACAAAATAAAATAAATAGAATAAATATGTACAAGTACCCAACGCTGCTTCTACTTGGGTCTTCTATTAAACCCAATGCCCAGTACAGTGCTTGGCACATAGTAAGCACTTAACAAATACCATTATTATTATTACTGTTACAAGATCAGGCACCAGTCCCTGACCCATATGGTACTTATATTCTAAATAGGAGGCAGAACCGATATCTGATCCCCATTTGACAGATGAAGAAACTGAGGCCCAGAAAAATGAAGTAAAGTGACTTGCCTAAGGTCATACAGCAAGCGACAGAACTGGGATTAGAACCAGCGTGGCTGAGAAGCAGCATGGCTCAGTGGAAAGAGCCTGGGCTTTGGAGTCAGAGGTCATGGGTTCAAATCCCAGCTCCACCAATTGTCAGCTGTGTGACTTTGGGCAAGTCACTTCACTTCTCTGGGCCTCAGTTACCTCATCTGTAAAACGAGGATTAAAATTGTGTGAGCCCCCCGTGGGACAACCTGATCACCTTGTATCCTCCCCAGCGCTTAGAACAGTGCTTGGCACATAGTAAGCACTTAACAAATACCAACATTATTATCATTATTATTATTATTATTAACAGATACCATTAACAAAGAAACAATCAGAGCACAAAACAATATGGAAAACTGACTAAAAGGCAAAAGTGCAGGGGACAGTTTCCTTTTCCGAGGGACAAGAGGTTGGGCTACTGGTCACCAGAAGATTGGCTCCTTATTCTCTGGCCTCACAAGGAAGTTTCTCCCCATTCCTTTTGGGGGCCCAGATTTCAGATGCAATGTCAGACAGCCTGAGCCACTCTCTTCCTTGGCCTCCAGTCCTGTTGATCTGGATCTCTGATGGCTTTCCAATCCCAGGCAATGGCTGACCCCAGTAGCTTAACAAAACCTCGTCATCATCATCAACAGTAATAATAATAATAATAATGTTGGCATTTGTTAAGCACTTACTATGTGCAAAGCACTGTTCTAAGCGCTGGGGGGGATACAACGTGATCAGGTTGTCCCATGTGGGGTTCACAGTCTTAATCCCCATTTTACAGATGAGGTAACTGAGGCTCAGAGAAGTTAAGTGACTTGCCCAAGGTCACACAGCAGACATGTGGCGGAGCCGGGATTCGAACCCATGACCTCTGATTCCAAAGCCCGGGCTCTTTCCACTGAGCCACGCTTAGTGCCTACTGTTGGAAGCACTAAGCTACTGTTGGAAGCACTTTGCAAGTGCTTGGTAACCTACATCAAAATCAAAATCATCTTTCTTGTTCCCCTTCTATCTACACTCACTCCCTTGGTGAACTCATTCGCTCCCACGGCTTCAACTATTATCTCTACGCTGATGACACCCAAATCTACATCTCCGCCCCTGCTCTCTCTCCCTTCCTCCAGGCTCGTATTTCCTCCTGCCTTCGGGGCATCTCCATCTGGATGTCTGCCCACCATCTAAAACTCAATATGTCCTAGACTGAACTCCTTATCCTCCCTCCCAAACCCTGTCCTCTCCCTGACTTTCCCATCACTGTAGACGGCACTACCATCCTTCCCATCTCACAAGCCCACCACCTTGGTGTTATCCTCGACTCCACTCTCTCGTTCACCCCACGCAGCCAATCCGTCACCAAAACCTGCCGGTCTCGCCTCCATAACATCGCTAAGATCCTCTCTTTTCTCTCCATTCAAACTGCTACCTTGCTGGTTCAATCTCTCATCCTATCCCGACTGGATTACTGCATCAGCCTCCTCTCTGATCTCCCATCCTCCTGTTTCTCCCCGCTTCAGTCTATACTTCACTCTGCTGCCTGGATTATCTCTTTACAGAAACGCTCTGGGCATGTTACTCCCCTCTTCAAAAATCTCCAGTGGCTGCCTGTCAACCTACACATAAAGCAAAAACTCCTCACTCTCGGCTTCAAGGCTGTCCGTCACCTCGCCCCCTCCTACCTCACTTCCCTTCTTTCCTTCTCCAGCCCAGCCCACACCCTCCGCTCCTCTGCCGCTAACCTCCTCACTGGGCCTCGCTCTTGCCTGTCCCGCCGTCAACCCCCAGTCCACGTCCTTCCCCTGGCCTGGAATGCCCTCCCTCCTCCACGCATCTGCCAAGCTAGCTCTCTTCCTCCCTTTAAAACCCTACTGAGAGCTCACTTCTTCCAGGAGGCCTTCCCAGACTGAGCCCCCTTTCCCTCTCCTCCTCCCCATCCCCCCTGCCCTACCTCCTTCCCCTCCCCACAGCACCTGTATATATTTGTACAGATTTATTACTCTATTTATTTTACTTGTACACATTTACTATTCTATTTATTTTGTTAATGATGTACATATAGCTATAATTCTATTTGTTCTGACGATTTTGACACCTGTCTACATGTTTTCTTTTGTTGTCTGTCTCCCCCTTCTAGACTGTGAGCCGGTTGTCAAGTATGGACCATCTCTATATGTTGCCGACTTGTACTTCCCAAGTGCTTAGTACAGTGCTGTGCACACAGTAAGTGCTCAATAAATACGATTGAATGAATGAATGAATAGGCATATTCCTACCCTTGAGAAACTTAGTCTAGTTTCCTTCTCTACCTTTCCTCATTTGAGCTGTCTCAAATTACCACTCAGGCATTTCCAAGCGACTGGTAACATTATAATTATCCCTGGAGTCAACCTTGTGGACTCAAGATTTAGTGTTTGAGGGACATCCTGTAGCAAGTACCCAATTCTCACTTACCAGCATGGCATAGACCTGCCCTAGCCAAGGTGATCATAATTAGAGAAGCAGTGTGATTTAGTGGAAAGAGCACCGACTTGAGAGACAGAGGAAATGGGTCCCAGTTCCTCCACTTGTCTGCTGTGTGATCTTGGGTAAGTCACTTAACTTCTCTGTGCCTCAGTTACTTTATCTGTAAAATGGAGATTAAGACTGTAAGCCCCACATGGGATAACCTGAGTACCCTGTATCTACCCCCAGCACTTAGAACAGTGCTTGGCCCATAGTAAGCACTTAACAAATACCGTAATTATTATTATAATAACTGTGGTATTTGTAAAGCACTTACCGTGTGCCAAGTAGTGTCCTAAGCACTGGGTAGATGCAAGATAATCAGGCCAGACACAGTCCCTGTCCCACATGGAGGTTACAGTCTAAGGGGAGCAGGGAGAACTGGTATTTCATTCCCATTTCATAGCAAAAGGAAGTCAATGTCCTTATAACCCAGGTCCTTTGGCCCCCATGCCCATGTTCTTTCCACTAGGCCTTACAGGCTTTTTGATGAGAGTTATACATATTGTCTGCTTAGACCATCCTTAGCCATCATCATATCCCGTTGTAATGCAAATCCCATTAAAAATATCTTCATTTCAATATCACTTTACCACCTCGGGTTCATTCAGCCTAGCATATTGTTGGCATGGGCTCAGTAGTAATTAAGTCTACAGGCTGCTCAGCACGACTCAAAAACCATTAAAATTGGACGGGAGATGGTGGAGGAAAAACCAAGATCTCTGAATCCATTCTCAAGGGAGATAGAAGAACTGGAAACATCAAGATCAAACAAGAAAGGAGCTTTGGGCTATAGTAGATGCATAATTGTGATGATGAGGCTAGCGAGGTGATGATGGTGAATATGTATCCATAATAGCCAACCACAGGGTGCTATAACCCAACTTTCTGCAGAGCTGATAAGAACTAATTTTGCCTTGTATGGCAAGAGGATAAATCCTGATTGGGGAGAATAAGGTGGTTGGTTCTGGACGAGGGGATACAGAGAGGGCGAGAAGGAGACTAAGGAAGAGAGAGATATTTGGGAGAAGAAGAGATGGCTGACCAAGCCAGGCAGAATGGGGCTGATTTCAGTCAGTCTTATTTATTGAGACTTACTGTGTGCAGAGCACTGTACTAAGTTCATGGGAGAGTACAGCATAACAATAAACAAACACATTTTGAGCTTTAGAGTCTAGAAGGGAAGACAGGCATTTATGTAAATAAATAAATTACGGGTATGTACATAAATACTGTGGGGTTGGGGGGGGGGGTGATGAATAAAGGGAGCAAGTCAGGGCAACGCAGAAGGGAGTGGGAGAAGAGGAAAGGAGAGCTTAGTCAGGGAAGGGCTCTTGGAGGAGATTTACCTTCAGTAAGCCTCTGTAGGTGGGGAGAGTAATTGTCAGATAGGAGGAGGGAGGGCGGTCCAGGCCAGAGGCAGGACGTTGGCAGCAAGATGGAGGTAATAATAATGATGGTATTTAAGTACTTACTATGTGCCAAGCACTGTTCTAAGTGAGAAGGTTTCCCCCTCCCTCCCTGAATCCCTTTCAGCTGGACATATCCCCGGGATGGAGGGGCCCCCAAGGCTCCCTGGAGGGAGGGCGCTCCAGGCCAGAGGCAGGAATTGGCAGCAAGATGGAGGCAGCAATAATGATGGTAATTCGTTAAGTACTTACTATGTGCCAAGCACTGTTCTAAGTGAGAAGGTTTCCCCCTCCCTCCCTGAAGCCCTCTCAGCTGGACATATCCTTGGGATGGAGGGTCCCCCAAGGCTCCCTGAAATCTGCTTGATCCCATGCTCCCCTGGAAGTTCTTCCCTTCCTTCTCCAGGCCTGTGAACTGGGAGCTCCCTCTAGACTGTAAACTCACTGGGGGAAGGGATGCTGTCTACCAACTCTGTTGTATTGTACAATCCCAAGAGCTTAATACAGTGCTCTGTATACAGTAAGCACTCAATAAATATGGCTGATTGGTTAATTGATTGGGAGGCAGGGAGGCAATGAGGTCCCTGGTATAGTGAAGAAGCGTGTTCCAGCTGTGCCTTACTCACTGAGGCAGCGTGGCTTAGTGGAAAGAGCCCAGGCTTGGGAGTCAGATGACATGGGTTCTAATCCTGCCTCTGCCACTTGTCTGCTGTGTGACCTTGGGCAAGCCACTTAACTTCTCGGTGCTTCAGTTACCTCATCTGTAAAATGGGGATTAAGACTGTGAGCCCCACGTGGGACAACCTGATGACCTTGTATCTACCCCAGCACTTAGAACAGTGCTTGGCACATAGTAAGCGCTTAACAAATACCATCATTATTATTATTGGAGGGAGCCCAAGAATGCCTGGACCAGTGGCTGTGAGGGACAGTGAAACTAGACCCCATTCCAGGTCCACCCTCCCAGGCCCCCAGCCCCCCACCAGCCAATCCCAAGAGAAGAACAGGTGGAAGAGGTTGGGGTTCTGGCCGCTCCAGAGGTGAATCTGACCCAGCAGCCCTCATTCCCAGAGCCTTTCCTTTCCATTAAGTTAACAAAAGAAAATTTCATTGCCGCTGACCTTTAAGTATTAGATAATTTATCGTGTGTTTACCCACAGTGACATGGACTCCCTGCTGGGGATTTAATTACTAACCCAGATTGTTTCAATAAAGCTGCAGGGAGACAATTACTAGGTGATATTTATGATCAGGTGTAAATGTCTCTTTCTTTTTCTGCCTCTGCCATATTTGTTTATTCTTTACCCTCTGCATTTTCTTTGCAAATTCACTGAAACTCCAGGGAAAATCCTCCCCCAGATATCTTTCTGGCTGCCGCAGAGAGAGAATCGGAGTTGGAGGGGAAGGTAATAATTGAGCAATGAATCAGGAGCAGGGCATCTCAGAGATAAGACTCTCCCCTACTCCCAGCCCATGCCAACCATCAGAGGTTCCATACCATGCCAGCTCTTCCTAACAGTATTTAGCCACTGACAAAGTGCCAAGCACTGGGGAAGATACAAGATAATCAGGTCTAAACTGTAAGCTTCTTGCATGCAGGTAATATGTCTACCAACACTTATACTGTATGTACTCTCCCCGGCCCTTAGAACAGTGCTCTGCACAAAGTAAGTGCTCGATAAATAGGATTAATTGATGAGCTGAGGTCAAACAAAGTCCCTATCTGACAGGCGGCTCACAGTACACAGAGTGTGTATCCTATCCCCATTTCACTGATGAGGAAACTGAGGCCCCGAGAAGTTAACTGATTTGCCCATGATCACACAGCAGGCTAGAGTTTGGAGTGGTATCTGTATATTCTGTGTCTCAGTCCCGTGATCTTTCCTCTAGGGCAAACTTCCTCCCTCCCCTGATATTCAGTTAATTCTATGTATAGAGCACCCACTGAGGCTATGACAAGGAGATGCCAAACCAAGTGCAGATCCCTAAGTGCACAGAGGCTGTAGCCCGCTTCTACGCATCTGCATCTCTGCACACACTCTGAATCTCTCAGGCATCACCCGACCCGGATGGAAGCATCTCTGGTGGGATCCAGAGCCCGCCACTACTGCCCACTCACCTCCCACTCCCTTCTGCGTCACCCTGACTTGCTCCCTTTGCTCTTCCCCTCTCTCCCAGCCCCACAGCACTTATGTATATATCTATAATTGTATTTATTTGTATTGATGTCTGTCTCCGCTCCCCACCCCATCCTGACTGTGAGCCCGTTGTGGGCAGGGATTGTCACTCTTTATTGTTGTACTGTACTTTCCCAAACGCTTCGTAAAATGCTCTGCACACAGTAAATGCTTAATAAATATGATTGAATATATGTGATATTTGTCAAGTACTTACTATGTGCCAGTACTAAGTACTGTAGAGGTACAAGTTAATCACATTGGACACAGTCCGTGTCCTACATGGGGCTCACAGTCCTAATCTCCATTTTGCATATGAGGTAGGTAACTGAGGCACAGAGAAGTTAATTGATTTGGCCAAGGTCACCCAGCAGACAGGTGATGGAGCTGGGTTTAAAATCTAGGTCCTTCTGACACCCAGGCCCATGCTCTATCCATTAGGCCTGCTTCTCTAACTCTCTTACTGCCTCATCATCAGCATAATCATCATTATTTCACAGATATTTATGCCTCCACTGTGTACAAAGTACTCTCTCGGCACCAACAGGAGAGCTACCAACAGCTGTAACTGTAATTTATTTATAGTCATGTCTGTCTCCCCCTCTAGTTTGTAAGCTCCGTGCAGGTAGGAAACATGTCTATTACCTCGGTTTTACTGTACTATTCCAAGTGCTTTATTCCAGTGATTTCTTGATTGATTGACTGGTTGATTGAGGAAATGCAAGACTGCAGAGAAGGAGAGAAGTTAGGACTGAAGAGGCAGAGTTGGGAATCATCTACACAAAGATAGTAGTTGAAGCTGTGGAAGCAAATTAATTCTCCAATCAATCATATTTATTGAGCACTTGCTGTATGCAGCGCACTAAACCAAAGTGCTTAGGAGAGTACAATATAACAGAATTGGCAACACATTCCCTGCCCACAGTGAGCTTATAGTCTAGATGGAGTGATAATGTACTCTTCCAAGTGCTAGTACAGTGTTCTGCACATAACAAGTGCTCAACAAATGTGATTGATTTAAGTAGAGAATGTAAGAGGACCTAGAACAGAGTCTTGAGGGGCTCCCAGAGTTAGGGGGTGGAAGCATTCATTCATTCAATTCAGTTGTATTGAGTGCTTACTGTGTGCAGAGCACTGTACTAAGGGCTTGGGACAGTACGCTATAACAATAAACAGTCCCATTCCCTGCCCAGAAGCTTGTGAAAAAGATGGAGAGTGAGTGGCCAGAGAGATAGGAGGAGAACCAGGAGAGGACAGCCAAAGTTGGATAATGATTCCAGGAGAAGGGGGTGGTCCACAGTGTTGAAGGCAGCTGAGAGGTCGAGGAGGTTTTAGATGCAGTAGAGGATGCTGGATTTGGCAAAAAGCAGATCAGGACACCAAAAATGGCTGTTCTTGGTGCAGGACTGTGTGGGGCAAAGATGCTAATAAAATCTTTTCCCCGCTCCAGGCCAGGACCCAACAAAATCCCAAAAGCCTTGGTGGTGAGGAGGGGCACAGCAGGGGAAAAATCCAAGCTGTAGCAGGGGAAATGGGGAGGCAGAGGCAGAGTGTGGGCCAGAAGATGAAATTTTTGCCCAAAACTCAATTCTGACCCGAACTGATGTGGTCTAGTGGATAGAGCAGGGGTTTGGGAGTCAGAAGGACTGGGTTTTGATCCTGGCTCCACCCCCTGTCTGCTGGGTGACCTTGGGCAAGTCATTTCACTTCCTGGTGCCTCAGTTACCTCATATGTACAATGAGGATTCAAACTGCAAGCCCCATGTGGAACAGGGACTGTGTCCAATTCGATTTGCTTGTATCCACCCCAGTGCTTAGTTCAGTGCCTGGCACATAGTAAGCACTTAACAAATGCCACAAAGGATTATTACTATTACTATTATTATTATTGTGTTCCAGGATGAAGAGCACGGAAGGCTGCGGCACTGACGGATGGGGGATGACAAGGACTTTCCTGTCCATGTTATGTCTGCGCTTCACACCGGGGAACAGTGTAGGTAAGCTACAGAAGGAAGGAGGCAGTTTGCAGGCTATAAAGAGCAAGACTGTGACTCAGAGCCCGAAGGGAGGGAGTAGCAATTGTTCCAGAGAGAGATGGTGATGTGCTGCGGGGAAGGAACAAAGAAGCAGGAGAGGAGGGACTCGGAAACCCACACTTCTCTAAGGGCACAGGGCATTAACAGGACACTGCCAGGAGAGGAACAGGAAACCTCTGCCCTTACCCCAGACCCATCCTCCCGCCCCAAATCTGAGCAACTCGGAAAGAACCCTCCAGCCTCTGAGATGATGTCACAGCCCAATAACTACACTCCAGAGCGACAGTGAAACGAGAGCAAAATCCCCGAGTCTCTGTGGTAACCATTATATATTCATACCCTAATAGATCTGTATTAAATTTCACAACTCAGACGCTGATGTATTTAATCTACCTTCCTCCTGCTTTTCCAAACACAGGAATGGATTTTTTTTTTTCCTGTTTTGGCCACATATTCCTTCAAGAACATCTATTTTTAAGTTGTAGTTGTCATGTAAGACTTGCCAGGGATAATACAAGAACGTATATATGAATCACCGTGGGCCAATGAATTTAAAAATAACTGAGACATCACCAAAGAACATCTGATGCCTCCTGGAAAACATGAAAAGAAAATTGGATTTAGAAATAATTATGCTTTTCCATCACCCACTTTTTTCTGCTCTCGGCTCTCTCTCTTGACTCCCCACTGCTGCTGGGAGCCACGTTGCCTGGAAGGAAGCTGGTTTTCCTTGCTGGGATGGCCATTTCCTCCAACAGCCCCACCCAGCATATAATGCTGCACCTGAGCCTCCACCAACCACAAACCTGCTTTCCATAACTAACATCTTGACCTGAGTGTCTGGTGATGTGCAGTTTTAAAATACCCAGGTGGATAGAGAGAGAAAGAGATGGGGAAATCGGCATGGGAGATTTCCGCTTGCCTGGGGCCAGTGACAATTTACAGTGGGCCACTAATGAAGATGCGTGATTTCATTTTGGTCTCCTATCTGTGTATTTCAGCAGGGTATATGGCAAGCACACACATGTCTTATCTCTGAGCCCCAAGAGCCTCTGGCTGCATGAGACTCCTTAGGCAAAGTTTAGGAAAAAGGAGCATCACCAGCCATGCATTTAGGCCTAGTGTGGAGGGCTGGTCAATTTTTTTAATCTAAGGAAGTAGCATCAGAAAGAGCATGAGCTGGGAGTCAGGAGACTTAGATACTACTTCCTATTCTGCCACTTCCCCGCTGTAGGTCCTAGGGTAAGTCCTTTAACTTCTCTGTGCCTCCGTTTTCTCATCTGTAAAATGGGGATAAGATGCTTGTACTCCTTCCTCCTTAAACTGTGAACCCCACAAAGGACAAGGAACTGTTAGATCTTCTTACAGTGTATTAAACTCTCCCAAATGCCTAGTATGGTGCTCTGCACACAGTAAGCGCTTAATAATAATAATAATAATGGTATTTATTAAGCACTTACTATGTGCAAAGCACTTCTAAGTGCTGGGGAGGTTACAAGGTAATCAGGTTGTCCCACGGTGGGCTCACAGTTTTAATCCCCATTTTACAGATGGGGTAACTGAGGCCCAGAGAAGTGAATTGACTTGCCCAAAGTCACACAGCTCACAGTTGGCGGAGCTGGGATTTGAACCCATGACCTCTGACTCCAAAGCTCGGGCTCTTTCCACTGAGCCACACTGCTTCTCCAATAAATATGATCAAATGAATGTAGCTATTCCTGGGCTTAGTTTAGTGTTTGGCATGTAGTAAGTGGTTACAAAATACCACAATTATTATTATTAGGCAGACAGGCAGATGGAAAGGTAGAAAAATAATATTCAACAGTGAGAGTTGATAGATATTGGAATGGAAGGCAGACGGAGACTTCGGACTCTCCTTTGACAGGTTTTAAAAGGAAGAGATGAGGCTCTCATGATGATGATGATGATGATGATAATGATGATGAATGACTATAATAAGCAGTGCCATTCTTATTTCAGACCTAATTAGGGAGAATGGCTGTAATAGCCTCTCAGAGCTTCTCAAAGTGTGACCTTGGGCAAGTTACTTCACTTTTCTATGCCTCAGTTCCCTCATTTGTCAAATGGGGATTCTGACTGTGAGCCTCATGGGGGGCGTGGACTGTGTCCAACATGATTATCTTGTATCTACCCCGGAGTTTAGTTCAGTGCATGGTACGTAATAAACGCTTAACCAATACTATTTTTAAAAAGCATCTTCTGTCTTTAGGATTCAGTGGCTTTGTAGCCATTTAAGGGTCTCCCAAGATGATATTTCCCAATTGATCAATCAGTCAGTGGTATTTATGGAGCACTTACTGTGTGCTGACCACTGTATGAGGCACTTGGGGGAGAACAACACAGTAGAGTTAGTAGTCACAAACCCTGCCCACAAAGAGTTCTCAGTCTACAAGAAGAGACAGATATTAAGATAAATTACTGGTAGGGAAATGGGAAAGTATAGCCATATGTACTTAAATGCTGTGGGATTAGGGGTGGGGAGAGTATCAAGGGTTTAAGGGATACAAATCCTAGTGCCAAGGTGACATAGAAGGGAAGGTGTATCGGAGAAATGAGGGCCCAGGAAAGAAGTCAAAGAAGTTAGACAAGGAGATGGCACTAGCTATAGGGTTGGGAAATGCAGAGGGTCAGACCATGAAGCCCCCAGCCCCTGAGACTAAGGTCACCCCAGACACCCCCTCTAACTGTAAACTGTAGTGGATAGAACACAGACCTGAAAATCAGAAGGTCAAGGGTTCTAATCCTGACTCTGCCACCTGCTGCTGTGTGACCTTGGGCAAGTCATTTCACTTCTCTGTGCCTCGGTTACCTTATCTGTAAAAGGGGGATTGAGACTGTGAGCCCCACATGGGACAGGGACTAGTGTCCAACTTGATTTGCTTGTATCCACCCCAGCACTTAGTACAGTGTCTGGCACATAGCGAAGTACTGGGAGAGAATACGTAGGTGGGAATTAGATACATTCCCAGTGATCTTCCCACTGGGGCATGGAAGAGTAATGAGAGAGGGACAACCCATTGTGAAGTGCATAGGCATAATAATAATAATTAATAATTATGGTACTCATCAAACACTTACTATGGCCAAGCACTGTTCTAAGCGTTGAGGTAGATTCAATGTAATCAGGTTGGACAAAGTTCCTGTCTGACATGGGGCTCATAGTCTTAATCCCTATTTTATAAATGAAGTGACTGAGGCCCAGAGAAGTGAAGTGAGTTGCCCAAGATCACACAGCAGACATGTGACAGAGCCAGGATTAGATCCCAGTCCTTCTGACTCCCAGGACCGAATGCTATCCCCCAAGCCACGATGCTTCTAATGTGAGTACTTTGCCCACATTAGCCAGCTATGGATGGAACTGAGCCCAGACGCTCAGTCCTCCTTCCACTAGATCAACAGCAGGCCTAGAGTAGATGACAAGCACCTATTTGAGTGTATCTCTTGCTTCTGATTAACTCTCCCAAGCGGTTAGAGCGGTGCTCTGTGCCAGGAGATGCTCAATAAATAACAACGATGTCACAAACCCTGTGAAGGTAATATGGTCAGGCAGTCTGACTCCCCAGAGCTGTTGAGTAGAAAGAACAG